>NW_020171827.1:307561-378284 GCF_003031525.2 Neophocaena asiaeorientalis asiaeorientalis | reverse complement strand
ACCTGCCTCCCCACAGAGGCTGTCATCTCTGAATTTCAAAAGCAACCTAAACGCTCATATTTGAATACCTGAGCTCCAATGGACAATACCTCATCATGAATATGGAAGATGACATGTCCCACTGATTTTCAGTACATGATTGCAGTTGAAACTATTAGAGATTACACAAAACCCACAGGACAATGATTTTCCATATAATTTTAATATTTAACTTCCAGGGGAAAAGATCTACACAAATGATACAATATTCTATCACACGTTCATAAAAGATTTCCTTAAGGAATGCTGCCCATTCTCTTACATTCTACAACCCATTACTTAGGCAGAGATGCTACAGTAGTATTTTGCAAAAGAGAGTTTGTGTTTTCCTCCTTTACCAAGAAATCCATTAGCAAAAACAAGGTGAGTCCATGAAGAGAAAGTTGGAAATGACTCTAACCTACAGGTGTTGTTTTAAAAGTGACATTGCTGAGAAGGGAGCAGATGTCTGGGATGGGAGGGACCCGCTTTAGATAAGCACTCAGTTAATGACACTCAACCTCATCATTAAATTTAACAGCAACCTTTCTCCCTGAAATAGCCTATACATTACGTGCCACTAGCAATATCGATTTACAGTGCTGGTGCTTCCATCTGCATACTGCATCAGAGCACGCACTATCTAAAGTGAAAACGTGAGAGGCCACGTGACAGTGCTGATTAGGATATAAGCCTTGAGCATCTCAGTTTGCCAAAGATGCGAAATCATCAGCACTAAAGTACATTACCACAGCAGTTTGGAGACTATCTTTTTTTTTTTTTTTGCGGCACGCGGGCTTCTCACCGTTGTGGCCTCTCCCGCTGCGGAGCACAGGCTCCGGACGTGCAGGCTCAGCAGCCATGGCTCATGGGCCCAGCCGCTCCGCGGCATGCGTGATCTTCCTGGACCGGGGCACGAACCCATGTCCCCTGTATCGGCAGGCGGACTCTCAACCACTGCGCCACCAGGGAAGCCGAGACTATCTTTTAAATAACAGAAGATACCAAAACATTGTTTTCTTCCTTTTTTCTTTTCTTTAAATAGCATTCTTTTTTTTTCTTTTTCTTTTTCTTTTTTTATTATTTATTTATGTATTTGGTTGCACAGGGTCTTAGTTGCAGTAGGCGGGCTCCTCAGTCGTGGCATGCGAACTCTTAGTAGTGGCATGCATGTGGGATCTAGTTCCCTGACCAGGGATCGAACCTGGGCCCCCTGCGTTGGGAGCACGGAGTCTTAGCCACTTCGCCACCAGGGAAGTCCCAAAACATTGTTTTCATAACACCGTTTTACCTACTTGTCTCGGAAAACGGCTTTAGTGTGATTCCATGTACATGCTTGCTTACCACTTTCTATGAGGGTTGGGCCACACACTCACTATCCCAAGGCAGCCCAGGTGCCAAATTCTATACGGGTAAGGGAGGAGGCACTGTTCAGTCTCAAACTTTCGCTGAAGAAAAGTTACTGTGGGTAAAATTTGAGGACTAGAATATTCAGCAGGTCAAGTGTAAATCTTAAACTGTTCCCTAGGGTATTAAGAGCGGAGGGTCCAGGCAACATCTCTAGTCACCGAACATCACTGCTTCAAGCTTACACGCATGGTCATTAAAAGTAAACACTTGCATTACCTTGGTCGTATCTCTCAGGACCCCTTTGATTCAGTTTCCTCATCGATAAAATGTGGTTAGCAATGACAACTTCACTGGGTTATTGTAAGAATAAGAATGAAATTAATGATATGTAAATTGCTTAGCACAATACCTGGAGATATTATATGCCCAATAAATGGCTTTAAAAAGCAGAATCGTTCTGCTAACAAGATTCATTGCAGCAGGAACAAGACACGCTCTGCCCTGAAAATAACATCCCATTAACAGGATGTAGTGTCATGTGGTAGCTAAAGAACTGGAAGAGGAAGGATCCCAGGAGACTGTGTCTTGCTGTACTGAGCTCACTAGAACTAGTTACATAATTATATAACATGCACAAGTCACTTAGCCCCTCCTGCTCTCAATTTCCATACAAATAAAATGTGGAATTTAGTAAGATGATGTCCAAAGTACTCTTGGCACTAATATTTTGTATAGGGGGAACGCTGGGAGCCATTAACCTTAGCAGTCAGCTATTTTGAGCAAACATAATTAGGAGGGAATTGTTTTATTAAAAGTTTCATCATAAGGTTATTTTAAATACAGAATCTTACTGTTAGAGAATTAAAAATATATATATGACTGACTTTCCAGAACATTATTCAATAGTTTTCATGATGGGAGCATTTAAATAATGTTTAGTTTATCAGGACTCTCAATAGGTGGTCCTAGTCCTATCGAATCCATAGTATTTAGAAAGAGGAATTGGGTTTCTATCTGTTAGATTTCAGATGCCAAGAAAAAGTCATTAGTCAAGAGTAGGCCACTTTAGAATAATGATAACATTCCTATAAAAATGAGTTCACTCCTGAGAAGAAGCTGAAGAAAACTAAGCAGGAAGCCACTCTCAGGAAAACAGTCACATTTAGTGAGCCTGCTCCAGTCATTATGGTCTAGCCCGCCTAAAAATCTCGTCTGGAATACCCCAACTAGAGAGAGCTACAAAATCATCAGGAACATGAAGAGAGACAAAAGGAGAGGGAGGGGCAGAAACAATGCACCTCTAAGGACTAAGAGAATATCTAGAGGTACAGAGAAAGACAAGCAGTACAGGACGGCAAATGCTGAGATACGCAGAAGCAAATGAAACAAAACTCAGACCAAGTAAAAACAGTATAAAAGAGCCCAAGGTATCCCCCCATTACAGAACCCAGCTGTCATAAACTGTCACAAAGTGAAATACACCCAAGAGTAGCTGGGTTATCCTTCTCCACCCAGAAGTAAATGGGTAAAAGTCTGTTGATTAACAAGACTGTACCCTGAAGAGTAACTACATTTTTGATGGACTTCTCTACAGACTCAGAAACTTAATTTCATCAATTCATCAGACCTTGACTGAGTCATTCATATAATCCAATCTTAAACAGATTGATTTATTAGTTTTGAAGCCATTTAACTGAAAAATGAATAAACTACAAAAACATCACGGCCGTCACATATCTTCTTACCTTCTATGCAGCATTAAAACCATTAAGTGCTTCAACTATGTATTCTTAATTACTTTATAATGGGAGGAGTTAATTCACGTTGATTGTAGGAGAAAGGTTTTGGACACTCACTGTAATAAATTCTATAGAATATAAAAATAAAATAACTAAATCCCATTACTGAGAGATTACTTAGATATTTTATTTCAATCCATTCTTTCTTCTATACACACATAGAGACATCGTTTTCCCTTAAATAACTGGGATAAGATTGTGGTCCCTTTCTAGAAAAGCAGACTTATCATCTGACTATAAAACTGAAGATCTGGTACGAAAGAAATATAAAATTAGAGTTATTTCTAGAAGACTTTCCTAACATATATTTGCTTTTACTAAATTGTAGATATACGTTACTTGAGGCACCTGACTGCTCCCAGATTCCTAAGGTCAAAGAGGCCATGACATATGGCTTCACTCTCAGTCTGGTGTGGGGCAAGGTGGACAGCCTCCCCTTCAAGAGGCATGGCATGCTAATCAATTCTTCATCTGAGCCTGCCTTGTCCTATCCGCACTCATGGGCTCTTCATTTCAACTAAAGGGTAGAAAAGAGAGCTGCTTTTCTTGTGGTGCTCATTTAACTTAACTCCTTTCTAAAAAAATCTCCAGTTAAATCATCTTTAATTAAAGGGTATAGATTGGGGTCTTCTTGGAAAGCAAGGCTCATCCCAACAGTGTAAAATAACCTAAATTGTCCCCCGACCCTTATCTCAAGGTTTACGGCATTAGGAGATTAAAAGTATAATCCCAGCCTTCATCCCCATCCACCCTTTATATCTCAGTGGGTTTTGGTCTAAGAAGGTGGTCTTTTCCATAAAGAGAATCATGTCTCCAGCAGAAAACTGGTTGCTTGTTGAACACGTTAATTGTCTAGGACCATTGTGAATCTATATTAGTAGTGTAGGAATCCTGAAACAATCAAACTTAATAGTTTCCAAATTATTAAGTACATTTAGACAAGACTGCCACACTTCTCAACACTCTACCTGGCAGATCCTAACACATATTCATCCATCATTTAAATATAAGTTTCAAACAGAAATTTTTTTAAAAACTCACTTTTACCAATGGAAGTTCCAAGTCTAAAGGCCTTTTTTATTTTCCTTTGGAGATAGTAGATCTGAGTAAAAAACGATTTCTGAGACCATCCTCTGAACTCAGGACCATTTTAACCTTATTGAGTTCTACGTACTACAGAGTTCCAAGGCCACGGCTCTCTTTGGAAGACAGGTTTATTTTGAGACAGGTAGGGAGAGGAAGGGGATGGAGTTTTCATCCTGGTGGTCCCTGCCGCACCTAGCAGTCTCAGTCTCCAAAAATGGGGCATAGAAACCTAACCTACGTGGAAACGTTAACTGAAAAACCAAAGCACCACATTAATTTGATGAGTTCATAAATCAAACCCAACTATATATACTTATTTCTAAACCACAAAACCCAATCCCTGCTTTTCATTACTGATTTAAAATATTCTTTACTCTTTATTTCCACTCTTAGATGAGGGGAAAACACTCATCTAAGCAATTGTGAAAATATGCATTTTACATCAACCGGACATAATGTAAGTGTCTTACTTACTAATTTGTTTTTACGAAGACTTTGCTATCGATTCTGCTGAATCCCATTTTTAAATTTCATAAAGTGATTTCAAAACAAAAAAAGCCATTTCCAAATCCCAAATCCCAATCTCTTAATTTTTATCTGGCAGTGTTCCCTTTCAGCCAATGCCCAGAATGCTAAGTTTTCTTTGACATACTTAGCTCAATAGTGTTGGAGACCCTGCTGTGAGTGGCAGCATGTCAGGATCTGCAGTGGCGCAAGGGAAATTAGACTTTTCGCTTCCTCAAAAGGGGTAAAGAAAGCGGAGGAACACAATTTTAAGGAGTGACTATCAAAACATGCATATTTCCACTGGCTGATCATGCACCTGGGTGCGGTTTGGACACACAGGTGCTTGCACTAGGGTAGATTATTATGGGAAGCCATTCCCATTCTTTCCAGGAATGATTATAAATAGCGGCAGTTAAACAAAGCTAAAGAGACAGAGACTTATCTGACCTCTCACAACAGCCAACGTTAGATGTCACTTGCAAATTCTGAAATCTCCTAATGGAAATTATCCACACAATGATAATAAATACTGACTGGACAAACGCATCTCTGTTTACCTATCTATGTATCTATCAGCTTACACACAATATTCTTCTGATAGAAATTTCAGATTCTGAATTCTAAAAATGAATAGTAAGGATGTGGAGAAATGGAAATAACTTATACACTTCTGGAAGGACTGTATGAGAGCACTGAGGTAACATCCAGTAAAACTGAAAATAAACATATCCATTAACCCAAGATTTCACTTAGAGGTAATATCCACCACACATGTATGCAAGGAAATAAGCATAAGGATGTTCATTGCGATTTCACTGGAACTGAAGATAATCCAAATGTCTATCACCAGATAAATGAATAAATTATAAATTCATAAAATGGAATACTATAGAGCTATTAAAATGAGTGAAACACATATATGGACCAACATGGATAGCTCTATAAAACAAAATGTTGAGTGAAAAGAGAAAAGTTGAAAAATATTTGAGAGTATGAAACCATTTTTTAATATTATAAACATACAAAACACACACATGCACACACACACACACACAATAAACAACAAATTCATGACAGCAGTTACTTCTGGGAGAGAAGCAGGAGAATAAAACCTGGTAGGAGATGATGGGGTATTTCAACTTTACCTGTAATATTTTATTTCTTAAAAAAACACTAAAGAGCATGTGACAACACTAACATTTGTTCTTTCTCTGTGAAAGATTCACCAGTTTTTGATATATTAATTATGATTTTATGTGCTATTTTTATCTGTCAAAACTCAAGTTAGAAAGTACATAACTTAGCAAAATATAAGTTACCTCTATAAATGAGTGGTTCACCTCTATAAATGTGGAGTCAGTTATTACACCTATAACACTCAAACATGAAATAAAAGACCTTCTTCCAACTTCCCCAAATGGAGAATCTCTGATTTAGAAGAGCAGCCTTTACAAAGAAGATCATCATTCAAAATTCTTTTAAAAGCTGATTAAATTTAAGACTTTTTTAAAACTTACGGTGTTAATGTGCTTTCCTCTGATACCAGTGGAAGAATTATTTCCTACATGATCGAAAGCACAGCAAGGAGAGTGCAGAATGCAAGATCAGAGGTTAATTCTCCCAAGTTCGAACACTGGTAAATTTATCACTGTTGATTTATGAAGACCATCTGCATGGTATGGTAAGAATAAAAGAATTTTTCTTGAATGTGTATATTAATTTACTAAATAATACTTGACTAAAAATACACTTAAGCTGAATTTTTAAAGAATCAAATAGTTGAGGTCAATAATTTGCTGAACCGGAAACCAGTGTATTAGACTGACTCCAAAATGACATTTTAGATACTAAGAATGCAGCCAATAAGCAAATGAACCACCAGTATCCTTGGCAATAATTCCATTTTCACCTTGATTAAAATGGGCTCAGTACCCAATTACATACCAAATAGTTGCAACGTGTTTCTTTTCTATGTACTTATATTTCATTTATAATCACATCACTTGAATGCTTTAGCAAGGTCTGTTTTGCTAGCATAAAATAATGTTAATTTCTAATCAAGTAAGAAATGTTCAAAGTTATACACTCAATCTTTTTGCTCATATTATACTATACTACTCCTCCTACTCATCAACATCACCATCGCCATCACCACCACCACCATCGCCATCACCACCCCCACCATCGCCATCCCCCCCGCCACCATCGCCATCACCTCCGCCACCACCATCGCCATCCCAACCGCCGCCACCATCGCCATCACCTCCGCCACCACCATCGCCATCCCAACCGCCGCCACCATCGCCATCACCTCCGCCACCACCATCGCCATCCCAACCGCCGCCACCATCGCCATCACCTCCGCCACCACCATCGCCATCCCAACCGCCGCCACCATCGCCATCACCTCCGCCACCACCATCGCCATCCCAACCGCCGCCACCATCGCCATCACCTCCGCCACCACCATCGCCATCCCAACCGCCGCCACCATCGCCATCACCTCCGCCACCACCATCGCCATCCCAACCGCCGCCACCATCGCCATCACCTCCGCCACCACCATCGCCATCCCAACCGCCGCCACCATCGCCATCACCTCCGCCACCACCATCGCCATCCCAACCGCCGCCACCATCGCCATCACCTCCGCCACCACCATCGCCATCCCAACCGCCGCCACCATCGCCATCACCTCCGCCACCACCATCGCCATCCCAACCGCCGCCACCATCGCCATCACCTCCGCCACCACCATCGCCATCCCAACCGCCGCCACCATCGCCATCACCTCCGCCACCACCATCGCCATCCCAACCGCCGCCACCATCGCCATCACCTCCGCCACCACCATCGCCATCCCAACCGCCGCCACCATCGCCATCACCTCCGCCACCACCATCGCCATCCCAACCGCCGCCACCATCGCCATCACCTCCGCCACCACCATCGCCATCCCAACCGCCGCCACCATCGCCATCACCTCCGCCACCACCATCGCCATCCCAACCGCCGCCACCATCGCCATCACCTCCGCCACCACCATCGCCATCCCAACCGCCGCCACCATCGCCATCACCTCCGCCACCACCATCGCCATCCCAACCGCCGCCACCATCGCCATCACCTCCGCCACCACCATCGCCATCCCAACCGCCGCCACCATCGCCATCACCTCCGCCACCACCATCGCCATCCCAACCGCCGCCACCATCGCCATCACCTCCGCCACCACCATCGCCATCCCAACCGCCGCCACCATCGCCATCACCTCCGCCACCACCATCGCCATCCCAACCGCCGCCACCATCGCCATCACCTCCGCCACCACCATCGCCATCCCAACCGCCGCCACCATCGCCATCACCTCCGCCACCACCATCGCCATCCCAACCGCCGCCACCATCGCCATCACCTCCGCCACCACCATCGCCATCCCAACCGCCGCCACCATCGCCATCACCTCCGCCACCACCATCGCCATCCCAACCGCCGCCACCATCGCCATCACCTCCGCCACCACCATCGCCATCCCAACCGCCGCCACCATCGCCATCACCTCCGCCACCACCATCGCCATCCCAACCGCCGCCACCATCGCCATCACCTCCGCCACCACCATCGCCATCCCAACCGCCGCCACCATCGCCATCACCTCCGCCACCACCATCGCCATCCCAACCGCCGCCACCATCGCCATCACCTCCGCCACCACCATCGCCATCCCAACCGCCGCCACCATCGCCATCACCTCCGCCACCACCATCGCCATCCCAACCGCCGCCACCATCGCCATCACCTCCGCCACCACCATCGCCATCCCAACCGCCGCCACCATCGCCATCACCTCCGCCACCACCATCGCCATCCCAACCGCCGCCACCATCGCCATCACCTCCGCCACCACCATCGCCATCCCAACCGCCGCCACCATCGCCATCACCTCCGCCACCACCATCGCCATCCCAACCGCCGCCACCATCGCCATCACCTCCGCCACCACCATCGCCATCCCAACCGCCGCCACCATCGCCATCACCTCCGCCACCACCATCGCCATCCCAACCGCCGCCACCATCGCCATCACCTCCGCCACCACCATCGCCATCCCAACCGCCGCCACCATCGCCATCACCTCCGCCACCACCATCGCCATCCCAACCGCCGCCACCATCGCCATCACCTCCGCCACCACCATCGCCATCCCAACCGCCGCCACCATCGCCATCACCTCCGCCACCACCATCGCCATCCCAACCGCCGCCACCATCGCCATCACCTCCGCCACCACCATCGCCATCCCAACCGCCGCCACCATCGCCATCACCTCCGCCACCACCATCGCCATCCCAACCGCCGCCACCATCGCCATCACCTCCGCCACCACCATCGCCATCCCAACCGCCGCCACCATCGCCATCACCTCCGCCACCACCATCGCCATCCCAACCGCCGCCACCATCGCCATCACCTCCGCCACCACCATCGCCATCCCAACCGCCGCCACCATCGCCATCACCTCCGCCACCACCATCGCCATCCCAACCGCCGCCACCATCGCCATCACCTCCGCCACCACCATCGCCATCCCAACCGCCGCCACCATCGCCATCACCTCCGCCACCACCATCGCCATCCCAACCGCCGCCACCATCGCCATCACCTCCGCCACCACCATCGCCATCCCAACCGCCGCCACCATCGCCATCACCTCCGCCACCACCATCGCCATCCCAACCGCCGCCACCATCGCCATCACCTCCGCCACCACCATCGCCATCCCAACCGCCGCCACCATCGCCATCACCTCCGCCACCACCATCGCCATCCCAACCGCCGCCACCATCGCCATCACCTCCGCCACCACCATCGCCATCTCCACCACCACCATCACCTCCACCACCACCGTCAGCAGCAGCAGCAGCACTTATTTCAAGCCCAACCCCTTGCCAAGCCCTCTGCATATATTTCTTCATTTTATTCCCACCACAACTCAATGAAGTTAGTTCTGTCACTCTCCTCACTTTACAGACAGGCAACTGAGGAAAAAGACATTAACTAAGTCATTTAAAGTCACGTAGACTCAGCAAATAGGAGAACAGTGATTCCTCTGGCTGAGGAAGTCAATTACTTAACCATTATACATTCTACATGCTACCAGACAGAAAACCTTATAAAGAATATACATAAGTGCAACTCTGTACACAAATAAAAATTATGCAATGAGACAAACACACCTTAAAAAATTTACAGTATCTTCCCCCGAGTCAGGCCCTCCCCACTCAAACAATTCAGCCTTAACATATCCTGTAATATCCCTTACTCTTTAATTATAAAGAAACAAAAAAAAAAAAAGAAAAGAAACAGTTGCTACAGGCATGAGACCTAAACTGAATATGCCAAGAATGTTTAGTTATACGGCAGGGAGGCAGGTGCACTGAACCCTACTGTCCTTTTGCTCTGAAGCAAGGAAAAGGCCAGCAAATGCCTCGGGGAAGTAAGCTCTAAACTGCATTCGGTGCAGGTAGTGGAATGAATTATGATTATCTGATTCCAGTCAAAATCCCAAAGAATTTAGTACCTTATTCAGATGTCCTAATGTGCTTCTTCTGTGATGCCAAGTCAAAAACATCAGCTAGTAAAAATGAGGCTGCACAGAGAACTCCCTGTTTGGGATCATTCCAGACCCACCACCTACAGAGTAACGCTATTCTGCTTTCCACAGCTGTTCCCCCTCACCCGAGGTGAGGCAGGTGCAGGACAAAAGAAGCAAAGGACTCTGCACCTGCTCCCTCAAATCCAACTCAGGTAAAGAAGGAAGGCTGACCTTTGTGAGCCCGTCACCAGGAGCAGATGTTTAGTGGAGACCAGGAGGTTCTCATCTGCTTGACTTTGCCTCAGTTGAATTCATTTAATTTAATCAATCTGATCAGACTCTACTGACAGATGCTTAGGGCAACTGCTTCCTGAAGGTTTGGTTTATCTAGAAAGATCCTGTCAGAAAATACTGGAACAAAATCTTAGCAGTTCAAGGTAGAAGTGTATAGTTAGTATGAGGTAAACGAAAACTCCTTATAAAGAATCAATTTTAAAGTAAGAACTGCTTCATTAATTCTGGAGGTTTGTGCAGACAAGGGAGGATTATAAGCACATATTTCATTTTAACTTTTTATTATAAAAAATTTCAAATACATATACAAGTAGACAGTATAGTATAATAAAACCCTCATGTACTTATCAATCAGCTTCAATAAATACAACCCATACAGACCCATGGCCACCCATCCACACACGCCCTCCTCCAACCCCTCCCAGGGATTTTTGAGGCAAATTGCAGATATGTCACTTCACCTATAAATATTTCATTATTACCACACCTAAAATGTTTAAAAATATTTTTCTAAATCATCAGTATTCAATTTTATAACTGTCAAACAAAAACTGTTTGTATGAATAAGGATCCACATGCACTCCACGCATTGCAATTTTCTTTTAAAATCCTTTCATATGTATGGTTCCCCTTCCAACTCTCTCCCTATCACTCCCCCTTCTTTGTTGAAGAAACTCTCTTCCTATAAAGTTCCTCAGGCTGGGTTTTACTGACTGCATCCCTGAAATGCAGTTTCCTGTATCCCCACGTCTTCTGCACTGCCTTAATCAAATCTGAGTTCAACTTTTGGGTAAGGTTTCCTCATGGGTTGTGGTGTGGAAACATTTATTTGAATGGAGATACACAATAAGCAAAAATCACAAAATGCTAAAGAAGATGAGAGACACAAAACCAGAGCAACTCAAAGGAAGCTACAGCAACCGAAAGAGTTGAGAAAAAAAGTTTGGAGATTAGACTAAATTTAAAAAAGAAAAATAGACGACCATCAAAAAACGCAGCTGAGCCCCACGTGCAGATAAGGAATGAGCAGGGTGGGCGGCAAAGGGGGAAACGGCAGGTGAGCGGAGGATGAGCGATACACCACGTGGCATCGCCTCCCGAGATCTGACCAACACAGGAAGTATAAGGAACTCGAGGAAGGGACGGGCTGAGGCAGGCCCAAGGTTCTGCTGTTAATAAGTGATCAAGTCACACTTCAAGCCAAAGCCTTCCAACCCCTATGCCGTTCAAGGTCACGAGCACTAGTGACTCAGCAAGGAGATAAGAGAGGAAGGACAGAGGCACGGGACTACCATTATACCTCAACACACTACTGGAGAAAAATTCCTTCCAACTTTCGAAAAGAAGAAAATATTTTTTCAACAACCCATTTTGTGGCCAAAGTGCTGGGTAAGGCATGGACTCTGCAGCCAGAATCTCTGGGTTTAAAGCCTGACCCTGTCACCTTCTATCTTTGTGACCAAGGACAAATTATTTGTCCTCTCTGGACCTATTTCTCATCTGTAATATGAGATAATAATAGCACCTTCTACTTTTCTGAGGATTAAACAAGGTAATACAAACAAAGCATTCACAAGAGTGACTGGAATACAGTAACTGTGTAACATTCAATAATATTATCTTATCATTTTTATTATTGTTGTATTGAATAATTAAGCTATTATTGGTCACCACTAAGAATTACAATAGTACTTCAGGTCTGATGCCTTTACCTACAATCTGAAAGCAGTGTTTCCCAAACAATGTGACATGAATTGTCTGATGTACTTGTTAAAAAGACAAATACCATGATTCTCATCCAGACACACTGAGGCAAAATGTCCAGGAGAGGAGTGTAGGAAATATATTTTGAACCCACACTCCAGGTGATTCTTATTTTAAGCAATGTTAAAGAAACTCTGGAAAGTTCAGGAGAGAAAAATTTGGCTGTCTCCAGAAGGTTCTCTTCCATCAGACTGTTTGAAATTACAAGGGACACAAACAGAAAAACACGGTTTTATAAATACTCTGTCATCCCTGAAAATTTATCAAATTATCTACTGCACACTTTCTTCCACTTAAATTGCCAAGCAGTTTTTTCTTCACAACTGCTTACAGTGTTCAAATCTGGGTCCTGACAATTTTATCACTAGAAAGGAAGTTCTTGAGAAAGGAAAGCTTCCATAAATGGCGTTTGTGCATCTTCCTTAGAGTCTACAAATTGATAATTAAGCAGTCAGAAACATCAGGATGTAGCTTAAAGTACTTGCTTTTAAGATACATGGTGAATACGCTGTAAAACACCAGGCTCTCACTGCCCAAGGCCAGCAGTAACAGCCCCATAAGACATGCCGTTGTTTTGTTTTATGCCACTGAATTCTTAGAATTATTTTCCTTTTTTAGCACTAACTAGAGTTTTTTTATTTAATGCAAAATTTACATAAAAGGAAATGCACAGATCTTAAGTGAGTTTTGACAAATACACACCACCTGTAGAACTCAAACTACTCTCAAGACACCATCAGCACTCCTCTGGAAAGTGATCCCCATGCACCTAATCAATCAATCTCTACCACCTCCTCCCCAGCCACATTCCAGACGCAACAAATACACTGAACATTTTCCCACCATAGATTAGTTTTGCCTGTTCTAGAGGTTCATGTAAATGGAAAACACACCCTGAGTATTTTTTGTGTAATGATTCTTTGACTTAGCGCTTTTTGAGATAAATCCATTTTTGCTTCTATCAGTGGTTCCTTTTAATTGCAAAATGATATTCCCTTGTGTGAATAAACTACACTTTGTTTATCCATTTTTCTATTGATGGACACATGGGATGTTTCCAATTTTTTAGCTATGGTGAACAAAATGGCTATAAACATTCCGTACAAATCTTTTGTGACCATTTGTTTTCCTTTCTCTTCAGTAAATGAGTATAATACCTAGATCATGAGGTAAGTGTACACTTACTTTTTAAAGAAACTGTAAGACCCTGGGCTTCCCTGGTGGTGCAGTGGTTAAGAATCTGCCTGCCAATGCAAGAGACACGGGTTTGAGCCCTGGTCCGGGAAGATCCCACATGCCATGGAGCAACTAAGCCCACGTGCCACAACTACTGAGCCTGTGCTCTAGAGCCCGCGAGCCACAACTACTGAAGCCCGTGCGCCTAGAGCCCGTGCTCCACAACAAGAAAAGCCACCGCAATGAGAAGCCCACGCACCGCAACGAAGTTGCCCCCGCTCCCTGCAACTAAAGAAAGCCCACACGCAACAATGAAGACCTAATGCAGCCAAAAGTAAACAATTTTTTTAAAAAAGAGAAAAGCATCAAAATAAAATAAAAATTTTTTTAAAAACCCAAAAACTGTAAGACCTTTTCCTAAGTGGTTAGAAACCCCAATTCCCAACAACAATGTATGAAAGTTCCAGTCACTCAACATCCTTGCCAACATTTAGTGTTGTCCATCTTTTATATTTTAGTGATTATACTGAATGTACAGCAGTACCTTACTGTAATTTGAATGCATTTCCCTGATGACTCATGACACTGGACACTTTTATATGGGCTTATAGTTCATTTGATTGTCTTCTTTTGTGAAGTATCTGTTCAAATCATTTGCCCATTTAAAAATATAGTTGTTTAATCAAAATCACAATGTTCTATCACCTCACACCTGTCAGAATGGCTATAATCAAATAGAACACAAAACACAGATGTTTGGCGAGGGTGTGGAGACAAGGGAACTCTCCTACACTGTCAGTAGGAATGTAAATTGGTACAGCCACTGTGGAAAACAGTACTGAGGTTCCTCAGAAAAACTCAAAATAGGGACTTCCCTGGTTGCGCAGTGGTTTAGAATCCGCCTGCCAATACAGTTGACATGGGCTCAAGCCCTGGTATGGGAAGATCTCACATGCCACAGAGCAACTAAGCCCATGCGCCACAACTACTGAGCCTGCGCGCTGCAACTACTGAAGCCCACGTGCCTAGAGCCCACGCTCAGCGACAAGAGAAGCCACCGCAATGAGAAGCCTGCACACTGCAGTGAAGAGTAGCCCCCACTCGCCAAAATGAAGACCGAATGCAGCAATCAATCAATCAATAAACAGACTAAAAACAGAGTTACCATATGACCCAGCAAATCCATTCCTGGGTATATATCCAAAAAAAAAAAAAAAAACTCCACTAATTCGAAAAGATACATGTGCTACCCCAATGTTCAAAGCAGCATTATTTACAAAAGCCAAGACATGGAAGCAACCAAAGTGTCCTTCAACAAATGAATGGATAAAGAAGATGTGTGTGTCTATACTACTCAGCCATAAAAAAGAATGAAATTTTGCCATTTGCAGCAACATGGATGGACACGGAGGGCATTATGTACGCTCAGC
The DNA here is from genome assembly GCF_003031525.2 of Neophocaena asiaeorientalis asiaeorientalis. Lineage (NCBI taxonomy): Eukaryota > Metazoa > Chordata > Mammalia > Artiodactyla > Phocoenidae > Neophocaena > Neophocaena asiaeorientalis. Next base: position 363,264 of record NW_020171827.1, on the reverse strand, counting down.
AAAATAAGTCAGACGGAGAAAGACAAATACTGCATGATATCACTCAGATATGGAATCCAAAAAAATACAACAAACTGGTGAATATAACAAAAAAGAAGCAGACTCACAGATATAGAGAACAAACTAGTGGTTACCAGTGGGGAGATGGGGGAGGGGCAACATAGGGATGCAGAGTGGGAGGTACAAACTACTGGGTATAAGATAGGCTCAAGGACATACTGCACAATATGGGGAACATAGCCAATACTTTGTAATAACTGTAAATGGCAAGCAGCCTTTAAAAATTACATAATTTTTTAAAATTTTTTTTAAAATTAAAAAACTAAAATTCAGTTGTTTGTCTTCCTATTATTGAGTTTTAAGAATTCTTAATCTCGGATAGCAATCATTTGTCAAATAAATGTATTATGAATATCTTCTCCCAGTCTTATATAACAATGAGTCTTACCGTTTTAACTCTTCTGCATAAGGCAAGGAGTCTAATTTCATTCTTCTGAATGTGGAAATCCAGTTGTCCCAGTACCATTTGGTGAAGATACTAATTTTTACCTCATTGAATGTACTTGGTACTCTTGTCAAAAATCAGTTAGCCGTAGAGGTGTGGGTTTATTTCTGTACTCCCAATTCTATTCCATTGATCTGAATGTCTGTCCCTGTGCAAGTTCCACACTCTTTTGATCACAGTAGCCACATAGTAAGTTTTGCAATTGGGAAGTATGAGTATTCCAACTTTGTTCTTTTTTAATAAATGCTTTTGCTACTCAGGGCCCCTTGGAATTCCACGTGAATTTGAGTATCAGCTTTTCCGTATCTGCAAAAATGGCTTTAGGAATACTGATAGGTATTGTGTTGAATCTGTAGATTGCTTTGGATAATACTGACATCTTTGCAATATTAAGTCTTTCTATCCACGAACATGAATGTTTTCCCATTTATTTATATCTTATTTCATTTTTTTCAGTTGTGTTTCACAGTTTGCATGGTACAATTTTTTCACTTCCTTGGTTAAATATATTCCTAAGTGTTTATTCTTTTAGATGCTATTGTAAATGAACTGCTTTCTTAATTTCATTTTTGGATTGTTCACTGCTAGTGCACAGAAAAACAACTGACTTTTTTGTGTGTTGATCTTGTAACCTACATCTTTGCTAAACTCATTTATTAGCTTTAGTTGCTTTCTTCTAAATTCATTGGTATATGCTGTGTGTAGGATCCTATCACCTGTAAAGAAAGATTTATTTCTTCTATTCCAATTTTGATGTGTTTTACTTCTTTTTCCTTTCTAATTGCTCTTGCTAGATCTTCCAGTACAATGTTAAACTGCAGTAGTGGAACAGAGTTCCTGATCTTAGGGGGAAAGCTTTCAGTCTTTCAGCATTTAGTATGATGTTAGTTGAGGGTTTTTCATAAACGCCCTTTATTGTGTTGAGGAAGTTCCCTTCTATTTTTAGAATTTTTTTCTTTTAGTGTTTTTAATTAAAATGAGGTGTTGGATTTTTGTCAAATGCTTTTTCTGTGTCAAATAAGATTATGATATTTTTTTTCCCCTTCATTATCTAATATGGTGTATTTCATTGATCGATTTTCTATGTTTAAACACCCCCTTGCATTCCTGGGATGAATTCCACTTGGTGGTGGTGTCCAATCCTTCCAATATGCTGTGGGATTTGATCTACTAGTACTTTTGCTGAGGATTTCTGCATCTATATTCATTAGTGATACTGGTCTGTAATTTCTTTTCTCCTAATGTCTTTTTCTGGTTTTGGTGCCAGGGTAACAATGCTGGCTTCAGAGAATGAGTTAGGAAAAGTTCTCTCCTCTGCTATTTTTGCAAGAGTCTGAGAAGGATTAGTGTTAATTTTTCTTGAAATGTTTGGTACAATTCTCCAGTGAAGCCATCTGGTCCTGGACTTTTCTTTATTGGTTATAATTAATTTTTCAGTAAAGTACTTCGAAAGATTTCCTCCCATCACGTTATAAAACTTCAAATATACAGAAAAAGTTGAAATAACTGTATAATGAACTCCATATAACCAGCATCTAAATTCTATGATAGAAACATTTTACCATACTTGCTTTCCCACATAACTATCCATCTTAATATTTTATGCATTTCAAAGTATGATGCAGACATCAGTACACTTCATTCCAAATACTTCAGCAAGCACATACGGCTATTTATTCTTAAATTAATTGAAATTAAATAAATAAAAATATTCAGTTGCTCATTTGTATCAGCCACATTTCAATGTTGAATTGCCACTTTGGCTAGTGGCTACAAAATCACTGGAGGAATATCCTACCATACTCACAGATTCCACCTACATTCAAAGGGAGGGAATTATGTAAGGCATGCACAGCAGAGGGTGAGAATCTTGGGGACCATATTTCAAGTCTGCCTACCACATGTGGGAAAGGGGCAGCTGCCTGGAATTAGTCATCCTTGTCTTGACTAAAATGCAACAACTGGGAAAACAATGCATGCAGAGAAGGTGAGAAGAGGCTCATGCCTGTAGCTCAAATCCAGTTCCTTGCTGCTCCATTTCCCATTCAGCCACCTACTGAGAATTGGGTTTTGTTATCCTGCAATATGGATTTGAGAAGATCCTGTTGGAAGAATTATAGGTGGGGCCCTATACCAATCTATGCCAGAACTCACGGTAATAAAGTATCTAATTTCATCTATACCTCACAAATGACTGCAGACTTCTCTCTTACAAAGGATGAGCAAGGAAAACACAGAACAAAAATTTCAGCAGCAAAACAGAAAAAAAAAAAATCAAAGTGCCAAAGAGAGACAAATTCTCATCAACATAAAATGTAAATAAAAGAACTTTTTTTTCCAGTTTTAGAAACTTGTTCTTAACAACACACAAAAGGACACTGACTCCATTATGAGAAGACATGATAGTAGTAAAGACAACATGAAAAGGAAAAACTGGTGAGGAAAGTCAGAAACTACTTACGATGTTATCTCACAAAAATCTGTATGTGAATTTTTATAGTGGCTTTATTGATAACTGCCAAAATTTGGAAACAACCCAAAGGTACTCCAACTGGTGAATCCATAAACAAATTATGGTGCACTCATACAATGGAATACTATTCAGCAATAAAATGGAATAAACATGCAACAATATGGATGAATCTTAAATATGTTATGCTAAGTGAAAGAAGCTAGACTGAAAGGGCTACATACTATATGATTCTATTTATATGACATTCTGGAAAACGCAAAACTATCGGGACAGAAAACAAATTTGTGGTTGCCAGGGCCTGCAGTGAGAAGCGGTCAGGCGGACTCTCAACCACTGCTCCACCAGGGAAGCCCCTAAGCAGGGCATTTTTGTGAGTAGTATAACTGTTTAGTATCTTGACTGTAATCCCAGTTACAGTTTCCAAACAGAATGAATTTTAAAGTATGTAAATTTTAAAAAATGTTTAATTTGGAGGCAGAAATAGGAGATTTAAGATTGCATTAAAAATAAATTAATAAGGACTTAAGAAATAAAACCATAACAAATAACAACAACATGCTAGCAGAAAGGAAAAGCATTTCACAGAAAGCCATTTCTAGAACAAGCAGAATTCAAAGAGAAAAAGAGATAATATGGCTATTTACCTAGAAAGCCCAAAAGAACTAAAAAGCTACAGGATTAATAATTAATAAGAAAGTTCAATCAAATGTCTGGATAAATATAGCAAAATCAATAGCCTGCCCATCTGTAAGTGATAGAAAACATAACCAAAAAAGAGAATCCATTCACAAGAAGAGTAAGCTAAAAATAAAATCCTAATAAGAAATGTACAGAATAAAGAATAAAAAATGAAGGTTTATAGAGTTATGTACCATACACAGAGAATATATGTTTATAAACATATATGGTAAAGAAGGACTAATACACCAATGGATAAAGGACGGTCCCTTTTCCAGTCATCCTTGAAGTATAGTCCCAGACCAGCAGCAGCAGCAGCATCTTTTGAACTTGAAAGAAATTCAAGTACTTGAGCTCTACTCCAGACCCACTGAATCATAAACTCTGGGGACGGGGCCCAGCAATCTGTTAAATAAACCCTCCAGGTGACTGTGATATTCCTTTAAGTTTGAGATGCTGATGTTGTTTGGTCTGGGATCACACTTGGAGAATTGCTAGTCTATTTAATGAATAGTGATGGGACAAAGACTTAGCAACTGTCTGGAAGGACACCATATTAAATCCTCATTTTTTATATACATATAGTTTATACTTAAGGATATATATGTATATATACACATATATATATTTTATCCTGACATAAGTTCCAGATGGAGAAAGAGTAGTTAAGGAAGATGCCTGGATAACTTCCTCAAGTCCTCAGAGAGCTGGTGATCCCTTGCCAAGGAAGCCCCCAAACCCATCCAGCAAAGTCACCAGTGGATGTTCTCCCACCTGCTGAGTTGCTCAGGTGTTGCAGGAACCAACAATAAGTAATTTTATAATCTGTTTCTTTAAGCCTTATGGGAACTCATTTAGCAACTCTCCCCCCTTTATAACATATAAATCAATCATTTGACTCTTAGATAGTCGAGCTTCAAATATGTTTTCAGATCTACATTATATATGAATTCAGGGGGCTTTATATAGCCCATATAAGATATATAGGTCACAGAGAAATGTATAAATAACAGAAAGACCAGTATTATGATATAGCATCTTGGTTTCACATTAAAATACTGTAAAAGCTGAAAGAATTTAGTTTCTTTGTGGGGTTAAAAAAAAAAACAAACCCATAACATAAAATACATAGAACTGCTTACACTCTAACTTCACATTCCCATTCTAAGTATTCTGGAGACTTCGGCAAACTTCTTCATGCTGATGCATAAGGAAATTACTTACAAAAATTCCAACATCATAAAATATCCCAGAGTGCTTCTCTGTGTGTGATGTGGAAGACATGGAATTTATTTATAAAAATAAAAATCTTTATTTAATAATAAAATATTTAACATTTTAATAATAAGATATTTAATAATAATAATTACTGAAGTCACAACCTCTGAGAAAAATAAAAGAACTATCTTGGTGAACTAAACACTGGAAAGCAATGGCAAGAAAACGGCAGACAACCCTGCTCATAACAGTCAGGGAGGCCTGAAACTGAGGAAGACAAGAGGCACACAGATGTAAAACACGGTAAGAGAAAATGAGGGAAGGGTGGGAATAGAGAGAGGATAACCAGTATCTCAATTTTGTCCTGTAATTGAGAAATGGACAGTCAGGGTAAAGCTTTTAATTGACTGTGAGGAAAAGGTTCTGTTTCAAAAACTTTGTCAACTTCCTGGTTTTGATAGGTTGGATTCTCTCACTAAATATCACTCCAGGATACAGGCAGCAAATAGCAGGGATTATTGCACAGAATAGGAACTGGAAGTCCAGGGAATCAGGGATGACTTCTAAAACCAGAGAGGTAAGAAAAGTCAGAGGAGGTCAAGGGCAAAAAGTCTCGAAATCCAGCAAGGATGTGAAGGAATTTACTGATAAAAAGGAGAATGAAGTTTAAATTAATTTCAAAACACCAAGCAGAGACAGCAATAAGCCTGACCCCAGGACATACATTTTTGCTTCCTGCATAAATCTTTGAATCGCAGGCTCTTCATTTATAAAAGCAGGAATAATAATTACCAAAAAAAGTTGTTTTGAAGATTAAATGGCTTAAAAACTGTTCAAGCACCTTGTATGTAACAGACAGGAAATATTATTTATTGAGAGCTTTTTTAAGCATATATGAGCCATTTTAAACCCAAGAGGTATATTCTGTTCATCTTAACCAGGGAGTACCAACACTTTAAAACCACATAGAGATTCTTACTTACCTTCCTCCCACTTCCAAAGCGTTATCTGCCCCTTTTAGGGAGCCTGGCTTTGTCAGTGGTACTAGTGGCTTTCTGGGTCCACAAAAATGGGAGCAGAGCCCACCTGAACATCAATCTTAAGACTGTGTAGATACTTCTCTGTCCTCCTAGTACTGAAACAATCTCTGATGGGAGAGATGTATTTAAAAACATAGGGTTGTTATGGTTGGCTTTAAAGATCCATTGACTTATTCAACCATTGAAGGAGTGCAGGGTAACAGTGCAAAGCTGCTTGCTATATATGTAGGAATGAGGGCAGAGTAGGTTAGCATAGAAATGGCTGCTGGAGATCAAAGTCTGCAGGGGAACAGGGAGAAGCGTATTAGATAACAGATAAGAAAGGCGTTCAATCTTGCTGTTCTCAGTTACTAAAGTCTAGTTCCCCACTCCTTTCCAGCAGCAAAATTTTACTTAGAACCTATATGTATGAGACAGTACATGGGATATGGACAAAAACATAAAATATTATTAGATATATGACAGTCTTGAGTAGAGAGAAATTATTTCTGTTTGGAGAAATCACCTCAAATTCCAAAATCAACGTGGCCATTTTGAACTCGGCCTGAAGGAAGGAAGAAAACCAGGTAAGCAAAGATCCATCATCTTGGTGGGAAAGCTTGAAACACATGTGGAAAAGTATAAATAGGTGAGCTTGACGGGAGCAGCAGGGAGTGAGGTGGTCAGGCCTATGGCTGGAAATAGAGACCACAAGTGGCCTAGATTTCCAGGCTAAGGAGCTAGGATTATAACCACACAAAGCCAAATACAGACACTTCAAACATTCAAGGGCTGAGTCAACACCAGATAAGTATGACATTCTGCTTCTAAGAGAAGGAAGGCTCAATTAAGAGTGACCCCAATGCACATGTTTAAAATGAGAGCCGAGCCATGAGTCATGCGTGGATGAGTAACGGTGAGAAATGCACACAGAACCAATTTAGGGTCACAAACAGTTTCTGAGTTCACACTGAACTCCCACTAAAGAAGCAGAGTCAGGGCCAGCCAGAGTAATACACAGTGAGTCACTAGTAAATCTATGACACAGGTCTTTGCTCCAGGGCAGTGAGCTCAGGCAGGCCTGTATAATGGCCAGATCGGTACATCTCAGTCCTGGTCAGCCAGGAAGGACACCTGAAGATTCTGTGATGGTGGGAACAGGACAGAAATTTTAGACAAAGAAACATCTGAAAACTCCCAGGATACTTTCACTATATTTAACTAAAAATTACCTAAGTTGGTCAGGTCTTAGACTGCACAGGTGTCCATATGGCATGCACAAATCTGTCAGGGTCAGAACCACTATGGCCATCGAACAAGGGAGGCATTTTCACATCCCTGAGTCCTAACTGCTGTTACAAATATATTTTTTGGTGAAGTGTTGCATATTTTGTACCACTGGCTGCAGGAAGGCTTCCCTAACCACACTAGTCTTCCCTATCACAGCAATGATCAGATCACAATTTAAATGCTTGTCTACTCTTCTATATTTACAGCAGTCCACACCATCTCCCCTCCACTCCCATTAGAATGTCAGCTATATGAGGCCAGAAATTATAACAGTCACAGCTATGTCTTCCCATACCTAGCACATACAATACACTAAATAAATGTGTTGAATGAATAAGTGCATTGACTTTCAGCTTGTTCTGGCTAGCACATACATTTATAATATGTAGAAGATTGATTTGTAAAAAGATTGATACTAAGAGGTAAGAGGAATACACATAGGGGGGTGTGTGTGTGTGTGTGTGTGTGTGTGTGTGTGTGTGTGTTATACTGGGAACTGGTCAATCTTTTAACTAATTGTTTTCATTACTTAAAGGTGCTAAAGCAAAACACTTAAAATGGAGTATCCTCTTCAATGAGGAAGGAAAACAAAATGATTATACACTGAATTCTAAATCTGTGTTACTACTTATAGAACCAGAATGTATTGAATTTGTATGACACTAACAATGTAAGGATTTAGGACACCAAAATGTTTCAATTCTGAAGCAAACAAACTTTTAGTAAACATTTGTCCTTTTGATAAGTCTACACCAAGGGAAAAAATAATAAAAGGCTACTAACCATATAAGTAATCCCCTACCTGTGAAATGAATATAGTGCCATCTAGGCACATTATTATAGAGTAAATGCTAAACCTTCACATCTGTTTCTTGGTTACTACTCATAGTATCACAGATCTTAACATGGTGTAGGAAAATCAACAGATACCTGGCTAGGGCTTATTCCCTCAGAAAGGCATAGTGACCAAACATGAGCCACCGTTGTTTTTCTTCATTTATTTCCATGTTTTCAGGGCTATAGAAACAGTATCAGACTGAAGTGGCTTTCCAAGGTGTAAGAATCACCCCGACAATTCCACCAGGTAGATAGCATCCCTTTTTTACAGATGAGGAAACTGAGGCTCAGAAGGTTTAAGCAACTTATTTGACAAGATCACACACCTAAGAAATGACAGACTCTGAATTCACATGACTTCAAAGTTCAAATTCTTTCCAAGAAATCATTATATCCTCTAGGCTCAGAATAAAAGCTTTGGAAATGAAATACAAGAAGAATAAAATATTAGGGAATTTAATCTAGAGTATAAGATTTCCCAGCAATGTACAAATACTGCCATTTAGCCTAAAATATGTCTACTAGATAAAAGATGGGTACAAGTTTTTTCCTCCAAAGATGACTCCATGTTCAACAGCAGTGATATCCTGCATGTTCTGACCCCTTAGCAGCAAGTGGTGGTACCCATCTTCCTCATTCGTACTGTAACATCTGTACACAAAGTATACCCTTACCTCCTGCCCCAAGTGTAAGGATCTCTGCTGCTTAAAAGTGCAGTGACCTCTCTAATCACCAGTCCAGCCCTGTCGGTCTAAACTACAGGTTCTCAGATTTATCAGCAGCAACCAACCCACCAGTGTGTTCAGATCCTGAGTCAGCTTCAAAACCCCAGCAGCAGCTGGTAAAATGGAATGCTAATTCATTACAGATGGCAAAACACTGCCTAACATTTTAATTTATTTACATTTCCAGAAATTTTGAATCTGCAGTTAGATCGCCAAATTATTTTAACATGTAAGTTTAGCCTTTTCCAATTCAGTCTGTGCTCAATAAAAATTAATGTTTATATGTTAAAAATTCTTTCAACAAGCCCAATTAGTCTTATATTCCCACAGTTTATATCTTAAAAGCTATTTAAGCTGGTGAGCTTTTTTTCGAATTTCTTATTATACAAGCCACACGCAGAGATGGGACAAAATTAGGCCTACTTCACACCAAAATTTTTCAAACCGAACTATTACATATAAGGATAATTTTCAGTACTTTCCACAATTGCTGTGTTTAGCAATGTGAGACTAGTAAATTAATAAATTGTAAGACTATTAAATAGTTTTATAGGCTCCTATTTTTTTCAATAGTTAAGGTAATGGGGACAGAAAACACATTACTACTTAATTTTTTAAAGCCAAGTGAACAGAGAAAGGAAATATGTACCCAAATTAAATGCTTATAGCGTTGCTGCCCCCTCCTGGTATCAGTCTTCCAACCCCCCCCCCAACATATCTCAGAAACAACAGTGAAGATGAAATATTTTAAATCTAAATACTGAAACATCTTCTAAGAGCTTCTATTATTTTTTCTCTTACCAATTTCAAAGGTCTACAGAGACATATAATTATCAGGTGATATACAACCATTCTCAAATCCCCAGTGATTCCTGGGAGCAGATGACCTTGCTACTTACTTATTAAAAGAGCTGGAGAACATTTGAAAGTCTTTAACCTTCCTTCCATCACTTCAAAATTTCTTTCTTTCTTTTTTTTTTTTTTGATATGAACTCTCCTTTTCCCTTTTCGTGTCACAGTAACAAGTGTTCCTGTTATTTTGCTTATCTAACCTTACTATCCTTTCCCATTTCCTTCGAAATTGCTCTCCCATCACGTAAGATCCATCTCTCTAGTAAGACCAAAATCTTTATTTCTACCTCCTTTTTCCTTGTCATACAGAAACATGCGTAAATAGCCCCTAATGTAAAAACAGTGTTCCCTCCATACAATTTCATCATCTACCACACCATTTCCATTCTTTTTTCCATAGCGGGGGGCACCAAAGGGTAGTTTTTATGGGGCTTTAGCAATCTCCCCCATCCCCACTCCCAACCCCAATTATTTCCTTCTGTATCCCTGGCCCAATGTCCTTCAAGGCAGTACAAATAAGCATAACTCTAAGTGGAATCAGTATGCTTGGTTTATATATGTGAATTTTTTTTTTTTTTTTTTGTGGTACGCGGGCCTCTCACTGTTGTGGCCTCTCCCGTTGCGAGCACAGGCTCCGGACGTGCAGGCTCAGCGGCCATGGCTCACGGGCCTAGCCACTCCGCGGCATGTGGGATCTTCCCGGACCGGGGCACGAACCCGCGTCCGCTGCAACGGCAGGCGGACGCTCAACCACTGCGCCACCAGGGAAGCCCAGTATGCTTGTTTTAAAACCACAGCTTCCTCACCTGGAACTGCCACCCTTAAGATCCTTCTACACAGACTTCTGGGCCAGGTGCTACTCCTTAACCTCCAAACCTTAGCTACTTTGATTTCCTTGCCTCCCCTTAGCTACTAATTTCACTGCAATCCAACTTCCTCTGCAATCACTTGCCCAGGGCCTCTTGAAAGTTAAGAGAAACCTGGTCACTCACATTTTTTAAGGCTCAAAGAATATTAAAAATTAAGCAAGGTCAAAACAGTGTTACAAGAATTGTAACAGGAAACAAAGCAATGCCTTTTAAAACACCCACAGAAATAAATACAATGACTAAGGGTCCTGGTAGATGAAAGGCTGGGCAGTGGTCTTCCTTCACTTGCCTTTGATGGGCCGTGCTCTAAGTTACTGATTCTCAGCACTCACTGGGAGTAACATGGTGGTCAAGATCACAGGCTGTGGAATCACCATTTCTTGGCTGTGTACATTGGGGCAAGTTATTTAACTCTTTGTGATTCAGTTTTCTCATTTGTAAAATAGGGAGATTACAATACTTACCTCATAGGGTTCTTATAAGACCATGATTATAAATATCATCAACTTAAAACAGTGTCTGGCATATAAAAAGTCATACATATACACACATATACATATACACACACATACATACATACATACATACATACATATATATATATATTAGCTGCTGTCATCATCATATCTCCAGGCACTGCCCTAGTCCTAGAGACCTGTGATAAAGAGTTAACAAATCTACATTTTGGACAAGCTTTCTAAGGCCATTCTTAGGCACACTAAAGTCTGGAGATGGCTACTACAATGAAATTGTTCTCTTCAGGTAATCAATGAGTTCCTAATTGTCATATCAACGATATCTTCTTAAATCTCATCCTACTCAACCTCTGCAAAACAGATGGCATCTCTTCAGTTTTCTGCTTCAAAGTTTGAGTCCCCAGTCCTCATGTAAACTTGAACTTTTTAAGAGAGCACCAGATGACAATTTGGATCGGACAGCTATGTTTTTCTACAAAGAAAGACTTCCAACACTACACTGAGCCTAAGCCTAAAACTGCCTTTTCCTCTAAAACAAGGTGCTCCTGTTTCAATTTCCATTTCCTTTTACAATCAATCAGACTACAAATTCCAGTCATTTATGACTGTGTGTTTATTTTTTCCACCCTCCAATTTTGAAAAATCTGTATTCTAAAGCATCCCTTGGTTCTAACTCATCCTTTTCAAAATTCCCAGTGCCAAGTTCAAGTCTCTCACCTGGATCCTTTGAACAGAACAGCCTTTAATAATCTCATTCTTCTCCAATGTTTTCCCTTTTCTAATCATCCTTCATACTATTATACAACCTGAATTATTTCCCTAAAATGTAGATTTGTTCCTACGTTCTTTCTGATTAAAACAGAAAAATTTTATTTCCTTCCAATAATTACAAAATAATGGTTAAGCTTCTTAGCTGTGGACATAAAGCTTCAATAATTGGGCCTCTATAGACTCATCGCTGCCATGCACCCAGCTATCCAGACTGCGCTGTGTTCCTAATGAAAACATGCATGTCCATCTCCTTCAGTATTTGCTCGTATTTTTTCTGCAGCCTAGAATAGAAATGTCCTTTCCCACATTACCATCTACCAAATCCTACATGTCCTTTGAAACCTAGATTAAAGGTACCTCCTAGAAAATCCCGCACCATCTTAAAAGCCAAAATTAATCTTTCTTTGCACTCTGATGACTCTCACTAAATTACTTTTACTTAGTTCTGAGTACAGTTTTGATAATCAAAACTATAATCAGAAAAGTGCAGATTAGGAAAAGTAAGCTTTTCAGAGTTAAGAAAACAAAGTACTGCTGCTCTAAAGTATACATTTTAAATTAAAATATTTTTAATAATACAAGTTGCTGAATATATTTTTAAAATATGGTATACTTTTGTGGCTACAATCTTCTATAATTAAAGATATATAAAACTGTGTAACTACAATCTCTGAGGAATAAATATGGTTGGAGCTTTCCTGTTGCTTTATGTTTGGGCAAAATAATTTCAAGATTTCAATTTAGGCATCCCCTAAAGCTCAGGCCACATTGTTTGAGAACTCCAAGCCTACTGTGTTCCTAAGCATTCCTTGCTCACAGGTAAAGAGACAGATATTTTGTCTGTAAAGTAAGTGAATGTTATAGACCTCTGACACAGATAGATTTGACAGGGAATTATATTGATTTCATGGAAAATTTGTATTCTACTTCAAATAAAACAGTAAGTACATTTGGAAACATAAGTAACAAGGAACTATTGAGTATAAGACTGTAAGACATAGCTAATGTTATAGGAGGGGATGGACAGAGGTAGCACTGAAGAGCACTGAAGATCAGGGGTCTTGGTCAAGGACTAATAAAACACAAACCAGCTGGTCTGAGTCATTTTTGTATTTTGTTGATGTTGATAAGTGTGTGTATTAGCTTCTGTCGTTGCTGTTTACATCTTTTCCTTTACTAGGAAAGCTTGTTGAAAGTTACCTATACTCCATCAGGGGTTCTTATTTTGGGTACAAAAGCCCTTAAGGTATGACACACTTGAGGGGTGAAGGAATGAATGCATGAACTTGAATGAGAAAAAAAAAAGTCACAACTTTGTTTTCATTCATCTTTTGCCAAATGTTTGCATTTTTACAATTATGCCAACAAGTTACAGCTATTTGCAGTATCTGTGATTTTTGTCCATAAAAATTATAGTTTCATATCACATTAGTTATTCCAGGTATTGTGAAATACCACTATTAGGAAATTATTAGACACATAGCTGCATCTTGCTATTTAATATACTGATAAAAAAACACAAAAATGTCCTTTCTGAACACTGATGATATTTCAACATAATTTGTTTTCTTTTAAAATCTTATGTATTTTATGTATTTAAAAATACCATCATGAGAAGGGATATACATGTAAGTATTTCTCCTAATTGATTAATACCCTTCAGTTGGCATTTCTAATCTATTAAGTATCTTGGAACTGTGTAGGTATATGTCCACCCTTGCCTTTGAGGAATATGTGGTGCTAGTAAATAAAGGATGATGACTTATTGTTGTGTTTTCCTGTGCAATGGTTTCTGTGAAGATAATCTAAACATTGGAGTATAGGTTCTTAATCATATTTGTTAGTAAAAAGAACCGTAACAGCAGCAACCATCCAGTGAGTGCCCATTCACAGGCACTCTGTTAGAAATACGTTATCATGAATTCTCACAATTTGTGCAAAGTAAAGTATTCTTATTTCCAGGTTATAGATGAGAAGACTGAGGCTTGGAAAGGTTAAATTACTAATTCAAAGTCACATATCTGGCCAGTAGCCAAGCCAGGATTCAAATAATTTGACCTCTTGCCTGGCCTTTGCTAAGCTCACAGCCTAGTAAATAGGTGATCTAGCTAATGTCTGTTGGATGTATGAGAGTAAAAAAAAAAAAATCCTGATATTTAAATGCTCTGAATACAAATGAGTAAACTTTAGGAGAGAAATAAAGTATTGCTGACGTACCTTCTGTCCGCCACCACACTACATATTAAGTAATAATCAAGTAATTTCCCAAGAGATAACTTACAAGGAGTTTTCAACCTCTTCTCATTTGCTGCCTTACATGAATTTATAATAGAAAGGAGGGGGAAATGAGATACATTTTATTAATGTTTTAGGAGCCTTATTCAAGATAAACGTGAAAAAAAAATTAGTTGTGTAGTAAATCGCTTTTAACTCTCTCCTTCCATGGAGCTGGAGGTAGCTGGTTACCAGGCTGAGATTCATCGAAGGGATGTTAAGGTGGCAGCACTGTCACTGAGAGAAAAGCTCTCCAAGCCTCTGTGCAAGCCCACTGACAAACACTGACCGCAGGGGCATAGCTGGGGGCGTTCATGTAGTTTTTGGAAGAAGCTAATATGTCTTTCTCTCGTTTTCCATTTTAGAAAAATTCATGGAAATGGAATGACAAAATGCATGGGGATTCTCCTGGTGGAAAATTTAAATAGGGGTATTTCTGTTATTTATAGAAAGCTCTTAGAGAACCACTCAGACCATACAAATATTACACTTGTATTTATTAAAGAGATTGTGAAATCGCTAATCTAATGTCAGTCAGATGCAAGCAGAGAGTCCAGAAGACTGCCCAAATTATTCTGATACACTGAACCCTGATATAAAATAATATATGGTATAAAAAAGTTGGCCATTAGATGCTACTTTATTGTTACTTTTCGTGTTACATGAATGTATACTATAGATTCCACTAAAATTTTTCATATTAAAATTCATATTAATAAAGAAAGCAGTCATATGTGAACTACCTACAACATTATGCTAGGTGCCTTAAAAATATTTTTCTTAATATTAGTGAAAATATTTATAAAATTCATTTAGCACATTTAAAGCATTTTACTTTCCTGTATATACAACTTCAAGTATCATTTTCTTATTCTTTTTTTAAAAACCATTTTAACCATTCTTAAGTGTACAGCTCAGGGGTATTAAGTATATTCATACTGTTGTACAAATAACTTATTCCTCAGCTTGACTGAAAAATAAATTTTTGTTATATTTGAGACAAAAATTACATCAGCCTGTAGAAATAAGACATGTAATTTTTTTAAAATTACAAAAGATGCACTTCTGTGATTTTTTTATAAAATAATCTTATTTTTATAAAACATTCTGGAGAACAATGTGCATTTAGTCAATGTGAACAGCTATTTTAATTATTTTATTAAAAAATAACGACAAGTGGTGAATCATTTAGAATTAGATAGTCATGTGGATGCTACTAAAGACAGCTTTACTCAAAAAAAATCAACTCGATGATTGGTTTTAATATATTTCACGTAGCTGAGGCTGTGAATTACATCATATCAATACCACTGTTGAAAGCAACCCCCAACTAAAATGAGATGAGATACTGAACAGATGAAGTGCTGTTCAAAGTCAATGTAGCCCAGACTTAGAGGACAGAAGAATTAATGAGAAAATGAGAATCTAACAGATGGTGCTGCACGATTCCTCGCTGCACATCCACCACCTCAAGCAGCTTCTATACATGCAAAGCCCCAGGGCCCCACCTGGTAGCAGCATAATTACCCTAAATGTGCACTTATGTTTCATTACACCTTGGCCATTACTATGTGCACTGATTACAAGTATCAATCCCTTTCATTTTCATACACCTCTGCAGTTCCATAGCATTCAGCTGTGAAAACTCAGCACTCTGGTTGCTTCTAACATGCGGCCCATGCTGATAAAACCGCAGAGGGTAAATTATTTGTCACTCTACAGGGTGCCAATTCAGTTTGATAAGGATGACATCATCCCCATTTTACCAATAACAATGGTACTAACAAGAACGTGTAATCAACAAACCTCAGTCCTCCGCTAGCCCTGGCAGGTGCAACTCTTTTTATGCTAAAAATAAGCCAACATTAGCTTCCAGCTCAAAACTATTTCTTTTATCACAATGCTAAGCAGAAGTTGGCTTCCATAAGGCACTGCAGCTGCTGCCGCCGCCGCCGCTTCTGCAGATGCCTGCATTAATTGTATCAAGGACATACTGAAATAAGTGCTTATTCAGCACAATGGCTATTGGGGAGCAGCTGGAGGCACAAGACAAACTGTCTTGAAGAGAATGTACCAACCCAGTGTGTAAATTACAATGATGAAGTACAAAGAGAGTCTAAGTTTAAGGGCCTAATATAACTTCAGAACAGCATGAAAATTTAGTGTTATCAATGGAGTCTGAATGCAAGTATTTCTGAAGTAAGGAACAGACACTTTCAGATTTCACTAAAACCACTTTTAGAATGGGGGTGATATTTACTACCCCTTCAACAAAGTACAAATAAAAAAGTTACCATAAAAATATCAAATTGATACTGCTCTCCTTCTATGTATAAATCATAATATAATTCCCCTCCTGTGTGTGTGTATAGGCAGTGTGTATATTTCAAAGAATTAAACAGCAATATAATAATAACATTGTTTATTACACAGAAGCAACATGTGGCTCCAGAGAAAGGACAGATTTGTCTAGCTTTCTTCCTCATCCCCTTACCGCTTATTCACGCCCCCTGCATACACGCGTTTTATGTTCTTTAGTCATATCCCTTCCATTTTCTAACCCTTACCTTAGAGAGCAAAAATGAATTAACGGTGATTAAAGGCTATTCCAGGTGATAGGTTATTCTGGAGCATTCAATTGTGCCAATTTGGGTGGGGATAGGAGAAATGGGTCCATAAAGGTCCTGCTGGAGAGGAATGCACTATGAAGTCAGAGAAACACTACGGCCGGATAATGACATCCCGTGATTCTTTGTCAGCCTTCACCATGGTCTCCCCAAATAATACATACCCTCTCTAGAAGGGACTAAGGATGGCCATACTTCTGCACTGGTTCAGAAACCAACCTGAAAACAAACAGTGGGCCTAATAATACATCAACATATCTGAACTGACTTGCAGTTGAGAGCACGACCAAGCTGCTCTACATTTGCGTCACAGACGTCACTCCCACACAGGCTGCACTTCATTCAGGAGCACGGTTTTTGAACTTCCACAAAATGATCCACACTCCTGGTAAAGAATCACACTTCTACAAATTAGAAATGACCTCAAATCAGAATAATTAAGTTTTTCAAATATTCATTTATTAAGACAGTAGATCATTATCATCTCCAAATCTCCAAATCCACAAAGGTTATACCACTAGTAATTGGCTTTCTTTTAGGTGACATCTTGGACACACAAACAAAGATTTAGTCATTTACAACTAAAAAATTACAAGAGACTTACTCTGCATCACACTGAAATAAACGCTGAGCTGCTGGCTAAACTCATTCATCAGATAAATGACTTGATCTTCCACTTTAGCCTCAAAACACAGCTACTCAAATACAAATACAAGCATCAGAAAATGCAAACTGCTTCTTTCCACACTTTCAAAGTATCAAAAAATAGTTAAAAACACAAATGGTAAGTCTTGAATGCCAAAAGTCTACTATACAAGTCATTAATGCATGGCAAGTACAGTTTAATTTTAGCTAAGCGCAAAAAGGGTACTTTACATGAGGAGACTAGGATGGATTTGTAGAAACACTGTTAAAAGCACACAGAGACAATAATAACTGTATTTGTAATCAGTGCTGGGAACCAACACCTTACTGCTTCAGTAATAATTTCCATCTTTATGCAGCATTTCCTAGCACAATTGCCATGATGCTAAAATGTTATTATGGTCATATTCAAACCATTATATCATCTGCAATCCCATAAAATAACAATTAACAGTATGTCTTCATTCAAACGATATACAGCTGAATTTTAAAGTTTCTAACCAATTTAATCACAATGGATACCACTCAGATGATTCCATTCACTTACCCATAACCTGACTATCTATAAAATAGCATCCCTAAGAATATTTGAGGGGTTAGAAAAGATACCTTTAAACCAGAATAAAAATAAAATTCTGGTGTAAACCACAAAGCAAGATAGTCATGCTCCAAAGTCTTAATAGTTTTTTATTTCTGAAACAGTGTTTTTTTCTTTGAATGTATTTGATATTTGATAGATATATTAGCTCTTGAGCATCATTTATCATGTTTATTTTTAATAGGGCTCCCTTAGAACAGCTGCCTAAGATGCTAATCTTTTCTTTTTTCTTGGGCCTTTTGTAAATATTTGAAATAGCTATTCATTAACAGTTGCACGTTTATTCAGTCCTGTTGTACGGCTTGTGAACTGGAATTAGCTTTTATTTTATTTTTTCTATCTGTTGGCCAGACTAGAGAAACCCTGCTGTTTGGGTTCAATCTGTCAAGGTTCAAATTATCCTCCAACTGAGAGCTAATCAAGGGCGTCTGACCTGGTTTGCAAATAAACTAGGAACAAAAGTGGGTTTATTTTTTCTTTCTTTGGAGCACTGGTTCTCAAAAAGTAAAGCCAAACAAGAGTGGGTCACAAATGCAATTGCCTAAAATTAAAAACAGACACAACTGGCAACTGAAGATGAACTGGATTTACTTGGCATTTCTGAAGTTCCCAGTTTTGAAGCTATAAATCCACTTTTTAATAGGAATTGGTTTCCAAATACATTTCAAATTAAAATTCACAGTTCATTTAATGCAAATCCACAACACGAGGAGAACATAGATTTTAGGCAATCAAGCTACTCTGATGGGTACACTGGAAACTTTAAGTATCTTCATGGATGCAAAGCCTCAAGGTAATAGTTACATATAGTAGAACTAATCCTTCTGCATCATTAACATCATTACGATGTTCATTTTACGTACATTTCTAAACTATGAAATACAGTTTTATTTTCTTTTAAACATTTTCAATCTCCAAACTTGAAAAGAACAGGTATTTTTACAAATTAAGCAGAGTTTGTTTTAAATGTTACCTTAATGAACTACTTAATGAATGTACTTAAATGCAGTCTATTTACTGACACATATTAAAATACTTTCTCCTAGTATATTAAGGTAACTAGAACCTAAAATTACTGCTTGGGTCTGATTTTCAGCATTCTGTTGTTTTTATAAGGTATCTAATCTTTTGGTTTGAAACAGCGACGCCAATGAAACTGAAAACCTGTGAAATGTGTCAGTGCCACCATTCAAGAACATTATGATTGCAATTCTACTAAGGGCCTCTCTCAAAATCCTCCCAACTGATGAAATGACCCCAGTTACCATAATAAACTAAACTGCACTATAGCAACCAATGCACCTGCAATATCAAGTATTTGAGTACAACATCTTCCCGGAGGGGTAGCACGCTATAGTGCAAAGTACAATGGCCCATCCATCAGGAAAGCTCTATTTTATCACTCTTCTTCAGACATGCAGTGTAACCTCTCTGTGCTTCAGTGAAACAGGGACAACAAGCACCAGCAGCTATAATTCACCAAGCAAATGTAAGGATGAACTGGAAAGCTACATGTAAAAGTACAAAGAACATCATTTGACATCCACTTCTTAGACAATTTTATTAATATAAGGGCCCACAAAAGAGCATAATGTCTGAATTATATTTATAATCACGCCTGTATTCATCACAAAAAATCAGTATGACAAATAAGAATGAAAATAAAACAAAGAATAAAATCGGTGATGTGCAAACGTTCTATTTTATGTTTTTTGGTAGTAGAATATAATAAATACTAGGCAGCATATAAAATAAAATTTTCTTTGCTTAGGGATGGCAATTTGGCTTCCTGAAGTCCATATTTAAGAATAATTAGCAATACAGTGGCTGAATATGTGATCAGATGTCAAGAGTGAGCTGACACCCAATCTGAGAAATATCTTGCCCTACCTAAAATACACTGGTCCAAGGGTCCATTTATTTTTCCTTTTATATAAATTATTCTGAACAAGCCAGCCTCTTTTAAGCAGCAACTTATATTTTATCAAATTCTATATTTTAGTGAAGAAAAATATGTTTTTGCTTCATAACCTGCTATCAAGTCATACTTACAAATCACAAATTGCTTCTTGTAAATGTTCCAGGATTCACTACAAAAAATGTAAACTGTAAACAGCACTTCACTAACACAAATCTTCCACTTAATAGGTACTTGACAAACGTTTGTTAAATAAACAAATAATAGTAATAACAATTCAGATTAAATCCAACACTAACCTTGGCAAAGTGCTACAGAAAACCTCATTCTCCTGTATTTACTCAAAAGTAAGTTATTTTAAACATCATCATTTTAAATCAAGAACTAGTCATCAAAAAGCAAAATGTTAGTCAATCAGAGCAAAAAAAATTTACAGATTTTTGAAATTCATAGGGAGAGGTATATTTTCATGCCACTGAAAGATTTATGAATTTATACAAAGCATATACTATTTGAAAATTTAGTTGCAGAAATAATACTGCTGGAAACATTCAAATGCTGGGCTAATACAGTTAGAGAAATTATTTTTAAAACCTTTATTCAATTATTCTCCACTTAACATAGTGCCAAGCTTCTCCTACCCCCTCCCTTTTTACTAAAACTAATTACACAGTGAATTATATCTCTAAGGCAGTACAACTGTAAATGAAGGTCAGACCATTGCATATAAATTATTTCTAATCTAAAAAATAAAGCACAGATGTAGCCAGAGCGAACAAATATAGATACAAAAACAGAAATGAATTCACTTGTATGTAATACATAGCAACCCAATTTTTCAAAGAAAACAGCTATTATCTTTTTAAATCCAGTTTTCTTCAACATTTCCTATGCAGAACATTCACTTTGTTTCAAATATTATCTAGTTGGCCATTATTTGCTTATATGATATGGTATGGGTCTACATTAATATTCACAGAAAGAAACAGTCTGAACTGTGTCCAACCCACGTTATCCTTTCCAAATTACCTTCCATCTGTGAACAATCCATGTTTCTCTCATTACCAATCAAGGATACTGGCTAGCTACTCCTTCAAACTCCAGGATCCACAGCCAGATATTGAGAAGGTTCATGGGTTCAAAGGTTCTGAGAACATTTACTACTTCTAGTAGGTAAGATGAAAGACGAAGTTTCCAGTCTACAGTTATGAGACTCATAAGGGCATGTATCAAAAAACATTTACTGAACATTAATTGTGATATCAAGATAAGTAAGACCCAAGCAGTCCTTATCACAGAGATCACAGAGGAGGTAGAGAATATAAATATTTAAACAAGTCACTTTAACTACACCTGGTAAGCACTATCACAGATGTGTGAAGAAAAAATTCTGTGTGATTGAAGAAGAAATTATGAATGGTGAGAGATGACAGCTGAAGAGGAGACTTAAGACTAAAATATGAAAGGTCGTGAGGACCAGCAGTGTCAGTATCAACAGAGAACTTAAGACGCAAATTCTCAGGCCCCACTCAAGACCCTCTAGAAACAAAATTTGCATGCTAACAAAATCTCCAGGTAATCTGTCCGCCCTTTAAAGTGTGAGCAGCACATCTACGGGCCAGTGTTTCTTCTTAAAAACAGCCAGGCGTGGGCATGTGAAAGCATGTGAATACACACAGAACAGAAAAATAAAGCAAAATAAAATGGCAACAGCATTCTCTCCTTTCTGTCCCCTTCCTCCTTCTTGCCCTCTTACTATATTGTTAAGAACAGCAACAATAATAAAAAGCAACCATTTATTATTCTCAAAGCATCAGCTTTAGCCTTACATTATCTTGTTTAATATTCATGCTGATTATCTAATGAGTACGCTTTACTCCTACTTCTCAGACGAGAAACTAAGCCTGAGAGAGAATAAACAGTTTTCTTAAGGGCACAGAGCTAACAAGCTACGGAAACAGAATTTAACCCTTTCCGTGCTTAACCAAAATGCCATAGTAGCTAAGGCTTATCTGAATCACTGCTCTTATCACTCAGTGATATTATGGCTTACTTACTAAATCGCAGACTATAAGCCACATGGCCCTGTGATTTTTAACTCCCTCTATGCTAACAGTTCCTGGTGATATGCCAGTAATTGTTTAAACCATATCCTATTATTACCACCATATTTAGTTTAATGGAAAACAATCTTGAATATATTTGTTGAATATATATATACAATAATATTATATGGAATAAAAGGTACTGTAAATATAATAATGGCATTATGACATTTTCATACTAAAATATATTTTTAAAATATCCAACAAAATATACTTATTCCTGAAAAACACACTACACAGAAAGTTAGCGGCTTAAAACGATAATTTATTATTGCTCCTAATTCTGCAATGTGGATTAGGTCCAGCTGGGCAGGTTTTTTTTGGATCAATGTGATAGTGGGAACATTCAATATGGCTTCTTCATTCACATCTGGAGTCTCAGTTAGAATATCTGTGGGCTGACTATGCATCTCTCTGTCCATATGATACTGCCAGTAGGGTAGCTGGACCTCCCGCAAGGTGGCTTAGGATTCCAACATTCCATAAGAACAAGCCCGAGTATACAAGTGCTTATCAAACTCTGCTTGCATAATGCTTTCTAATTAATGTTCCACTGGCCGAAGCAAGACACATGACAAGCAGATAGTCAATGTGGAAGGGGTCTATCTACACGACGCATGAATACTAGGAGGAGTGATTCAATGAGGCCCACGGAGTAGTAGTCTACCAGGATTTTTCAATAGTTTATCCACATGGTATTTAGAGAGAAGAAAACAGGAATTGTTGATTCCCTGGGTTTCTTAAATCTTAGATTCTAAAATGTATTTATAAAATCTGTAAGTAATTATGAAACGTAAAATCAACTGAGCTTAAATATTTCAAATAATGTTTATGACAAAAGTGGGTTTTGTCCATTGCACACATAGCCTTTTATCCCTGAATCAAGTCCAGCACTCTGCAAGTGGCAAGCAATATGGCCCATTCTAATTAATTAGCTAGGATTTTCTCCTATTTATTCCCCATGTGCTTGGGTTTATTTTCTCTCTGCTTTTCTGGCTTCAGACTCTGGTTTTGATTTCTGACTCAGATCTCTTTGTTTTGATGGCTTCCTGGGCTACTTTTTTGAGTTCCACCGTATTTCTGAGCTCTAATCATGCCGTGTCAAATGTACATGCACACACACACATTCTGTATCAGGCCTGACTCAGGAAACACTGCTACTGTCCCCACACACACCACTGAAGTCTGTCACTTCACACCCACTGAGGAAGGTATTTAGAGAAACCAAATATGTATTTCCTAATAAGATGAACATGTAGAAGACCATTTACGTAGCTTACGTTGTTTATGCTGATATTCTTGACCGTAAATGGTACGTTTCTTCTCCATTTCCATTCAATATTTTGATCAAATGACTTGGTATTTGAGAATCAAGAAGGTTCTCTAGACAAGTTTCTAGAAGTGGTCCTCACAGCACCTCTACCTGGGTCATTTGGAGCGAGTCATTTGAAAATGTAAATTCCCGGGTCTATGGCAGACCTACTGAATAGCAAATATGGCCAGATACTTGCATTTTAAATACACACCCCAAAGGTCCAGTGGTTATTCTCAGAGACAGTAAAGTTTAAGAACCGCTTCCATAGATGATTACTACCTCACTGTCATTCACCTTCCTTAACTAAAATTCAACAAGTCAAAAAGATCTATGTGGAGTGTATAATCATCTAAGCCTTCATTCCTTCCCTTTTTCATTCAATACATTCTTTCATTAGATCTTTCTCATTCTGCCCCAATTATATTTTCACCGGTTAAATCCTTACCCCCAGGTTCTCACCCATACCAGAAATGAACTAAAGGGCATAGTGTTTAAAGTCAGCAGTCTAAATCAAACTTTTCTTTCTTATATTACAAATAACAAGAAATGTGTTGGAACTCACAAAGAGAAATAAAAAGCATAACTGAGAGCAACAAATAAAAAGAAATACAGAAATTTATAACCTCTGCTGAACAGCCAAGGTCCCACTAACAAACATTTTTTTCACGCAGAAAATTGTGCTTGCCGCACCTGACATTGTGCAAGTATGTTTACTGCAATTTAATATCCACACAAGCAGGAGAAGAAATTTAATAATTTTTCAGCTGGAATGAATTGACAGCCAGTGTTAGAAAACTGCATACTCTGCAGAATCAATAAAAGCTGCTGGCATCACAAAGTAGTACTTCTGCCCAGAAAACATCTCACAAAGGTCAGGTTTACAAACCACCAGGTAGCAGTATCACTTTCACATCTTTCCAGGGCTATTAAAATTCCATTAAACAACCTTCCAAAACTAACTTGCAGCCTTTAAAGTTCACCAAAATGATCCCAGAGACAGATCAGCCTCAGTTCAAACTCTGAAAGCAAACCCTTGGTTAACTTCTGTCCCCTTGTCCCCAGAAGTCGTCTGCAGAATTCTGTTTCACAGAAGAAAAATATCAAAGCAAATATTTATTTATAACTAGAAACGCGGACCTACACGGATATACTCATTTGGTAAAATGACAGATACCCGTTAACTATCAGGAACTACTTTCCAAAAGTAAATTATTTCTCTGTTGCAAATCCTGGAAAGCTGCCACCACCACAGATAATCTGGTATCATAAAATCAAGCCTGTGTTATAAGACACAGTACTCAATTGTGAAGGAAGAGCAGCTGAAACTAAGCAATATCTCTTGCCCACTTTAGAAATATAGCTTTTCCAGGCTTTATTTTCATTGTAGGTTCCAAGTCGCATATGGAATTTCATCGAGTATAATCAATTCAGGATTAGCCACTCATTCAACATTTATTGAGCACCTACTAAACCCAAATACACACTGTCACCCATGCCTGGCCCGATGCCCTCCTGGCTCAGTCCCCCAGTGACCTGAAACCCAGATGGAAGGAGAGCGGGAACATTTGTTGCGAGGACCAAGAGCCTGCCTCTGAGTGGATGCTCGGCAAGAGTCTTTGTTAAGTACTTCAGGTTTCCTCCAAAGGGCACAAACTTCATTATTTGCTTATTTGATCTCAAAAGCAGATGGATGTGCACTCAGTCAAAACAGAATACAGGCACCTTAGGACCTTGACAGAGAGCAAAGAACTCTGCTGCTCTGCTGAAACCAAATGGCTGGCAGAAAGAATTGGGTTTCCAGTGGAAAATGGGCAGGCTATTCGTTCCTCTAAATCAGTGGTCTCCATATTTTAGAAAATCACTCTCTGGAATCGCTTAAACATTTTTTTAAATGCATCTCCAGGGAGATGTATTTATTTATTTATTTGTTTGTTTATTTTATTATTATTTTTTTTTGCGGTACGCGGGCCTCTCACTGTTGTGGCCTCTCCCGTTGAGGAGCACAGGCTCCGGACGCGCAGGCCCAGCGGCCATGACTCACGGGCCTAGCCGCTCTGCAGCATGTGGGATCTTCCCGGACCGGGGCACAAGCCTGCGTTCCCCGCATCGGCAGGCGGACTCTCAACCACTGCGCCACCAGGGAAGCCCAAGGGAGATGTATTTATTAATGACACTCAAGCACTACTGTGCTAATATATTATATACAATATGAAACATACACCAAAAAACTTTTTAAGGAAGAGAAAATACAGATCAATATAAATTCTAGTATCTTCCTCCTGCACTCTGACATATCATCTCACTAAACGACCTCAGGCATGCAGACCCTAAGCTAGGAGCCTGCACAGCAGGATTCCTTTGTGGTGCCCAAGGGCTATGGACGTGGGGTCAGATCACTAGAGTACCAAATACTTAGAATGTGTTGTCTTAGCCTCCCAAGAAATCCTCTCAGAGTGTTATGCTTTACAGGGCACAGCTGAAAGTTTTAACAAGGAATGCCAAAACATACACGTTTAAAAAACTCAGTAAGTGAGTTTGAGTGTTAAAGGGATGCTGTTGAGACCTAATGCATCTCTCAGTACTCCCTGTAAGAGCTCACATGTGAAAATTTTCTTGCAAATCTAATGCCAAGTTGGGTTGTTTTTATTCCTTATAGACTATATAAGCTTTTAAGAAAAGTTCAGAGTCAAAACTGCCTATCTGACTATGGCTTACTTTCCCGTGTTCCAATGCTGCACCAAGTCTTGACTTTCCTCATCTCCTTTCCCAAGATCTCGTTATTTTATATGGTTTTCATACTTACTTGCATTCTTTCAGGTTGTTTTGTGGAACAAAATAGAGTAAAAAAGATAAAACTCACCAGTAACAGTGGGGGATGGATATAAAAACGTATTCCCAGAAGCTCCAAATTTTCCGTACTTTGGATTACATGTACTCTGAACTACGAAAGCTTAGAGAATTATGAACAGATGTCATTTCGTAAAACAGCCTTGGGACTGCATCCTTGTTTCCCACAGCAGAGATAAGCAAACCGCACCACTGGCCTCCCTATCTTATTGGCAGAAGTAATGAAAGGCTGATTATAATAATGTATTGTTATCACCGCTTTTCTAAAGCATGTGCCTATCAGGAGAAATATGAACTGTTTCGAATAAACGTTCAATAAATATTTGTTGAATGAATGGCAAAATAACAACTATATAGTTCCAATGGTTTCTTCAGTTAAAGAGTCACTGTTTGGTTTCTTTCTTTCATAGACCTCTAGCATCACATAAACCTTAAGATTAAGGATGGCAAGTGGATTTCATCTGGAATACTAAGCAGTGGCTAATAAGAACTCTGTATTAAGAGGGATTCTTCGGGGAAAGCCTGGTTGATCAGTAAAGGATGCCTGGAGTTGGGAAGGCAGAGGCTCAGCACAAGGGCTGCCAATTTGCTGACACCACCCTGACAGATAACGGATGTTTTCAAAATGTAGAGATATTTAAGTTAAAAGGCTCAATGGTTATTGCCATCTGAAGACTTGCTTCCGGGTCTGTGTACTTTTAATATTCATTAGTCCAACTGGTTACTCTGTCCTCCTACACTAGGAGGAGCTCCTTGGAGACAAGGACCCTATCTTTTCCACCTTTTTAATTCCCATACAGCACAGTAAATAAACACTCATAAAATGCCAGCTGACCCTTTTGTGATACCCGGAGATAACAAAAATCACCGAGCCTTTTCACTAAATAAGCACCACTGGATGTTGAAACCAGCCATTTACTAGCAGGGTGGTGTCTGCAAATGAACAACACACTGTTCTGACCTGCCAACCTCCCTAACCTGGCTCATTCTTTTTTTTTTTTCTTTAATTAAATTTTATTGGAGTATAGTTGCTTTATTGTTGTGTTAGTTTCTACTGTACAACAAAGTGAGTCAGCTATAGGTATACATATATCCCCTCTTTTTTGGATTTCCTTCCCATTTAGGTCACCACAGAGCAATGAGTAGAGTTCCCTGTGCTACATGGCTCATTCTTTACTAATCAACCAGGGTTTCCTCCCCACAATCCCTCTAGAGGTCAAGAGGGTCAGTTCATTTAATTCAACCAAAAAATTATCTAAACTAGTGGTTCTCAATTCAAGTTCTCAACTCTGGCTTATATGTTAGAGTCAACTATATTTTAGAAATTGCAGGGCCTCCCAATCCACAGAAATGATGATAAAGTAGTCAGCAATGGGACACAGACATCAGTGTGGTTTTGGTTTTATAAAATTTCCACGTGACTAAAATGAACAGCTAGACTGATAATACTAATCTATTCTAGATCAACATTAGTTTCTAAAGACTACATCCATCTCTTATGAATTTATGATGTGTATTAGCATATTAGAGACAATAGGAAGTTCCCAATAACGTCTCATTTACTTTAAGTTAGCTTTCTCCAAAGTTGACCATTAAACCCTTATTCGGACACGGCCGCTCCCATTGACTCATGTACTGTCTGTAGCTGCTTTTATGCTAGAAGGACAAAAATGAACAGTTGCAGCAGACACCTTGTAGCACACAAAGCCTAGAATATTTACGATCTGGCCCTTTAAGAAAACATCTTCCAGCCCCGGAATGGTGTACTTAAGGATACACTAGAGAAATACTAAACTACACCAGCCAATTCAGGCCGAATCCTAAAGGTTCTGAGGAAAGGCCTCAGAAGCAAGGGCTCATTAAACAGGGCCCCACCTCTACTTCAATCCTGGCAGTTCTGCTTTCACTTTTCAAAATTCATTTGAAGAAAGTTCCTTTATTGCTAAGAAAACTTTGAACACCACTGACTTAGAAACTCAAAGGTCTTAAGAGGCAAGAACCAAGTAAATCATACTCTGGTCTGCCACAGATAGCCTTAACTAACATTCTCTGAAATAAGAGTGATTAATCTCAGGTTATTTAAACTAAATATCTGATAAACAGCTCTTTAAGGCATCAGATCTCCCTATCAAGTTATATGTATTATGTACATTACATTTATTTAGCTCCCCCCATTAAAATGTCTTTAAAAGTTATAGTTTAATATTATACTGGGGGACTTGTAAGAATCAACAGAAGAAAAGACAATGTAGAAACTATATCTTAAAATTCTACACACTGCCAGCTAAAGGCATTTCTATTATATTTGTCAATGTCTCTTAGAAAAGAATATAAGAAAATAATTCTTCTTAGTGTTTACAGCCTAGAAACATGTAGATTTCTCATTATAAACTATATCCTTGGGACTTCACTGGTGGTGCAGTGGTTAAGAATCTGCCTGCCAATGTGGGTAGGGGACACGGGTTCGATCCCCGGTCCAGGAAGATCCCACTTGCTGTGGAGCAACTAAGCCCGTGCGCCACAACTACTGAGCCTGCGCTCTAGAGCCTGCGAGTCACAACTAGAGAGTCCGCGCACCACAGCTACTGAAGCCCACGTGCCCTAGAAGCCCGCCCGCCGCAACAAGAGGAGCCACCACAATGAGAAGCCCATGTGCAACAAAGAAGCAACAGAGCCAAAAATAAATAAATTAATTAATTAAAAAATATATATCCTTCCTTTTATACATTCATACAAGTTATATAAATCACCCTATCTCCTTATTCTTTGGGACAGCCAAGATTCACCAGTTGGTATAATTATCTTTCCTCTTGAAACATAACGTAGCATTTCATACACCCTTTATTTTCATGGTCTATTTACATACAATCATTTAATGTAAGCTGCCTAAAATCCCTTTTTGGAAGTTGACAATGTATAACAAATATGTACAGTAACATTATTAATCCTATAGAAGAAATAGATTTCTCAATTTGAACACAGCGCAAATGAAAAGATAAAGGAATAAAAGACATTTAAATAACTGCCATATAAATTAATAGGATGCAATTATTGGTCTCTTTTTAAGCTTAGATGAAAATCAATATACAGTACTCATTGCTAAAGGTGATAAGTTAAATGCAACAGCTCAACAATCTGAAGTTTATACACCAGAAAGTCAAATATTGCTCATATCCTTTCCTATCTAAAAGGGCAGGAAGCAATGTTTTCCAGCTGCACTGCATAATTAATCTCATACACAATAGACAGTATCTTTGCAAGTCTTGAAATAAAACAGAATTCATTTCATAAAATTCCAACATTAATCTTGAAATCACTAAGCATCAAGAAATTTTCTCCTTGCCCTGAATATTTCATCTTAATTTATTTACCTTTCCATAACTGCTTTATGCCACTTATCTTGTGGGGGACGTTCAGATTTATGAGGGAGAAAAAAAGTAGCAACACAGAAATGAGATCTAGAAAAGCACATGAGAGCTATAAAAACAGCCCATCCATCATCTCTACATTTTGATTCCAGAGACAGCAGTGAAAGGTGTTGTTTCCACACCACTCACCCAGCACACTTAAAAAGGTTTGCTCCATCACTTATACAACTGAAACTGATTGATTAGTTGCTAGAGAAAAATCAATACAAATATCCTAGAAAATACTAGCTTGTAAATTCATTCTGGCCCCAACAAAGTATAGGTCATTGCTTGACATGTTTTTCTAGATGTCTAAAATGCAACCATGTCAAACCCCAGCCCCCAAAGACTAGGAATTTTTAAAACCTAAAGTCTGGCATAAGTAAGGAAGTGAGGGGAGAGGTTTCCCAATGGTCTGTTAGAACAATGTGATGATACCCAGAAATTAACCTGGTAAACATTATACTCATATGCAGAACTGCCCACAAAAATGATACACACACTGAGAAGGTAAAAATAGTCCATGAAAATGTCAAGGGGCTAGGATAAGTCCAAAAAAAAAAATGCTAGGAAACCAATGAAATATAAACTATATTTTTTACATAAAAGGTAAAGTTTCCATTCAAAAATATAAACAATTTTATTTACTGATATCCATTCAAAAGTTAATGAGCTCCCTTTCTCATTCCTGGCAGCTGAATGTATAGTCAGTATATTTTTAGTACTTTAGGAAACCATTTTATATTCAGAATGATTTCATGATTATTTCAGAATCTCTTCTGAATGCTCCCTTGCCTATGGGTTAGCCCTAGTCTCTTCACTCATTACACTTCTAAGAAATAAATGTTTATGAATATAAAATGTTTCATAAATATTCTACTCAGAAAGAAATTGTGATCTTATTGTAATAGTCTGTCACGTGACTGGCAACCGGGATTGTAATCCCTATTCTACAATTGGTGTAGAGTTTTTTTTTTAAAATCACTTTGTATTTGTGACACACAGTCATTTAAAACTTCAAGAAAAAGCAAGAAAGGAAACGCAATTTTCAGTTGGGAAATTTAACTTGCACTGACAGGATGGCTTTAAACATAGCACTAAAATTTACTGACAGCATATTTAGACTTTTCATCTTAGAGTAAATTTTCAAAGAATCATAGTGTTTATTACTGATTATAGGACAATTTAATAATGGTATAATGTAGAATTTAAGGGGCTCTGACCCCCCCAAACGTTCCTAATATCTGAATTACTAAAGAATGAATTACAGAGAAGTCACAGGAATACAAAAAACAGGTTATTTCTTCTATTACATTTAACTTCATAATTATTCTTCGCAATTTTATTTATTTATTTATTTATTTAAAAAAATTTTTGGCTGTGCCGCACGGCATGAGGGACCTTAGTTCCCTGACCAGGAATCAAACCTGCGCCTTCTGCAGTGGAAGCAGAGTTTTAACCACTAGACCACCAAGGAAGTCCCTTCTTCGCAATTTTAAAACTCAAACATAGGAATCCTGTAAGACCCTTATGATCCCAATGTCTTCTGCAGAAAAAAAGACAATGCTGCTAACTCAATGTCTTTAAAATGTGAGCTTATAAACTGCTATTTCCTATTGTGAGATTATAAGACCATAGCATGAATTTGCAATTCTCAAATTAAGAAAATAAAAGGTAATTGTCATACTAGTTTCTATCAATAGAGACATTTTTCATAAGATATATTTTAGAAGCAAAAGAAAATTTGTCGTTTGATTCTAATCATTAAATGTTCCAATATTAGATGTTCCAATATTCTCACTCAAAATTAGACTTCTCTTGTTGGATTTATTTTAAATTCCTTCAGTTTAAGTAACATGACTTCTTCATAATAAGGACACAACCAATTACTTCATGTAAGTTATCTCAAATTCAAACAATAAGCAACACTTAATGTCACAGTAATGAGAAAACCATGGCTTGTATATAGGTCAAGTACCTTGGTCAGATCATGTGGCTGGTAAGCAGCAGGGCACTGTTTTGAATTCAAACTCTCCTATGGCAAAGAGCATCTTAGGACTTAAAATTGCCTAAACACACTGGCTTACCTAGAAAGTTATGACCTCGATATTTTAGTAACAGTTCCACATAGCAATAAAATGAGCCTGCCAGTCCGAAAACTAGCCTTCCATTTCAACCCTAATATTCAGATAACAAGACAACAGAAAAATTTTACACCTACTACTGGGCATACATCCAGAGAAAATCATTATTCAAAAAGACACATGCACCCCAGTGTTCATTACAGCGCTATTTACAATAGCCAGGTCATGGAAGCAACCTAAATGCCCACTGACAGACGAATGGATAAAGAAGATGTGGTAGTACATATACACAATGGAATATTACTCAGCCATAAAAAGGAATGAAACTGGGTCATCTGTAAAGACTTGGATGGACCTAGAGACTGTCACACAGAGTGAAAAAAGTCAGAAAGAGAAAAACAAATATCGTATATTAACGCAGATATGTGGAATCTAGAAAAATGGTACAGATGAACCAGTTTGCAGGGCAGAAATAGAGACAGATGTAGAGAACAAACATACGGACACCAAGGGGGGAAAGTAGCAGGCGGGGTGGTGGTGGAATGAATTGGGAGACTGAGATTGACATATACACACTAATATGTATAAAACAGATAACTAATGAGAACCTGCTGTATAAAAAATAAATAAAATAAAATTCAAAAAAAAAGAAAAAGAAAAACTTTACATTGCAAACATTCCTTGGTTGGGAATAACCAAGCACATACGTATCTACTGATGATGATGAAAGTAGTATTAAATAAACCTCTTCTAATACTTTCTCTATAAATAGCCACTAAATCACTGCTAACCTCTGATATATTCTTTGAATCACTCACCTTAACCAGCAAAGTCACTTGTATTTGTAATTTGAATACCTTCCAATTTGCAGAGTTTGGTGGATAGATCATATAGTTTTAACATCTCCATTATCCAACAGATATATGGAAAAACAAACACTAAGTAAGAATGCCAGCAAAGGGATCATTTTTCAAATAAAGTAGGTTTCTGTGCAAATTCATGCCCTTTCTGAAAAATCCTTAAAGTAGCCATGTTGCAGAAAAG
This sequence comes from Neophocaena asiaeorientalis asiaeorientalis, assembly GCF_003031525.2. Classification (NCBI taxonomy): domain Eukaryota; kingdom Metazoa; phylum Chordata; class Mammalia; order Artiodactyla; family Phocoenidae; genus Neophocaena; species Neophocaena asiaeorientalis. The sequence continues at coordinate 330,687 of NW_020171827.1, read as the reverse complement.
ACAACCACCCAGACTTTTCCTAAGATTAGACAATTACCTGGCTCTGAAAGCAAACAACTGCAAGAGTCAGTGAGTTTCCATTTATTTCTTTCAATACAAGCTGAATGTGAACAGAGGAGGGGACTGTGCTAAGAATATAAAGGTAGAAAAAAAATTGTTGAGACGTGTTAGATTAATCAAGGGTGTTTTTCTCTCTGCTATAAAGAGCATTTCAAATTCATGTTGATAAAAGCTTTAGACTGAATAAGTTTGTTTGGAACTCATACATTCTGAGATGCAGGATGTGAAGTACTGAAAGTAGCACTCCAAGTTACTTGCTAAAAGGAAAAGTACATTACCAATAACTACTAACCTACAAGATTATGAGACAATAGATTATCTCATGTTGGTTATAAAAACACATCAATGTTATATACACGTATTATAAGCCAAGACAAAAGGGGCAATTTATGGTTATGTATCAACACAACTGTGACTCAACACAACTGAGACTCGTGTTACAGATACGTCTTACTATATGCTGAGAGATACCTAGGCAATCACATTTTCCAGCAAGTGATGATTCAAAAGTAGCTGGCCACCCACACAAAAACTGTTCTCATTAGGACTCTCTACCAGTACCAATATTTACTGCCCCACAGCAGTCCTGTGGATGACGAGGGTTATCTCTTCTGGCTCATAGTAAAACCTACCTTCTCTTTCCAAAACTCCTGGCAACCCTTATTAGCTCTATTTTCTGAATGGACCAAGAATTACCAAAGAAAGAGGGAGAAATCTTGAGTATTTCACTCAGTCCACAAAAGTCTTATTAACACACAACAGAAGGTCATGGCTTTCATTTTTATTTTTTTGTCTCTTCCATTGAATATAAAGATAGGTGATGAATTTCAAAATACGTCACTTACTTTAGAGTCATAAGAAAACAGAAGAGTGGTGAAAGGGGAGTTATGTCAATATTATAACCTGAATCTGGTAACATCTTCTATTAGATAAGCTGAAATATTTGTAAACTCTTCAGAAAGCTAAATAAGCATGTATCTAGTAAGTAAGCATGTTACTTAGAAGACTATTATAATTTATTAAAAAGACTATAATCACACAGAATTCTAGAAACTCTTACCTTGAAAAGACTGTCTGGCTCTATCTACTAACTCATCAACTGGATAACTGGCCAAATCTCCTCTGGCGTGTTTAGTTTTGCAGTAGGTACAAGCATTGAGACACCTGTTCAAACGACAGCAATAAATAAAGTTAAATTTTTAAAGACAGTGCACACTTAACACGGGAAAAAATATCCAAAACATACACCAAAGTGCTGTTTTAGTATCATTTGCCAGGTTATGTAAGAGATATAAAAAATGAATATCTACCATGCTTCATATTTATTTTATTTCCACCAGGCACAGAAATCTGCAATTTGCAATTCTGTTAAGTTTCAACTATTCAAGAAAGATTGTACAAATCCCATATTATCTTCAAATGCACACATTAATGTGGAAACAAAACTGATAAATGCTTACAATGGTTAATCAAAACAAATTAAAGATTCAAATTTTTTAAAACCAATGACATTTATTTGGCTATCATAAAACTAAAATTTTAGTATCACTTATATATACCGTATTATTCATAAATGAAAAAGCTTTTCATTTAACTTTTAACTAATGATTTAAGAATAAACAGGCAGGGACTTCCCTGGTGGCACATTGGTTAAGAATCCGCCTGCCAATGCAGGAGACATGGGTTTGATCCCTGGTCCGGAAAGATCCCACATGCCACGGAGCAACTAAGTCCATGTGCCAGAACTACTGAGCCTGCGCTCTGGAGCCCGCGAGCCACAACTACTGAGCACGCACGCCATAACTACTGAAGACCGTGCGCCCTAGAGCCCGCACACTGCAACTACTGAGCCCACGTTCTGCAACAACTGAAGCCCATGCACCTAGAGCCTGTGCTCTGCAATGAAGAGTAGCCCCTGCTCACTGCAACTAGAGAAAGCCCGCGCACAGCAACAAAGACCCAATGCAGCCAAATAAATAAATAAAATTTTTAAAAAGAATAAATAGGCAGTACAGAATTCTCATAAGAAAGTACACCCTAAGAAATCTTCAGATAATATTTTTAACTCCTTGAAATCAGAAAAAAATATTAAAACATGTCCAGTGAATGCTCTTTGGGATTATATTAGTCAAAGTAAAGAAGAATAATGACAACATTAATTTAAAAAAATCAAAAAATAGGATTAATTCCCAAAATACTTCAGACATGATACAGAATTGTTTTTTAAAAACTAAAATGTTGGACTTCCCTGGTGGCGCAGTGGTTAAGAATCTGCCTGCCAATGCAGGGCACACGGGTTTGAGCCCTGGTCTGGGAAGATCCCACATGCTGCAGAGCAACTAAGCCCATGCACCAGAACTACTGAGCCTGAGCTCTAGAGCCCATGAGCCACAACTACTGAGCCTGTGTGCCACAACTACTGAAGCCCACATGCCTAGAGCCCGTGCTCCACAACAAGAGAAGCCACCGCAGTGAGAAGCCCGTGCACCACAACAAAGAGTATCTCCTGCTCGCTGCAACTAGAGAAAGCCCACGTGCAGCAATGAAGACCCAATGCAGCCAGAAATAAACAAATTAATTAATTAAAAAAAAAAACCCTAAAATGTTTGTTCTACTCTTATAATTTAAAAATATAGTTTAACTAAATTTTCTTATTATAAAATTAAAGAAAAACAATTACATATAATAAGATATTCTTATGCCAGAAAGATAAGGCTCAACAACATTGAACGAAACAAAGAACAACATTTCTTCAATGATTCAACTGCTATAATAAATAGCAAGGTTTTAAAAGACCATCATTATACAAATGCTTTAAAATTTCAAACAGAGGAAAACAACTTTTAATAATTGTAACTGGCCAATGTGTAATTCTGTTAATATATGACTTTAAAATACATATAAATCATTGAACTCAGGAGGCAACAATGTAATGCTTAATTTCTAATTATTTTTGCATGGAGCTCTTAAGTGAAACAACACACACATTTTGATTTTTAACTTACCACATGTTCTTAAACAGCTAACATTCCTTTCTTCCTAAGCCATTTACACACACACACACACACACACACAAACTGTGGCCTCTCTCTTATGAATAGAGGTTCCAGTCTCCCAATTGTTATATGTCTTCTCTTTTCAATTTCCATCTGTTCCATAACAAGGGCAAAAAGAAAACTGGTTCGTTTGTTTTTTTGGCTTCTCCTTGGGAGAGTAACTCACTTTTGTTTAGCCCTGATTGAGCACCAGGCATTTTGCTAGATGTTTTACATACATTATCTCATTTAACTCTTCTAGAGTTGATGTTACTATCTCCATCTTACAGATGAAGAATCTGCTAACAAAAAGTCAGATAATACAGCTCATTCCACAGAAAAACAAAGGAGCATAAGATACTGTATACTATGAACAACTACACACCAACTAACTGAACAACCTAGAGTAAATAAATAAGCTAGAAATGTACAACCCACCAAGACTAAATCATGATCCCATTTACAACAGCAAAAACAATAAAATACCCAGGAATTAATGTAACCACGAAGGTGAAAGAGCTGTACAATGAGAAGTTTAAGATATTGATGAAAGAAAAAAAAAAAAATCACCAAAGCTGGAGGCATCACAGTTCCTGATTTCAAACTATATTACAGAGCTATAGTAATCAAAACAGTAGGTGCTGGTGTAAAAACAGGCAAATAGACCAACATAAAAGAATTGAGAGCCCAGGAATAAACTCACGCATATACAAGTCAACTAACATTTGACAAAGGAGCCAAGAATACTCAATGGAGAAAAGATAGTCTATTCAACAATTAGTGCTGGGAAAATTGGATATTCATATGCAAAAGAATGAAACTATCACTAACTTATACAATTGACAAGAATTAATTCAAAATGGATTAAAGACAAATGTAAGTCCAGAAACCATAAAACTCCTAGAAGAAAACACAGGGAAACAGCTCCTTGACACTGTTCTTGGCAATTATTTTTTTGGATATGACACCTAAAGCACAAGTAACAGAAGCAAAAACAAGCAAGTTGGACTGCATCAAACTAAAAAGCTTCTGTACAGCAAAGGAAACAATCAACAAAATGAAAAGGCAACCAACAGAATGGGAGAAAATATTTTCAAACCATATATCTGATTCATAATAAATTCATAATAATATATGATTATTACTCTACAATAAGGGATTCATAATATCTGGTAAGGGGTTAATATACAAAATATATTTTTAAAAACTCATGCACCTCAATAATAATAATCCAATTTTAAGACATCCAAATAATATGGATGGACATTTCTCCAAAGAAAATATTCAAATGGCCAACAGGTACAAGAAAAGATACTCAACATCACTAATCATCAAGAAAATGCAAATCAATACCACAGTATCACCTCACACTTGATAGCAAGGCTATTATCAAAAAGGTAAGAGTTAACAACTGCTGGCAAGGATGTAGACAAATAGGAACCCTTGTGCACTATTGGTGGGAATGTAAATTGGTACTGCCACCATGAAAAACAGTATAGAGGTTCCTCAAAAAATTAAAAATAGAACTACTATATGATCCAGCAATTCCATTTCTGGGTTTATCTCCAAAGGAGATGAAATCACTACCTCAAAGAGGTTTCTGCAAACTCATTTTCATTGCAGCATTATTTACAATAGCCAAACATGGAAACAACCCAACTGTTCTTCAACAAATGAATGGATGAAGAAAATGTGATACGTTTAAACAATGGGATGTTATTCAGCTATTAAAAATAAGGAAAACCTGCCACTAGCAACAACATGGATGGATCTTAAGGGCATTATGCTAACTGAAGTAAGTGAGTCAGAGAAAGAAAAATACTGTATGATCTCACTTATATGTGGAATCTAAAATAAACATACAAAATCTGAAAAAAACCCAACTTCATAGAAACTAAGAAAATATTGTTGATCACCAGAGGGTGAGATTTGTGGGAGGTGGGGGAAAAGGGTGAAGGTGGTCTAAAGTTATAAACTTCTAGTTATAAAATAAATAAATTCTGGGGGTGTAATGTACAGCATGGTGACTGTAGTTATCAATTTTGTATTGTATACTTCAACAGCGTTAAGAAAATAGAACTTAAAAGTTCTCATTACAAGAAAAAATCTATAATTATGTAAAACAAGGGATGTTAACTAAAACTGTTGTAAACGTTTCACAATATATACATGTATCAAATAATTGTGTTGTGCATCTTAACACAATGTTATATGGCAATTATATCAGTAAAACCGTGGAGGAAAAATCAGATAAGTAGCTTGTCTGAGACATGTAACAGCTAAAATTCAAATATAAGCCTGCCAAATTTCAAATTCCCTCCTGTTTCCATACCAAGCTGCCTCCCCAGAATAAATATGTATCAAATATCCTAGCTATAGACAAATGCAGATAAGAAATAATAGTAAGATAGGCAATCATCTGACATGAGATATAAAATAATACAACACATATATTCAAAGATATGGCTGGTATTCATCATCCTGTGTATGGAACTGTTTGTTTAAAATCTGTTTCTCTCCTTTATTCTTTGGAAATCTAAGGCTAGGCTTCTTGTCCATCCACTGGCCCAAACTAGTTATTTCACCGTTGTTGTTTATAAGTTCTGTTTTTCATCCAACTGCTGCTCTGTGGCAAAATATGTCACCTTGTTTGTCTTGCCATGGTTTTTAAATTCTACTGCTCAGGTCCTCCAAGCTGATTCCTCTCTCTGTCCTTCTCCTCGGTGGCTTCATGATGGGCTCGATGCAAAAGACCCCTTATTCATTCATGGGATCCCCCCTCATGACTGCCATTCACTCAAGTTGAATCAGCACCGTTCTGAGGAATCTGCTCTCTCTACCCTCGATACTACTTATTCCCAATGGAGAGCTCCATAAATTAAGTGGACAATCTCGATAAAAGCTAATACTATTTCTAACTTGGGCTGTTTCTTAAAAATAACTTTCTTAAGGGACACTAGCCTAGAGAAGGGGAAGGAAAACAGAAGGGAAACATGTATTTTAAATATTTATAACATAAATCAATTAACACACATAAAACACTTAGAATACTGCCGGCACCTAGTAAGTGATCAGTAACTTTAATGCAACTGTTCTAAACAATTCTGTAAGGAATTAATTATGCACTATCATGTTCCAGGGGTACCTAACTTTATGGAACAGATGTGTTGCTGATAGGTTGACTTAAATCAACTATGGAAACCAAATCATGTTTTCCTACTGGCTCTTAATAAAGGTGGAAATGTATTACCCCCCCCATGGAAAAATCACTCATGAAAATGTACTGAAACATTTAAATAAAACAAGCTGATATTTGGGAACATTTATAATAATCAAAATAAGCCAGTAAGTATAAATAGTACATTAAGAATTCAAAATATTCTTCACTAAATTGCTCCCTTGGGGTTAATTAGAGTTGTTGATGTGATATACTTTTGAAGTTCTAAACTCTTTATTGTATAAGATGGGTTCATCCTTATCTGTAATTACCAAAGTAATACTTCATATTATTTCAATAAAGTAAAAATTTCTATAGAGAGCATTTCTATAAGCATGTTATAACAGCACTAATCAAGCATTAAATCTGCTATGTCTTACATTTTAAAAGGAGAGATATTTGTTATAATACACAGGAAAAATTCCCAATATAAAATCAGAAAAGAAAGAAAGAGCTTTTGCATGCTATTTGGTTTAAAAACAATCTTCTCAAACACCGGGAATTATGATGACCAATCATTTCGACATGACAAGCCTCCAACAAAATAAAAGGATTCATCATAGAAACCTTTAGTAGTTTCAGTTATCTGTAAACAATTAAATAATTGTCTAAGAGTAAGAACACTGAGCCGGTTTCTTTAACCGTCACAAAACAAAAGATCTTTGAGGGTTGACTGTTGAAAGCCAAAACCAAAAAGAGATGGCTGTTGAACTGCAAGGAAGAGGCAAAATCCTGAACAGACATAGCCTGTTGTGATAGAAGGATAAAGGTAGCACACCCTACCTACTCATCTTTGTACAGGTTGTTATATGGCCACAGGCCAAGAAATAACTAAAAACCTCAAAAGCAGAGACAGACTGGACATTTAATATAGCAGTATAACTCAAGTCTTAAAAAGCATCTGTGGTAGAATATTTTTAAATTACAGAAACTAAATATGTGAAATAACAACAAATTTTCACAATTAAAATTAAAATATTTCAGAGGGTTCAAATGCACAACAACATGCCAATTTGATACCAAAACCACATAAAGCAAAGAAAAATTAAAAGTTTTAATACATTAGGCTTTTTCTTCTAAAGAGCATCTTTAGATATCAGAAGTTTGGGAATAATTTAAAAATCAGAGTTATACTTTTTTTTTTTTTTTTTTTTTTTTTTTTTGGCGGTACGCGGGCCTCTCACTGTTGTGGCCTCTCCCGTTGCGGAGCACAGGCTCCGGACGCGCAGGCTCAGCGGTCATGGCTCACGGGCCCAGCCGCTCCGCGGCATGTGGGATCCTCCCGGACCGGGGCACGAACCCTGTCCCCTGCATCGGCAGGCGGACTCTCAACCACTGCGCCACCAGGGAAGCCCCAGAGTTATACTTTTAAAGTTTCACCCACACTAATATCACTTTTTTTAAGGCGAAAAAAAGCTTATGTGACTCAGGATTCTGCTTCTCTCTGCTTAGGGTCAAAGATAATTTGAAATATGCAGAAACTATTGTTTTAACAATAACATTAACACTTCAAACTAACATTCTGTGCTACTCACATAATTTAATCCTTATTTATTTTTAATCAGTTGACAGAGCATTAACTTTCTCAAAGCTTCAAACTTTACAAAATAAGCCCTTCACAGAGCAAAACCTTGGAAAAATCACATTGTGGCCTTCCATATGGAAGCCTCCTGAAGCAAAGAAAAAACAAAAACTCAGGAAATAGAAGGTTCACACACTGTAGGCTGTGCCAGACTTGATTGTTAAATATAGCCTATTGTGAGCCCTCATCATGGTTTTTAAAGTATTTTAAAGTATTTCCAGGAAAATTACAAACTTTTTGATCTTTTAAATAAATACAAGAGATACTCTTAGCAAAATCTGATTGGATCTTCAAATGATAATTCCTATTTGCCAAGATCAAAATCCTGAACAAGCAAAGGAAAAATAACACCTGAAAAACTAGCAGAATATATCCTAAATTCTTTAAGCTTCCTGTGGCCAGGACTCCTCCAATGTAACAAATCTCTCCACCTGAGTTACTGCCTCGATCTCCAATCTCAATCTCCTACTCCAAAAATTCATTCTAATAATTACCACCTCTGTCTTTAACTGTAATTGTGCCCTTTGTGGAGTTCCTTTTCATCTGGGGGGGAGGGGGAGAGAGGGGGGTCAGAGGTAGGTCTGGGCACCCAGCTGCTAACCCTTCTATCTGTACAAAATTCAAAAACAATTGCAGCTATATTTTTTCCTTATCGTACCCCCATTAGCTGCTATGCTATATCCTTTGTTTCAAAAACTTGTGCCATCGTATTTAAACTCTGTATCCTTATTTCTCATTCCCTTTACCTGAAAGAGATATCCTTATCATCATCACCCATCAATCTCTATAAAAATCATCACAAGGGCTTCCCTGGTGGCACAGTGGTTGAGAGTCCACCTGCCGATGCAGGGGACACAGGTTCGTGCCTCGGTCCGGGAAGATCCCACATGCCGCGGAGCGGCTGGGCCCGTGAGCCATGGCCGCTGAGCCTGCGCGGCCGGAGCCTGTGCTCCGCGACAGGAGAGGCCACAACAGTGGGAGGCCCGAGAACCGCAAAAAAAAAAAAAAAAATCATCACAAGCTTTAAAATCATTTGGGGTATGGGAGGTGCTAATAAAAGATGGTTGCTGAATGCTTGCCAGACACTCAGCCATACACTTATATTGTTTCATTTATCCTCACAACAATCTTGATGTAAGTATCATTATCCTTAATTTTCATACAGGAAAGTGAGGCCGAAAGGGATTTAAAAACTAGCCCAAAGTTGCATAGATGGCCAAGTGAAAGATGCAATCAATCTTATCTGAAATTCTTTTATCACTGATTGTACTCTACTTCTCTTAAGATACAATAACTTACTCTAGGTAAGAATACGTGATTGTTGGGAAGGATTATGGGAAGATGGCACAGTGGGAAGCTCCAGGAATCTGTCTCCCCACCTAGACAACTGCACTGGCAGAATCTGTCTGGTGTAACTATTTTGGAACTCTGGAGTCAGCTGAAGGCTAGCAACTTCCAAGGGAAGATTTGAATGATAAATTGCCCAACGACAACGAAATAAACATAGGACATTTTCCAGAACAGACCATATGACCACAAATTAAGACTCCAAATACTTTATTTTTTTTAAGATTTTTTTTTTTTGATGTGGACCATTTTTTTAAAGTCTTTATTCAGTATGTTACAATATTGCTCCTGTGTTATGTTTTTTGGTTTTTTGGCCGAAAGGCATGTGGGATCTCAGCTCCCTGACCAGGGATCGAACCCACACCCCCTGTATTGGAAGGCAAAGTCTTAACCACTGGACTACCAGGGAAGTTCCCCAAATATTTTAAAAGATAGATATCATACAAAGTTTCTTCTCTGACCACAAGAGAATGAAGTCAGAAATAAGTAATAAAAAGAAGAGGGAAAATTCACAAAATTGTGGAAATTAAGCAACACACTTTTAAATAACCTATGAATCAGAAGAGAAATCACAAAAGAAATTAGAAAATACTTAGAGATGAACAAAAACAAACACCACACACCAAAACTTATGGGAGGCAGATAAAGGAGTTCTATGGGGAAATTTCAAAGCTAGCTATAAACACTTAAAAAAGAAAGATCTCATATCAATACCCAACTTTACAATGTAAGTATACAGAAAGAGAAGAATAAACTAAAATCAAAGCTGGCAGAATGAAGGAAATAAAGATTTTAGAAAAGGTAAACAAAATAGAGAATAGAAAAACAAAAGAGAAAATCAACAAAACTGAAAGTTGATTCTTCAGAAAGATCAATAAAATTGACAAACCTTTAGCTAGATGGACTAAGAACAAAAAGAGGAGACTCTAGAGCTTCCCTGATGGCGCAGTGGTTGAGAGTCCGCCTGCCGATGCAGGGGACATGGGTTTGTGCCCTGGTCCGGGAAGATCCCACATGCCATGGAGCGGCTGGGCCCATGAGCCATGGCTGCTGAGCCTGCGTGTCCGGAGCCTGTGCTCCTCAACGAGAGAGGCCACAACAGTGAGAGGCCTGCGTACTGCACAAAACAAAAAAACAAACCAAAAAAAAAGAGGAGACTCTAGTATAATCAGAAATGAAAGTGGGATATTACTACTCATTCTAAAGAAGTAAAAAGGATTATAAGGGAGTGACATGAACAATTGTACACCAACAAATTGTATTACCTAGTTGATAAGAACAAATTCCTGGAAACAAAAAAACTACCCAGACTAAACCATGAAGAAATAGAAAATCTGAATATATCTGTAACTAGTACAGAGCTTGAATCAGTAATCAAAAATCTCCCAACAAATAAAAGTTCTGAACCTGATTACTTCACTGGTGAATTCTATCAAACATTTAGAGAAGAACTAATACCAATTCCTCTCAAACTTTTCCAAAAACTGAATAGAAGGGAACATTTTCGAACTCATTCTCTGAGGGCAAGATTACCTTGATACTCAAGCCATCCAAAGACACTGAAAGAAAACAAAACCACAGACCAATATCCCTTATGAATATCAATGCAAAAATCCTCAACAAAAAAGATGCTAGCAAACAGAATTCAGCAGCACATTAAAAGAATTACACACCATGACCAAGTGGGATTTATTCCTGGAATGCAAGGATGGTTCAACAGTGTGAATTGATCAATGTAAACGTCATATCAACAGAATGAAGGAGAAAAAAAAGAAAACATGATCATCTGAATTGATGTAGAAAAAAAGCATTTGACAAAATTCAACATCTTTTCATTATAAAAACAATCAACAAACTAGAAATAGGAACTCCCTCAACATAATAAAAGCTATAAGTGAAAAACCCACAAAGAACCTCATTTGCAGTGATAAACAACTGAAAGCTTTTCCTCTAAGATGAGGAACAAGGCAAGGATGCCTACTTTCACCACTTCAACATAATACTGGAAGTTCTAGCTTGATCAATTAGGCAAGTAAAAGAAAGAAGGGGCATCCAAGTAGAATCTGTTTGCAGATGGTGCTATTTATAATAGCATCAAAAAGAATAAAATACCTACGAATTAACTTAACCAAAGCACTGTGAGACTTATGCAATGAAAACTACAAAACACTGCTGAAAGAAATTGAAGAAGACATAAATAAAGGGGAGTACACCCCATATTCATAGATTAAAAGACTTAATATCATTAAAATGTCAATATTACCCACAGTGATCTAAAGATTCAGTGCAATCCCTTTCAAAATTCCAATGACATTTTTTGCAGCAACAGAAAAATCTATCCCAGAATTCATATGAAATCTCAAGGTACCCCAAACAGCCAAAACAATCTTGAAAAAAAAAAAACTGGAGGACTCACAGTTCCTGATTTCGAAAACTTTCTATAAAGCTACATTAAAACAGTGCAGTACTGACATAAACACAGACATATAAACTAGTGGAATAAAACAGAGAGCCCCAAAATAAACCCTCTTGTATATGGTCAGATGATTTTTGACAAGAGTATAAAGACCATTCGATGAGATGAGGACAGTCTTTTCAACAAATGATGCTGGGAAAACTAGATAGCCATATGCAAAAGAATAAAGTTGGACCTTTACCTAACACCGTATACAAAAATTAACTCAAAATGGATCAAGGACCTACATGTAAGACCTAAAATAATAAACCTCTTAGAAAAAAACAAAGGACAAACGCTTCACAACACTGGACTTGGCAATGATTTCTTGGACATGACATCAAACGCACAGACAACTTAAGAAAACAGACAAAGGACTTCAGGAAAAGTTTTTAATTTTTTTCATCATTATCAACAGAGTAAAAAGGCAACCCACAGAATTGGAGATAATATTTGCCAACTACACACCTGATAAAGGATAATACCCAGAATATATAGAGAACTCCAAAAACTCAACAACAATATCAAAAAACCAAACAACCCAATTCAAAAATGGGCAAAGAACTTGAGTAGACATTTCTCCAAAGAAGATCTATGAATGCCTAATAAGCACATGAAAAGATACTCAACATCACTGAATCAGTAGGGAAATAAGAGTCAAAACTCCAATGAGATACCACCTCACACCAATTAGGATTGCTATTACCAAAAAAACAAAAGAACAAGTGTTGGAGAAAATGTGGAGAAACCAGAATCCTTGTGCACTGCTGGTGGGAATGTAAAATGGTACCCACTGTGGAAAACAGTATGGTGTTTCCTCAGAAAATTAAAAGTAGAATTACCATATATGATCCAGCAGTTCCACTTCTAGATATATACACAAAAGAATTGAAAGCAGGGTCTTGAAGAAATATTTGTACAATCATATTCATGGCAACAGCAGTGTTATTTACAATCAATAAAATATGGAATCAACCCAAGTGTCCATCGATGGACGAATGGATAAGCAAAATCAATGGAATATTATTCAGCCTTTAAAAGGAAGAACATTCTGCAATACACTACAAAATGAATGAACTTTGAGGACTTTATGCTAAGTGAAATAAGCAAGTCACAAAAAGACTTGATTCCACTTATAGGAAAGTACTTGGAGTAGTCAAATTCATAGAGACAGAAAGTAAAATGGTGGTTGCCAGGGCCTGGGGAGAGGGGGAAAATGGGGAGCTATTGTTTAATGAGTATAGAGTTTCAATTTTACAAGACAAAAAGACTTATGGGGTTGGATGTTGGTGATGGCTGCACAGCAATGTGAATGTATTTAATACCACTGAACTGTACACTTAAAAATGGTTAAGATGGCAAAATGGTTACGATGGCAATTTTTTTTTTTTGCGGTACGCGGGCCTCTCACTGTTGTAGCCTCTCCCGTTGCGGAGCACAGGCTCCGGACACACAGGCTCAGCGGCCATGGCTCACGGGCCCAGCCGCTCTGCGGCATATGGGATCTTCCCGGACCGGGGCACGAACCCGTGTCCCCTGCATCGGCAGGTGGACTCTCAACCACTGCACCACCAGGGAAGAACCCGATGGCAACTTTTATGTTACTTGTGTTTTACCAAAAGTTTTTAAAAAGAATACATGATTATTTGTGGGCTTAATGCACAGGAGATTATAGTTTACTTAAAAAAATAGGCATGTATCTTACTCGGCTTACTATCTGATGTAGTAACTTACTATCTAACACAGTAACTTGTATACTATTAGAATATCGACAAATACTCAGTTATGGGTGATTTCATAATGAACCAGACGAGATGTCAAGCCAATACTTTGTTACAGAGTCGGGAGCAGTGCTTAACAGAAAATGGGCTGGCAATTATTAATTCTACCTGCTTAGAAACACATCCAGAAAGATACAATGAAGCAGGGAAAGGGAAGCCAGGAATGGAGAGGGATGGGGAGATACCATGGATCTTGGTAGGCAAAAGGATCTGCACTCCTGTCTTCAAGATCAGGCAGCTGGGAACAGGAAACTAAAGCTTGGAGACTAAAACTGTAAGGCCAGGGACCCTACACAGGATATAAACACAGTACAATGTGTACACCAAACCAAATAGACCATCTAACAAGAGAAATCAAAGGGCCAAAGTATCCATCAAAGAACCAATGATTTCATTTATCCATTTTCAGTATAACTGTCCATACATTTTCCATCAATAGTTCCCAGACCTTAAGATGCCACAGAGCAATAAATTTAAAATGCACACACTTAAAACTGGCAACCAAATAGGGCGCAAACTTTCTATTTTGCCAAGTAAAGACATTTTTTTAAAAAAGTTAAACTACCCTATTGTGTTTATGTTTTTATATTTTAAAATGTTTTAAATTTTAATATTTTTATTATAATAAAAGATATATTTATATTTTAAAATATTAAAATCTGATATAAAATAAAATATCCGATTTCTCTTTAAGTCTTCAGTGTTACTAAATGTAGTATTCAACAATGAATGCACTTCAACAATGTTAGCAGCTACTATTATTATTAATAGGAGTAATTTATCACTCCATTCCTTGAATGTTTACATAATAACATTATAACCTATAAGTCACATAAAATAAAAGCTTGATATTCTCACGGGAAAAGTAACTTTAAATGGATGATATCTGACACACACAGTTTCAAGTAGTTCTGAACTGAGCTGAACAGGATGATATCTGACACACACAGTTTCAAGTAGTTCTGAACTGAGCTGAACAGGTTATACTTGTATGTATGGGATTCACTGTGTGCTTGACCATTTTATATTTCTGGAAGTGGATTTCCAACAGTGCAGGAGGGTTCTCTTCTCCACACCCTCCCCAGCATTTATTGCTTGTAGACTTTTTGATGGTGGCCATTCTGCCTGGTGTGAGGTGATACCTCATTGTAGCTTTGATTTCCATTTCTCTGATAATTAGTGATGTTGAGCATCTTTTCATGTGCTTTTTGGCCATCTTTATGTCTTTTTTGGTCTACGATAATCTTTAGAATTGAAGAGGTACAGGCAAAAATAGCAGAAAAATGGCTTTAACTGAATATTAGCCTAAATCGGGTAACATGCCAACTGATACAAACATAGAATATAATTAATAAGCAACAATAATAATCACAGTTGGATTTTCAATGTGTTCTATTTATAGCTAGTGGTTTACTCCCTGGGGGACAAAGTCCCACCCCCATAACAGCAACAACTGTTTTCTGAGTGTGTTTACCAAAATAGCATGGTGAAAGATGAGGAAATTCTGACAACCACAGAGCATGTACTTTTCCAACATTTTTCTTTTATTCCGCCTACATTGTTATTTTTAGTTTTATAAAACAATGACAGCAGTACAAACAATTAAGACTAAGCTATTATCTCTATACCTTTCAAAGACAGCAGTGGAGGTAGCTGTAGCCACCAAATAATACTTGCTAGTGAAGCAAAACTACCTGATTGGCCATTAGAACTGGAGAACCCATACAAAGTTACTCTGTGCTGCTGATCTGAATTAACTTATGAATGTCCAAGCTGAAAAGGAAATAGGGACTCTGACGACAACTATTTATCTGCTACCATGGTAGGGGACTTTATTTATATAGTGGGTGTGTAAATCATATATATATTTACATATATATTATGTTTATATATTATGTGTATATTTAGGTTTATAAATATATACATATAATTCTTCCTTTTAAAATACAATTCTGCCATGTAGGACATATTCCTAACATACTGTAAGGTCAAAGAAGCAATAACAAATACTCTTTAAAGTAACATAATCAAGTAGATATGTATTTGTATGTAAAGCACAAACACACAAGTACACAGACACACACACACACACAGTTTCGCCACTTCCACTAATATTCACTGCATCTCTGAGTTTATGTTTGACTTTTTTTTTTTTTACGTACAGATACCTGGCCCCCTTTCCAAACTTACTGAATCAGAATCTGCAAAAATGGAACCAAGGCATACGCATTTGTAAAACGTAGTACTATTTTTATATGCCTGAGTTGAAGCCAAATTTACTTGGTGAAAATATTAGAAATAACAATTTACTTCAATAGTAGAAATAACAATTTACTTCCTGTGGCTTAATAGTTAACACTCATCTCCTATTAAACTAAGGAAAACTAAATCTTCACTTTCGAGTACTCTTAAGGATAACATATGGGAAGTGATCTCTAGCAAAGACTCATCTAAGAGTTAACCTCCTCAAAGTTTGACTAACCACACACAATTATACCAACCGAAAAAACTGAAGAATGAACCTCAAACTATATTGAAAAGTAAAGGAGTATCAGCAGAGAGGTATTGTTTTTGCTTCCTTAGTGGCTCTGGAGGCTGACGTCTGCCGGCGTGAAATCTCACAGGAAACACTGGCAGAAACTAATTCTATAACATATAACAGGTACCATATTTTGGCGCCTAGGATAAAAGGTATTGTTCGAACATGGGTCAAAACATCCTGGGAACAGAAAAAAAAAAGTCTTATATTTCAACTGTGCTGAAACTAGAAAGCTAAACTCAGATAATTTTCTAACCTGTGTAGGAAAATAAATTGTTTGGGTCAAATAATGGTGTAATTACATAATGAAGAGAGAGGAGGTGTTTTAAATTGAAATGGAAAAGTAAAGCCTAAGCATTTATGCAATTACCCAACTTTTTTTTTTTTTTTTTTTTGGCCGCACCACGTGGCTTGTGGGATTCTATTTCCCTGAGCAGGGATCTAACCCGGGGCCCCTGGCAGTGAAAGCAGGGAGTCCCAACTGCTTGACTGCCAGGGAATTCGCAATTACTCACCATTTTCACTTCAACAAATCCTCTAAATGTGAGAGCTACAATTTCAATTAGCATTATAATGATCGAATAAGTAAAAGCCAGTGCCTATCTCTCCCCTTTGGCAATTATATCTAAAGCAGGGTCAAGACAAAATACCATATATCAGAGCTAAAATGAGGGGACCAGGGACTTCTCTGGCAGTCCAGTGGTTAGGACTCAGTGCTTCCACTGCAGGGGTCACAGGTTCCATCCCTGGTTGGGGAACCAAGATCCTAAATGTCACGCTGGGCAGCATCCCCCCACCCCAAAAAATGAGGGGACCAACAGGTCCCTAATGTAAAGTCACTAGCTATCAAGCCAACCACCAAAACCTCCAAGAGGAAAGCTTTTCCCACTCAAGCCTCAGGTGCACAATGGTTTGCTTAGTGTACAGCATTCTCCTTCACACATATTACACCTATTTCCTTGAATGATTGTAAGAACCCCTACTGATTCAATAAAAGCTCTTTTTCTTTCTTTTTTGGGACAAGGAGTGATAAAAGCTATCCCAATTAAATACAAAATTTAATCCTTTCTAAAGAATCATGCTGTTTTCAGAAACATTAGGATAAAAAGGAAAAATGTACCTCAAATGGAAGAAATATTTCAATTTAAAAACTCGAATGGGGCTTCCCTGCTGGCACAGCGGTTGGGGGTCCACCTGCCGATGCAGGGGACGCGGGTTTGTGCCCCGGTCCAGGAAGATCCCACATGCCGCGGACCGGCTGGGCCCGTGGACCATGGGGCCTGCGCGTCCGGAGCCTGTGCTCCGCAACGGGAGAGGCCACAACAGTGAGAGGCCCGCGTACCGCAAAAAAACAAAAACAAAAAATAAACTCGAATGGGAACACTAAAGGAGAATGTTTTACAGAAAAGCCATATACCAGTTAAGGAGAACTTCCTTCCCAAGAGATGGGGATACACATGGGGCATATGATCCTAAAGGAGCCACCCTTTGATGGAGGCAAAAGTGAATCATAAGAAGCTTCTGGCTCCCCAGTAGGGCTAGTCATACAGGCAGACACATAGGTATGGAATGTTACCTTTGTTTAAAAGAATCAACCGATGCAATACAGTAAGACCGTTTATCCAAATGCTGGAGATCAGACCAGGTACCTGAGCGCCCACAACTCCCAAAGAGTACAAAACAAATGATAGGAAATGCTGTTTATTAGTATTTCCCAGAGTAGATTTCTTACCTATCCTTAAATGTTTATTTTGTTGGCTTCCAACAGATCCTACTGGAAAATTCTTTCTTATATTTCCAAATATATCCTGTCCTATTTAACATTTTTTTTCTAGATTAAGTGGGGAAAACTGGTTCATTTTAAAATTTATCAAGATAAAATCACTCTAATTTGGGTACTAATTCCATTTCCAGGGGCTCTAGAGGTGGCTGATGAGAGTGCAAATTAGTATAACTTTTCTGAAGACAAATCTGCTAATACGTGTTAAAAAGCCTCACAATGTTCCCCAATAACTCGATTTCCAACCTAATAAACATTTTATTTTAAATTGTTTAATCTGTATACAGTGTGCAAAGAAATAATCTTTCAAGTACAGATTTTTTTTTAACATCTTTATTGGAGTATAATTGCTTTACATTGTTGTGTTAGTTTCTGCTGTATAACAAAGTGATTCAGCTATATGTATACATAATCCCCATATCTCCTTCCTCTTGAATCTCCCTCCCACCCTCCCTATCCCACCCCTCTAGGTGGTCACAAAGCACAGAGCAGATCTCCCTGTGCTACGCGGCTGCTTCCTACTAGCTATCTATTTTACATTTGGTAGAGTATATAAGTCCACGCCACTCTCTCACTTCGTCCCAGCTTACCCTTCCCCCTCCCCATGTCCTCAAGTCCAGTCTCTATGTCTGCATCTTTACTCCTGTCCCTCCCCTAGGTTCATCAGAACCGTTTTATTTTTTTAGATTCCATATATATGTGTTAGCATCAAGTACAGATTCTTAAAAACACAACACTATTGCTGACATAATAATAATAGTAAGCTAACAGTTGCACAATGCTTACTGTCTGCAAGGCACTAAGCACTCTAGATGTATTAAATCACTTTCAATCCTTAGAGCAACGTTGTGAGGTTCATGTTTTCATCGACCTTCTTTTACACATGAAGAAACTGAGGCAGAATGAGGCTAAGTAACTTATTAAAGGCTACTAATTAGGTGTGAGGCTAGGATTTGAAACCAAGAAGCCCTAGATCATCCAACTTCGATATACAAAGTCAAAATTTGCTAGACTAATATACACGATTTTACTATGTTCTGATATCCATTACCAAATATCATATCCTAAGGCATCTAAATTCCACCATGATAAAAGAAAAATATTAAAGGCAACTAAAACATATATAACACACGGTAAATTCTCAAAGAAACTACAGAGGAAGCCCCTTCCCGGGCGGAGACTGCGGGTGGCGGAGGGGGGAAGCTTCGGGGCCGCGGAGGAGAGCACAGCAACAGGGGTGCGAAGGGCAAAGCAGAGAGATTCCCGCACAGAGGATCAGGGCCGACCGGCACTCACCAGCCCGAGCGGCTTGTCTGCTCACCCGCCGGGGCGGGCAGGGCTGGGAGCTGAGGCTCGGGATTCCGTCGGAACACAGGGAGAGGACTGGGGTTGGCAGCGTGAACACAAACTGAACGGGCTAGTGCGCCACAGCTAGCCGGGAGGGAGTCCGGGAAAAAGTCTGGAGCTGCCGAAGAGACAAGAGACTTTTTCTTCCCTCTTTGTTTCTTGGTGCGCGAGGAGAGCGGATTAAGAGCACCGCTTAAAGGAGCTCCAGAGATGGGTGCGAGCCGCGGCTATCAGCGCGGACCCCAGAGACAGGCATGAGACGCTAAGGATGCTGCTGTCGCCACCAAGAAGCCTGTGTGCGAGCACAGGTCACTATCCACACCTCCCCTCCCGGGACCCTTTGCAGCCCGCCACTGCCAGGGTCCCGGGAGCCAGGGACAACTTCCCCGGGAGAACGTAAGGCGCGCCTCAGGCTGATGAAACTTCACGCTGGCCTCTGCCGCCGCAGGCTCCACCCGCATCCGTACCCCTCCCTCCCCCCGGCCTGAGGGAGCCAGAGCCCCCGAATCAGCTGCTCCTTTAACCCCTTCCGTCCTGTCTCAGAGAAGAACAGACGCCCTCAGGCAACCTACACGCACAGGCGGGGCCAAATCCAAAGCTGAGCCCCAGGAGCTGTGTGAACAAAGAGAAAGGGAAATCTCTCCCAGCAGCCTCAGAAGCAGCGGATTAAATCTCCACAATCAACTTCATGTACCCTGCATCTGTGGAATACCTGAATAGGCAACGAACCATCCCAAATAGAGGAGGTGGACTTTGGGAGCAACAATATATATGTATTTTCCCCTTTTTCTCTTTCTGTGAGTGTGTATGTGTATGCTTCTGTCTGTGATTTTGTCTGTATAGCTTTGCTTTTACCATTTGTCCTAGGGTACTGTCTGGCCGTTTTTTTAATGTTGTTTTGTTTTTTTACTTAAAAATATTTTTTCTTAATAATAATTATTTTTTAATTATTTTATTTTAGCTTCTTTCTTTCCTTCTTTTTTTTCCTCCCTTTCATTCTGAGCCGTGTGGAGGACAGGCTCTTGGTGCTCCAGCCAGGCATCAGGGCTGTGCCACTGAGGAGCGAGAGCCAACTTCAGGACACTGGTCCACAAGAGACCGCCCACCTCCACGTAATATAAAACAGCGAAAATCTCCCAGAGATCTCCATCTCAACACCAGCACCCAGCTTCACTCAATGACCAGCAAGCTACAGTGCTGGACATCCTATGCCAAACAACTAGCAAGACAGGAACACAACCCCATCCATTAGCACAGAGGCTGCCTAAAATCATAATAAGGCCACAGACATCCCAAAACACACCACTGGATGTGGACCTTCCCACAAGAAAGACAAGATCCAGCCTCATCCACCAGAACACAGGCACTAGTCCCCTCCACCAGGAAGCCTACACAACCCACTGAACCAACCTTAACCACTGCGGACAGACACCAAAAACAACGGAAACTATGAACCTGCAGCCTGCAAAAAGAAGACCCCAAACACAGTAAGATAAGCAAAATGAGAAGACAGAGAAAAACACAGCAGATGAAAGAGCAAGGCAAAAACCCACCAGACCTAACAAATGAAGAGGAAATAGGCAGTCTACCTGAAAAAGAATTCAGAATAATGATAGTAAAGATGATCCAAAATCCTGGAAATAGAATGAAGAATATACAAGAAACCTCTAACAAGGACCTAGAAGAACTAAAGAGCAAACGAACAACACAATAAATGAAATTAAAAATTCTCTAGAAGAGATCAATAGCAGAATAACTGAGGCAGAAGAACGGACAAGTGACCTGGAAAATAAAATAGTGGAAATAACTACTACAGAGCAGAATAAAGAAAAAAAGACAGTCTCAGAGACCTCTGGGACAACATTAAACGCACCAACATTTGAATTATAGGGGTCCCAGAAGAAGAAGAGAAAAAGAAAGGGACTAAGAAAATATTTGAAGAGATTATAGTTGAAAACTTCCCTACTATAGGCAAGGAAATAATTAATCAAGTCCAGGAAGCACAGAGATTATATAGGGGTCCCAGAAGAAGAAGAGAAAAAGAAAGGGACTAAGAAAATATTTGAAGAGATTATAGTTGAAAACTTCCCTACTATAGGCAAGGAAATAGTTAATCAAGTCCAGGAAGCACAGAGATTACCATACAGGATAAATCCAAGGAGAAACACACCAAGACACATATTAATCAAACCATCAAAAATTAAATACAAAGAACAGGGCTTCCCTGGTGGCGCACTGGTTGGGAGTCTGCCTGGCGATGCAGGGGATGCGGGTTCATGCCCTGGTCCGGGAAGATCCCACATGCCGCGGAGCGGCTGGGCCCGTAAGCCATGGCCGCTAAACCTGCGCGTCCGGAGCCTGTGCTCTGCAGCGGGAGAGGCCACAACAGTGAGAGGCCCTTGTACCACACACACACACAAAATTAAATACAAAGAACAAATATTAAAAGCAACAAGGGACAAACAACAATTAACACATAAGGGAATCCCCATAAGGTTAACAGTTGATCTTTCAGCAGAAACTCTGCAAGCCAAAGGGAGTGGCAGGACATATTTAAAGTGATGAAAGAGAACAACCTACAACCAAGATTACTCTACCCAACAAGGATCTCATTCAGATTTGATGGAGAAATTCAAAGCTTTACAGATGAGCAAAAGCTAAGAGAATTCACCACCACCAAATCAGCTCTACAACCAATGCTAAGGAACTTCTCTAGGCAGGAAACACAAGAGAAGGAAAAGACCTACAATAAAAAACCCAAAACAATTAAGAAAATGGTAATAGGAACATACATATCGATAATTACCTTAAATGTAAATGGATTAAATGCTCCAACCAAAAGACACAGACTGGCTGAATGGATACAAAAACAAGACTCATATATATGCTGTCTACAAGAGACCCACTTCAGACGTAGGGACCCATACAGACTGAAAGTGAGGGGATGGAAAAAGATATTCCATGCAAATGGAAATCAAAAGAGCTGGAGTAGCAATTCTCATATCAGACAAAATAGACTTTAAAACAAAGACTATTACAAGAGACAAAGAAGGACACTACATAATGATCAAGGGATCGATCCAAGAAGATATAACAATCGTAAATGCTTATACACCCAACATAGGAGTACCTCAATACATAAGGCAAAAACTAACAGCCATAAAACGGGAAATCGACAGCAACACAATCATAGTAGGGGACGTTAACACCACACTTTCACCAATGGACAGATCATCCAGAATGAAAGTAAATAAGGAAACACAAGCTTTAAATGATACATTAAACAAGATAGACTTAACTGATATTTATAGGACATTCCATCCAAAAACAACAGAATACACATTCTTCTCAAGTGCTCATGGAACATTCTCCAGGACAGATCATACCTTGGGTCACAGATCAAGCCTCGGTAAATTTAAGAAAATTGAAATTGTATCAAGTATCTTTTCCGACCACAACGCTATGAGACTAGATATCAATTACAGGAAAAAATGTGTAAGAAATACAAACACATGGACGCTAAACAACACACTACTTAATAACCAAGAGATCACTGAAGAAATCAAAGAGGAAATCAAAAAATACCTAGAAACAAATGACAATGAAAACACAACGACCCAAAACCTATGGGGTGCAGCAAAAGCAGTTCTAAGAGGGAAGTTTATAGGTATACAAGCCTACCTTAAGAAACAAGAAACATCTCAAATACACAACCTAACCTTACCCCAAAAGCAATTAGAAAAAGAAGAAGAAAAACAACCCCCATGTCAGAAGAAGGAAAGAAATCATACAGATCAGATCAGAAATAAATGAAAAAGAAATGAAGGAAACAATAGCAAAGATCAGTAAACCTAAAAGCTGGTTCTTTGAGAAGATAAACAAAATTGATAAACCATTAGCCAGACTTATCAAGAAAAAAATGGGAGAAGACTCAAATCAATAGAATTAGCAATGAAAAAGGAGAAGTAACAACTGACACTGCA
>NW_020171827.1:292814-307089 GCF_003031525.2 Neophocaena asiaeorientalis asiaeorientalis | reverse complement strand
TGCCTGGCGATGCAGGGGATGCGGGTTCATGCCCTGGTCCGGGAAGATCCCACATGCCGCGGAGCGGCTGGGCCCGTAAGCCATGGCCGCTAAACCTGCGCGTCCGGAGCCTGTGCTCTGCAACGGGAGAGGCCACAACAGTGAGAGGCCCTTGTACCACACACACACACAAAATTAAATACAAAGAACAAATATTAAAAGCAACAAGGGACAAACAACAATTAACACATAAGGGAATCCCCATAAGGTTAACAGTTGATCTTTCAGCAGAAACTCTGCAAGCCAAAGGGAGTGGCAGGACATATTTAAAGTGATGAAAGAGAACAACCTACAACCAAGATTACTCTACCCAACAAGGATCTCATTCAGATTTGATGGAGAAATTCAAAGCTTTACAGATGAGCAAAAGCTAAGAGAATTCACCACCACCAAATCAGCTCTACAACCAATGCTAAGGAACTTCTCTAGGCAGGAAACACAAGAGAAGGAAAAGACCTACAATAAAAAACCCAAAACAATTAAGAAAATGGTAATAGGAACATACATATCGATAATTACCTTAAATGTAAATGGATTAAATGCTCCAACCAAAAGACACAGACTGGCTGAATGGATACAAAAACAAGACTCATATATATGCTGTCTACAAGAGACCCACTTCAGACGTAGGGACCCATACAGACTGAAAGTGAGGGGATGGAAAAAGATATTCCATGCAAATGGAAATCAAAAGAGCTGGAGTAGCAATTCTCATATCAGACAAAATAGACTTTAAAACAAAGACTATTACAAGAGACAAAGAAGGACACTACATAATGATCAAGGGATCGATCCAAGAAGATATAACAATCGTAAATGCTTATACACCCAACATAGGAGTACCTCAATACATAAGGCAAAAACTAACAGCCATAAAACGGGAAATCGACAGCAACACAATCATAGTAGGGGACGTTAACACCACACTTTCACCAATGGACAGATCATCCAGAATGAAAGTAAATAAGGAAACACAAGCTTTAAATGATACATTAAACAAGATAGACTTAACTGATATTTATAGGACATTCCATCCAAAAACAACAGAATACACATTCTTCTCAAGTGCTCATGGAACATTCTCCAGGACAGATCATACCTTGGGTCACAGATCAAGCCTCGGTAAATTTAAGAAAATTGAAATTGTATCAAGTATCTTTTCTGACCACAACGCTATGAGACTAGATATCAATTACAGGAAAAAATGTGTAAGAAATACAAACACATGGACGCTAAACAACACACTATACTACTTAATAACGAAGTGATTACTAAAGAAATCAAAGAGGAAATCAAAAAATACCTAGAAACAAATGACAATGAAAACACAACGACCCAAAACCTATGGGGTGCAGCAAAAGCAGTTCTAAGAGGGAAGTTTATAGCTATACAAGCCTACCTTAAGAAACAAGAAACATCTCAAATACACAACCTAACCTTACCCCAAAAGCAATTAGAAAAAGAAGAAGAAAAACAACCCCCATGTCAGAAGAAGGAAAGAAATCATACAGATCAGATCAGAAATAAATGAAAAAGAAATGAAGGAAACAATAGCAAAGATCAGTAAACCTAAAAGCTGGTTCTTTGAGAAGATAAACAAAATTGATAAACCATTAGCCAGACTTATCAAGAAAAAAATGGGAGAAGACTCAAATCAATAGAATTAGCAATGAAAAAGGAGAAGTAACAACTGACACTGCAGAAATACAAAGGATCATGAGAGATTACTACAAGCAACTCTATGCCAATAAAATGGACAACCTGGAAGAAATGGACAAATTCTTAGAAATGCACAACCTTCCAAGACTGAACCAGGAAGAAATAGAAAATATGAACAGACCAATCACAAGCACTGAAATTGAGACTGTGATTAAAAATCTTCCCAAAAAAAAAAAAAAAAATCTTCCAACAAACAAAAGCCAAGGACAACATGGCTTCATAGGCAAATTCTATTAAACATTTAGAGAAGAGCTAACATCTATCATTCTCAAACTCTTCCAAAATACAGCAGATGGAGGAACACTCCCAAACTCAGTCTATGAGGCTACCATCACTCTGATACTAAAACAAAGATGTCTAGACTGAACTACAAAGCTACAGTAATCAAGACAGTATGGTACTGTCACAAAAACAAAAATATGGATCAATCGAACAGGACAGAAAGCCCAGAGATAAACCCAAGCACATATGGTCACCTTATCTTTGATAAAGGAGGCAAGAATATACAGCGGAGAAGAGACAGGCTCTTCAGTAAGTGGTGCCGGGAAAACTGGACAGCTACATGTAAAAGAATGAAATTAGAACACTCCCTAACACCATACACAAAAATAAACTCAAAATGGATTAAAGACCTATTTTTAAGTAAGGCCAGACAGTATCAAACTCTTAGAAGACAACATAGGCAGATCACTCTATGATATAAATCACAGCAAGATCCTTTTGGACCCACCTCCTAGAGAAATGGAAATAAAAACAAAAATAAACAAATGGGACCTAATGAAACTTCAAAGCTTTTGCACAGCAAAGGAAACCATAAACAAGACAAAAAGTCAACCCTCAGAATGAGAGAAAATATTTGCAAATCAAGCAACTGACAAAGGATTAATTTCCAAAGCATACAAGCAACTCATGCAGCTCAATATCAAAAAAACAAACAACCCACTCCAAAAAGGGGCAGAAGACCTAAATAGACATTTCTCGAAAGAAGACATACAGACTGCCAACAAACACATGAAAGAATGCTCAACATCATTAATCATTAGAAAAATGCAAATGAAAACTAAAATGAGATATCATCTCACACCGATCAGAATGGCCATCATCAAAAAATCTAAAACAATAAATGCCGGAGAGAGTGTGGAGAAAAGGGAACGCTCTTGCACTGTTGGTGGGAATGTAAATTGATACAGCCACTATGGAGAACAGTATGGAGGTTTCTTAAAAAACTAAAAATAGAACTACTGTATGACCCAGCAATCCCACTACTAGGCATATACCCTGAGAAAATGATAATTCAAAAGGAGTCATGTACAAAAATGTTCATTGCAGCTCTATTTACAATAGCCAGGACATGGAAGCAACCTAAGTGTCCATCAACAGATGAATGGATAAAGAAGATGTGGCACATATATACAATGGAATATTAGTCAGCCATAAAAATGAACGAAACTGAGTTATTTGTAGTGAGGTGGATGGACCCAGAGTCTGTCATACAGAGTGAAGGGTAAGCTGGGACAAAATGAGACAGTGGCATGGACATATATACACTACCAAATGTAAAATAGATAGCTAGTGGGAAATAGCTACATAGCACAGGGAGATCAGCTCGGTGCTTTTTGACCACCTAGAGGGGTGGGATGGGGAGGGTCGGAGGGAGGGAGATGCAAGAGGGAAGAGATATGGGGACATATATGTATAACTGAATCACTTTGTTATAAAACAGAAACTAACACACCATTGTAAAGCAATTATACTCCAACAAAGATGTTAAAAAAATAATAAACTTTAAAAAAATTTTTAAAAAGTAAAATATCATTAAAATATGTTCCTTTTATGCTAATTAGACTAAAGAAAAAAAGGAACTATTTACATTTTTGGATCTTTTAACTGCCGAGAAAATACACATTATTTTGTCCTTATTTCAAGAAAAGTAGCTCGTTAGCTACAAAAATATTAACCTACAACAGCTGTGCACCCTTCAAAGTCACAACTCATCAGATGCATCCCCCAGTGGAACATGTACTACCGGCACACGAGCAACTATTTCTTTTCCACTGTAAAGCCATTTGACTTGCCACAGAATAGCTGCAGTTTCAGCTGAGTTTCTAGATATGATTGCCTTGGTGGTGCTACTGCCTTTTGATTTACTTCAAGGCTTTTCTTTTCCCACTGCCATTTCTTGAGGGCATCTCCAAACTAATGACACAGCTACTCAACAAATTCACAGCCAAATAATGCACATGTGGCCTGTCCAGGGGCAATCTAACCTCACCTTACCTTTCCATTATACAGAAGGAAAAGGAGGCCAGAGCGGGGTCCCACAGGGTATATTTTCAACACTCAGAAGAAGGAAGGAAGGAGAGAAGAGTGTTAACTCGAAGCATACAAAGCGTTCCCTCTCACAGCCTCCTTGCCGGTAGTAAAAGCTCTGTTTTTCAGAGAAGAAAACTGAAGTTGAAAACGGTTTACAGGACACAGACTAATTAAAAGCCGGAAGTAATGTCTGCACCCACCTCTTTACTTTTAAGAATACTCAAGAGGTTGGGTGTTGTTTTTTTTTAGTGGGTAGGAGGAGGCCCTGTTTAATTGCTGAATAGGTATTATTTTAATGAGTAAGTGCATTAATAATCTTAATAGCTTTATTGAGGTAACTGACATACAGTATGCTGCACATATTTAAAGTGTGTAATTTGCTGAGTATTAACATATAAATACATCAACCCCAAAGGTTTCTTGTGTCTCTCTGTTATCTTTCCCTCCAGTCCCTTTGTCACCTCCCCACCCCACTACCCAGTACCTGTTCTTTCTTTCACTGTAAATTGGTATTCACGATAAATTAGTTTTGTAGAAATGTATATAAATGAAAGAGTATGTACTCCTTTTTGTCTGGCTTTTTTCATCCATATCGCAGAGGGTATCAAGAGCTCACTGCTTTTTATTACTGAGCACTAGTCCATAGATTCCACGCTTTGCCAAACTTGCCCCAGTGAGGCCATGAGAGCCGGGAGCAAAAGAGGGAGACAGGAAGGCTGAACAAGAGAGAAAGGACTTCCTTTTTCTCATTTGCCTCCTGTCCCTGTTAACGTGGCACATGTTTCTAACCCCAAAAGGGACAGTTGAACATCAGCACTCTTAACCAATGGCTAATAAGTAAGGCCTTCATGATTACTCCAGGCATTTATTACTTGGCTGCTTCAGGTAAAAGAAAACTTAATAGGGTACAGAAATTAAGAACGATGACATGTGTTGCTTACTTGTAGCCTAGATAAAGATAAGCTTAGGGTAAAAGCAGAGAGGGGAGAAACAGGATCTTTGCTATAAGGGGCCCTCTGTGCCTCTATAACCCAAATAAGCTAAAAGTCTGGTTGTGTGGACTCCAGCAGGGTTAAAACAAAAACCAAGCAAACAAACAAAAAGCCAAGTTGTGAAAGCCAAGCTAAGGTCTGTGAAAAGAGAGGCTGGGGAGTTAGATTCCACTGGGGATGAGACTGGAGCCTAGAAGACACCTAACCCCACCCCCAGAGCTGTCCATCCCAGCACCTCCAGCCACTAGGCCTGCCCTTGCCTAACAAAGAAGACAATACACTACATTGTGAAAACGTATTTGAAATGCAGCCTAAGGGCAAGGAGCAAGCAGAGGCCAAGATGGGGCAGTGGCCTTTATATTAAGGTCCCAGGGCCGGGGTGGAGGCTTCATGCCCTAAGAGGCTCAGAAAGGATGACTGGTTACTGCAAATGCACCTGACCATAAACACACCAGTAGTCTACTTAGATCTTAAGGGAGCTCATCTGCCAAAGAAACCACAAAACCTGCTAAATGTCTATGTCAACGGTTCTAAAACTCGGTAGATCCAATGCTCTGTTAACGGACAGGTTGCTGGAGCCCCTATTCTGATACAACAGGTCTGGGGTGACAGCCAAGAACTTGCTATCCAGGTCATACCAGCGCTGCTGGTCCTGAGACCACACTGAAAACCACTGCTCTGAAGCAACCCTCCTTTCAACGTCATGTCCACTGTAGGACAGCTACTAGAAGCTGCAGTTCCCAAATGGACAGTCCTTCCCAGAGGCCATCCCAGATGTGCTACAGAAGACAAGGATAAAGAAAACACGCTCAGCGGTAAAAATCGCTTGCTGTCAAATACACTGACTAAGAAGTTAACTTCCTGCCGGTATAGGGAGTACTCACCATTCCTGGACTATGAGAGAGTGGCCAATGTGTGTAGTTTTCCGCTATCCTCCTTTAAAAAGGGGAACTTTTATCATTGTCATCCTGCTCTTGCTCCAGCATTATGAACAGACATACGGACGTTATTCTTCAGCCTTAGGTTGCAAGACCATGAGGGGTTCCATCAGACCTGAGAAAGAAGACCTGGTCTTGGATGTCCTTGTTTTGGGAGGTGGTGAGGGTGTTCCGTTGAAGGGTAAATTTTAGTTAAGAACGTGTATAAGAGGAAGTCTGGGAGTGAAAAGGGTGAACTATAGGGCATGTTGTTAGATTTCTGCCCTGGACTTCTGCCCACTCCCCTTCCTCAAAGCACACTGGTTTTGTTCAGGAATCGACTCCTCCCTCATGTCATCCATAAAACCCAAGAGAAACCAGCTCTAGCACCAATTTTAGAGTAGGGCATGGTTACAGAGAAACCCCTTTTCCTTTTCCAATAAATGAGTTCAGGAACTCAGAACTAAGCCAATCAGCACATGGCATTCTTATGGAAACTGGAATTAGTTCAGAAACGTACAAGGATAAAATTCATATCAATAAAATGCACTGAGACATTGGGGAAAAGATTTTGTTCTTAAAAACAGCTCCTTTCTTTTAGAGATTATGAAATAACAGGTTTGCACTCAAGACCGTTTGAGGGTCTGAAAGCCGGAGGAAGGTTGCCAAAAATAACACAGCAAAATGCAAACAAAGCCACTGGATTAAGGTGTATCTCTTAACTTTGCATTATGCAAGTCATTATATTTCATTATCATTAAGTTATTTATGATCTGCAGTCAAAATATATGGATGCAAATAACCAATATATGTACCAAAATCCATTAAGAGCTTCAAAGAACCAATTAAATGGTGTCTGCCACAATAATTTTATACCTTCCTTAACCTGAACAATTTTCTTTGCATTTGCAATTTTTCTAGGTGCCAACTTTGAGAAATGCCTTATATCGGGAGATACGAGGTTTACAGGATGGATGGTCCCTGCCTTCAAACTAGGAAAGAATTACAGCATAGACACATTATCAAAACCCTATAAAGATGATCTGGGGAATTTGCTAGGTTTCAGAATTTGGGGTGTTTCTAGGACTCCAGGATCATACTCCCTCGCCACCCCACACACACAAAGAAGAAAATCAGAGTTAGAAAGAACGTCAGAAAGTACACCCTTCTAGTTCAATCCTCTCATTTTACAAATAAGAAACGAAGACCCAGTGATTCAGCTAATTAATTTGAAGAAGAAGAAGGAAAAAAAGCATATTTCCTAAAATGCAGTTTAACTGTACTGCTTGTTGTCAACCTTTTCTCCTGCCGCCCAAAGACGATACTGAGACGGGCCCCAGTCCCATCAACAACAGAAATCCTGATGGGAGAAGAGGAGGTGGATTGAGGTAGCCTCACCACTGACACTGGGGGAGACAACTTCTTGTACCGCAGCCTTATTATATTAGATGTCATATGCAATTTTCTTTAGTTCGTTTTGGATTTTTAAATTTGGTCCCAAAATATATGATTCTAAAATTCATTTATTAAAAAAAAATCTTCTATGGCACAATTTCTCTGCCTTAGGAAATAAAATATAATGAACAGAAGAATATTGAATAGTATCTCAAATTATCATGCTCGACTTCATATAATCATGTCAAGTGCTACAGGGATATAAGACAAAAGATATTGTTGGACCTTTCTTTGTCATTGGGTTTCTTTTATTTGTTTGGAGAAAGTGAAAAGGGAGTCATACCTCTACAATCAATCAATTTATTTTTGTTAGCCCTCATTCTAAAGTTATGTGAAAAAATGTTCACCTATGATAATGTCATTGGTTGATAATAATCCATTTTAAAGTAAAGAATAACAAAACTACTGTTAAAATATTTACATAAATTCATTATCAAATTCACATTAAAAACAGTTTATCCATATACTTAAAGGTACACAGTAGTATCTGTTGACCCACAGTCTCTTCCATGAATCTGAGAAATCAAAATCATTAATGTCAGTCCACTTCCATACTCTCAATATAGAAGGACCTGAGATTAAATACTTGATGTTACTTTTTGTGTTTTGTCATCTCAGTCTTTTGGTGAGCTTGAAAAATAATTCAGTTCTTCAGGACTACTTGAACACAAGAGTCTACCTAGCCCTACGGTTACCTATTTTGATGTTAACTTATGTGACTAAAGTTGAAAGGCAATGCCGTGCATTTCATCTTCCCAAGGAAGTTTTGCGGGAATGAGGAAACAAGTAGGTGACCTAACAAAACTAATATTTGTAATACAATATTCATTGTATTAGGTATGTAGGAATTAAACCTGATAAGGACTACTAAATATTAGGACAATGGCTCACTTTGAGGCTGTGATGAAATCGCATAATTAATTCTCAAGAAAAATGTACACAATACAAAATTCTGTAGACGGTGGTAATAAAATGGTATAGCCAGTGTGGAAAACAATAAGCTGCTTCCTGAAAAAATTAAACACAGAATTCCTATATGATCCAGCAATTCCACTTCTGGGTATATATACAAAAGAACTGAAAGCAGAAACTTACACAGGTATTTGTACACCAATGTTTATAGCAGTATTATTCAAAACAGTCAAAAGGTAGAACAACACAAATGTCTATCAATGGGTAAATACATAAACATACAACAGAACGTTATTCAGCCTTAAAAAATAAAACTCTGACACATACTACAACATGGATGAACCAGAAGGACAAATGTTGTATGATTCCACTTATTTGAGGTAACTAGAGTAGTCAAGTTCATAAACACAGGAAGTTGAATGGTGGTTGCCAGGGGCTTGGGGCAGGGGAGGGGATCGAGAGTCATTGTTTAATGGGCACAGAGTTTCAGGTTGGGATGATCAAAAAGTTCTAGAGATGGACAATTGGTGATGATTACACAAAAATATGAATGTGCTTAATGCCACTGAACTGTACACTTAAAAATGGTTAAAATGGTTAATTTTATGTTATATGTATACCTTACTACAATTTTAAAAAAGTGAAAAATTGATTAATGATAACAATGCACCATGAAAGCTTCAAAAACAAAGTAAAATTCTGTAGACAATTTCAAGAGTTCACAGATGACCTAAAGATCAACAATGAATCCCAAGTTATAAACTGCTAAATTTCAACGCAAATATAATGAAACAGGCACCATAGTACTTTTTATAGAAATTAGCTTTCCGTGATCCCTATAATGATCGCTAAGAAAATCCCACGCCTAAATATAATAAAAATGTATTAAAACAGCAGAAAGTTTTCTCCTGCTCTGAAGTTGTCTTTCCCACACAAAAATAGAGCAGCAGCAATTCCACATTTGTTGTTTGTGTTTCATCACTGTTTTCAGACAGAACAAGAGATCTGCTGCCTACACACCATTTCTCAGCATCAACACCCATTTTCTTATGCAATTTTAAGTTCTGTTGGCAGGTTAAAGACATTTTTTCCAACCACAAACAAAAACTTCTTTTGATACTCTAGTGAATGTTCAAGGAAATGTTCCCAATAAAAAAAGACTATTTAAAACAATAATGTGCAAGTGTATCAACAGTCAAGAAAACTTAAGTAGTAACTCAATGAAAACTTAAGTTTTAGATAATAAGACATACAAGATTTAGTCCCTACTTTGTTCAAAATCAGATGTTTTTATGTCTTGAACTAGGAACTGAAGCAAATGTTAAAAGAACACAGAATACTAAAAGAGGCAAAATCATATTACTTGGTCTTACATACAACTCCATGGACTTTTTTTTTTTAATGTTTAAAACACTACTTTGCAATAGTCCTTGATAATGAAAAGTGGTTAGCGATAATTTATTTCTTAAGAGTTACAGATAAAAACGGTTTCTACTGGAAATTCTTAGCTTTAAAAAACATAAATCCTAGTACATACTTTTCATATATAATAAAAAATTCTTATTGTTATTAACAAACCATTTGTAAAACTAGACAATCACAATGATGATTAATGATAGCTAAGACTTACATGCACCTAACCTGGCAGGGCCAGGCACTGTTGTAAGCACTTTATATATATTAACTTAATCCTGAAAACAACCTTATGAGGTAGGTACTATTATCATTCCCTATTTTTCTGAGGCACATAGAGACAAAGTGATTTGACAAATATCACAAACATCACAGAACCATTTAAGTGGTGGAGGTAGTATGTAAGCCCAGACAGGCCAGCTTCCACATCCACTCTCTTAACCATTACACATACTACCTGTCACAATATACTGGGGAAATAAAGATGAGTTTGATAATGCTGAACAAGTTTTTCAATAATGTTATGAAATATTTCAGATGTCTTTTTGATCATTAGTATTGTTTGCTCTTTAAAACTACAAGCCACTGAGCTAGAGAGGGTAATTCACAGGATTAAACACACAAACGAAATCTAGATTTTTGGTACTGCCCGTGACGGAGAAGGATGTAAGTCACAGAGGTTGAGCAATACTTTCTTTTAAAAAGTCTTTTCCTGACTTTGCAATCAATACAGAAGTATAAAAACAAAGTTAGTGCCAACAGCATTGGTAGATACTCAACTAAGATATAACTATCAACCTGTACAGGAATGAAAAGTATAGATGACTCAGCAAACCTTTATAAACAGACACACACGTTGAAATTTTTAACCTATTAGCTTCTAGACATTAAGATAAGCTGTCCAAAATAATTAGAGGTTTGGAAGACGGGCATAGTTTGTGATAAGTATGACTCACATGTGTCTCACAGAAAAACAAAAACCACCAGACGTTTATCTCTTAAAAACAAAAGACACAGAGTCTGGCACCAGACGGCCAAGCAAGAAACACCACGTGCGAGTCAGACATCGTGTGCCATTTAAAAATAAAAAAGGGAGATAGGCATGTGATGAGTGATGCCTGCTAAACCTGACCTTCTCCGAAATACACAATTCCATTTATAACTTCCCCCCAAATCAAAACACCTGAAAATAGCAAGTTTCACAAAGGAAGCAAGAAAGAAAGACAAAAAGAAACACTGTAAATCAGAGGATGAAATATCTTACAGTGAGAAACTACTATATTTAGGCAGAAGAAAAGTCACAGCCTTCTGTCACACTGACTCTCCATTCGGCAGGCTCCCCTGCACTTACATGAACTCAGGACAGCCATATTCTCCTCAAGACAACCAGGCTGAGGTCACCAGGACAGGGGACTGGCTTCTACTGAGAGCAATTCTTACCCAGAACTCCATTTCTAACTCAAAAGAGAAAGGCTGCAGATAGATGGAAAGTTGCTACACCTACTTAAATGTGGATCCTGTTTGAAGAGGACATTAAATAATCACATGTTGCAAGAACACCTCTTCCAGGACCAAATTCAGGTCCTCTCTGTGAATAAAAAGAAAGCAGTTAATTTTGCCCCCAATGTAATGTAATGTAATGTAGTAATCTCCCAAAATTTATCTAAAAAAATAGAATGGAGAGGAGATATAAATCCATAAAGAAATACCATAAGAATAGACTGCAGGAGGTTTGGGGGCCTACGTAGCCTGCCCATATTTGGAATTTGCCAACACTTTCATTAAGTCATAACAAATAATCAACTTGGGTTATTAGTATCTGTAACCTGGGATCATTTAAAAATGCATTAATTAGACGTGTATTGTCAGCAACAGTTTTTAAAGTATTTACAGTAAATACAGCCTGTCACTAAGGGGATGTGCTTTCACGTCACAAGTACTGCCAAGAAGAATCAAGTCATACTCTAAAAGTTGACAAGAGCTATCATAAAAGCACAGGGTGTGACACAATGTAATATTACTTAAATCTAAAGTGCCAAAAACAAAAGAAACGAAAAAACCTGACGAAGTTTCTAAACACTCTCTATTTCTGTATGCACCTTGTCAGACCAGTGCCACACCCTCTACAAAGTTCACATTTTGAGCACTGAGTAGATACAGCTAGAGCGCCATGCTGTTTTCCATATAGTGACAAAGTGGCTGCCAATCTACACTCTCACCAGCAAGCAGAGCAGAAGGGTTCCTCCTCGTCCTCATCCTCCTCCACCACCACCACCGTTAAAGAAGAAAATGGCTTCCAGGCATGACAACTTGACTCCAACAAGACTGAATGTACTGGCGTAACCACAGGCAGCAAAAGGAGGTGTGATTAAAGAGTCAGAAGCCTACACCCTCTTCTGCCAGCACTACTACAATCCTTACTTGTGAGGAGCTGTGAGCAGTGACAATGCTGTCTACACATTTTTATCCCTAAGAACTTCTGCTTACTTTCGGGAATCCTGAGAAGCACCAAAAGAAAGCAAGCACAGACTCTTGGAGGGAATCCACTGGCCCCCATGGCAGGCTACACCCTAGACTTCAGCCCTGTAGTGCTCTCTGGGTAGAGGAAGCCGGGGCAACTACAGGTACTAAGCAGCCTCCATATCAGCTCATGGCATCACCAACAGGGGCAGACAAGGTCCATGAGATATCCTCTTACATATTCAACCAAAATGAAAAGTAAAAATTTTTGACATGGGATTTACTGCTATCTTCCTATTTCTATAATAAAAATCCATTTGTAAAGCAGAATATATTTTTAAAAATCGTATTCATTAAATAAATCTTCACACTGCCTTTTTTTCAAGTATAGAAAAATCTCATTTGTTTAGTGATCAAAGCTTTCAACACAGCATAAGATGAATGTTTAGATCACCTGGTCGCCATAGGACAGTATCTAGTTAGTTGGTGTTTTCTGTCACCAAAGGGGTGAAGCAAAGTTCAGGTATCAGTCTGACCATCAGGAATACAGGAGATAGAGCCCTAAATGAATCCAAAAGAAACACATTTGCCAACAACAATGAATAGTCTGCCACTTCTTCAAAAAATTCGAAATTCTTATACTCATAGAGACTTGGAGTCAGAAGAAACCTACAAGGCAAACCTATCAGGTTTTCAAAAAATACACTCGAATTATTTTGCCTAGCAAATTAAAAGAGATGTTTGCTTATAACCTACCTGAAACTTTTTTGGATAGCCCAGCAGACTGTCATCTTTAACAAACTATCCATCAATATAGGTAAAAATATATACTCTAGATAAACATTTAAGCATGCAAAACATGGGGAAATAAAACAGCAAACATATAAATCAAAGTTCTGCAACAATATATGCTAGCTACATGAAGGCCAAAATTACAGAAAACACCATTTGAAAATGGCACTGTCAGAAAGTGTTCTCAACAACCAGACCAAGTGAGTCACTTGTAAACACTATTAACTCTAGTTCAACCAAATGAGTCTTTTCCTATAAAGCATAAATCAAGCACTTGCATCGTCCACAAACTGGAGAAACACATAATCCTGTGTTAGTTAATAACACATAAGAGGGCGAAAAGATTTTTTAAACATTCTACAAAACCTACATTCTAAACATATGCAATCATCAAGATGTGTCACAAGAGGATGAACAAAGAGCCTCTCTCCCTACTCCCTAGTGTACCACAGCATCTCACTGTGACTTCATAGCAACAGGGGAACCATACTGGTACAGCATAATATATTGATAAGAATTTTACTATGAATTCTTAAATGTTTATGTAATTTTAATGCATCTGTTCTAACAAATCTTACTCTGATTCTGAATGAAGCCTTATAAAGTAGAAGCCCTGAATGGGAAATTATGTAGTCACTCTTCTTTATTTTCAGTGGTTATAATATAGATCTACAGTTCCTTTAAGTAACTGATTTCAAGTATAGGAGGTAGAAAAGTAACATTAGCTTAATTTTAATGAGAAGAACCTTACCACTTTTCTTAAATACAAAACACTCACACAAAAAAGATAATTAGTTGATACTGGATTGCTATTTAAAATACTGACAACTCAATTATGTTATAATAATTTGAGTTTATTGCTCCATAGTATGTGAGTAATGACTGAGGTACAAATCTGAGACACATGGCATTACTATCATAGAACAGTTTATAAGATTCAATTCGGAAACATTCCTCAGGTGAAGAAATAGTGCTAACTCCAAGTTTAAGACATGTTATCAAAGACCATAATCTAACTCTTGGTTGTGACAGTATAACATCTGGTCCCACAAGACCAAACAAGAGATTGTGAAAGCTCTGAAATAAGCCATCATCATAGAAATGACTCAGTAGTTTGAGGGGAGTACCTTTGGGAAAAGCTGACACCACAGTATGAACCATAATGTAATGACTACTTGGTAAGTCTTCATGCGGATGGGGGTGCGGATGGGGATGCGGATGCGGATGGGAATGTAGATGGGGTGGGAATGGGAATGGGCTGGG
>NW_020171827.1:257598-292775 GCF_003031525.2 Neophocaena asiaeorientalis asiaeorientalis | reverse complement strand
AGGGGGTGGGGGGTGGGGGCACTAGGCTTGGAAAAGAGTAAAAGACCTTTTCTTCAGGAATAGGAAGTTTCTTTGAGAGCCAGGCACTTCAGGTTATACCCATGCTCATCCAGTATACCATTATTTTCATAAAGCATTCTGTAAGATCAAGCAATTTTTTTCACAAAAATCCTATGATATTCCTTGTTGCTATAAACCATAAAACCTCTCAGTATAACAGTAGTAAGTCTGTGCTTTCTTGGGTCACACAAAGCTGATTAGACAAATGGTGCATGTGTGTGCTTGCTGGAGATGGAGGACAACTTTATATCATTATTACCCTTCAAAAAATAGTAAATAGTCAATTCTTTTAAGACGGGTTTTTAAAACACCTAGAAGTCCCCATATTACTTAATCCAATAACATAAAACAAATCAGTAGCATAAAATAAAAGCAGTTTGACCATGACTTTCTCCAACCTTCTGACAGAGAATTGTTTTAAACCTATAATGATGATGAAGAGATAGTATATGACTGAGAATTTACATAATTTAAAGAAAAAACTAATTAAGCAAATTCCACTTCAACTCTTAAAAATGGGTTGCCTTATAGAAGACTTTATAGAGGACATTTATATATACCTTCTGTCTCTACGCTGGACCCTGCTTGTACATTTACTAATAAAAAGAACTACAGACCTTCCTCAACTTACAATGAGGTTATGTCCCGATAAATTGATCCTAAGTTGACAATATGCATTTAATACACCTAACCTACCAAACCTCATAGCTTAGCCTACCCTACCTTAAACACGCTCAGAACACTTACATTAGCACACAGTTGGACAAAATCATCTAACACAAAGCCTATTTTATAAGTGTTGAATCTCTCATGTAATTTACGGAATTCTGTACTGAAAAGTGAAAAACAGAATGGTTGTCTGGGTAGGGAATGGTTGTAAGTGTGCCAGTTGTTTACCCTCATGATGGCACGGCTGGCTGGGGGCTGCTCACCTCTGTTGCCCGGCACTGAGAGAGAGCATTGCACTCCCTCCACTAGCGTGGGCAAAGATCAAAATGCGTAGTTTGAAATAAGGTTTCTACTAAATGCGTATCACCTTCACACCACCCTAAAGTTGAAAAATCCTAAGTCCGTAGTGCTATAAGCAAAATTTTGAAAATTAAGACCTAAATTACAGTTCCAATTATACCAATAACTAGTGATATGATTTTGTCTTCATGTTTCTAATATTGAAAATGGTGTAATACTTACCTTTCAGTCAGTTTTAAGAAATGAGCAAAAATAACATGTGATATCACACAGTACATTGCATGTACTATCCTCAAAGAATGTTGGGTCCTTGCCCATACCCTGCCCTCCAGAATCCTGTATCTAGACTAATTAAAATGTAACATGTTAAACAGCCACACAATAAATACTTATTAATTCATTATAAGGAAAAGCCATTGACTTTTGAGTTACAAAAATAGCAATAGAGATAGATCAACATTTGTTAAAGAAATGCGGAAGATAACTAGAGAATATTATAGAATATGTGAGGACCAGGATGGATATCATGAAAAAGGTCCAGGAACAACCACCACCACCACTGACAACAACAAAAAAAACCACTCAAGCCACCAATTTTTTTTTGAAGTTTTCTGATGATACAATTTGATTAAATCTATTTGCATTTTTATGATTCTTAATTCAGGTTTAAAAAACACCACGTTCATTCTATTCACTTAGATATAATACATTTTAACTATTTTCAAGAACGATACGAGAAAGAACAGTCTCATCTTCTAAAATTAACTGGGATATAAGCTCTAAGGAAATTTAATGAGCCCTGCCTCTCTTTCCTATGATGACACTTCGTTAGGTAATGATGGCAATTTGTGTTTACGGATAAACTGGACGTATAATTGGCTGCTAGCACACCACATTGCTGATATACTCTAGCACTGATGGTGCCCAGCAGTAGACCATAAAATTCACTTATAAAAGTACAAAGAAGGCCTTGAAATAAATAGAAGGGAAAATAACAGAATACAGTACTTGGGTGGATGGTGTACCCCCAAAATTTATGTTCACCCAAAACCTGTGACAGTGACCTAATTTGAAACAGAGTCTTTGCAGATATAATTAAGTTAAGATGAGCTAAAACTGGATTAGGATGAGCCCTAACTCAATGACTACATTCCTTAAAAGAACAGGGAAATATGGACACAAACACACAGGAAAGAAGGGCATGTGAAGATGAACAGAGATTAGAGTCATGTTTCGAAGGTGCATGGCCATGCTTACACCTTGATTTTGGATTTCTGGCCTCTGCAATGGTGAGAGAATAAATTTCTGTTATTTTAAGCCACCTAGTTCATGGTACTTTGTTATGGTTGCCCTAGGAAATTAACACAACTATGTGCACAGAAAACTGATCTCAATTGTGTTAAATAAATATGCAATTAATTTAACATACGAAATGTTACCAAACTGTTAACAAAGGCTATATCTGGGTGGTAGAGTAGCTGATTTTTATCCTATTATTTGTGATTCTTCCAAATTTTCTAAACCTTTTTTCAATAAACATGCTTACTTTTAAAATCAGAATAAAAGCCAATAAAGGTGACTCCATAAAAAAAGTGTACAAACAATAAGCTAATCAGGAAGCAAGGCATAAAGAAAAAAACATGCAAAAATCAGAAAGGGCAAGAAAGAAATAACCGTCAAAACAGAGAAAATTTTAGAAATAAAAAACTACTCTGCACAAACTTATGTAAATGATTTTTAAAATCTAGATAAAATGAATGCCTTCTAGAAACACACAATTTAGCAAAACTGATCCCTGAAAACACAGGAACACAAAAGACCCTATTACTAGAGCCGAAACAGAGAATCTAAACTCCTTCCACCACTGATACAAGTGCTACATAAACTATTCATAAACATAGGAAAATAAAATTATCCAATACTTTTCTTATGAAACAAACATGACAATAATTCAGAAATCTGACAATTCAAAAACCAAACCTGCAACCATTCTCAAGAATACCAAAGCAAGAATGCTAAATGAAACGACGGCAAAAAGACTTTTGCTTCTGGCCAAGTTGAAGTGACAGGAAATATTTATTATGTCATTTACAATATATAAAAAAGCAAAATGTAGGACAACAGTTGAATAAAGAAGGAAAAGAGGATGTAATCATATACTGCTATAAGGTTCTTAACCTATATCTAAAATGGTATAACCTGGAAGTAAATTGTAGTAAATATAAATACGGTAAACTGTGTAGAGCAACTACTAAGAAAATGGGACCAAAATAAAGGGATAAAATTAAAATTCACATTTCATGCAAAAGAAGGCAGGAGAAGAGGACAAATGAAATCAAAACATATGGGATGAACAGAAAACAGCAAAATGGGAGAATTGAATCCAACACACCAATAACCACATTAAATGTAAGTGGTCTAAACATACCAATAAAAAGATGGAGGTCAGCATTTCCATAATAAAAGCTAGACTTCAAGAAAACTCCAGACCAACATTTCCCATGAAAATAGATTATAAAATTCATTGCAAAATTTTAGCAAATTGAATCCAAAAATGTATAAAATAATTACACATCATAACCAAGGGGGATTTATATCAGTAAAGCAAAGTTGGTTTAACATTCAAAAATCTATTAATTTAGGGCTTCCCTGGTGGCGCAGTAGTTGAGAGTCCGCCTGCTGATGCAGGGGACATGGGTTCGTGCCCTGGTCCGGGAAGATCCCACATGCCGCAGAGCGGCTGCACCCGTGAGCCATGGCCACTGGGCCTGCGCATCCGGAGCCTGTGCTCTGCAACGGGAGAGGCCACAACAGTGAGAGGCCCGTGTGTAGAAAAAAAAAAAAAAATCTATTAATTTAATTCACCATATTAAGACTAAAAAAGAAAAAATATGCATATGACCATCTCAATAAATGCAGAAAAAGCATTTGACAAAACTAAGCATCCATTCATGATTAAAATCCTTAGCAAATTTAGGAATGCAAGCAAACTCCCTCAACAACATAAAGCCCACAATTAACATAATACTAAATTGTGAAAGACCACTACTTTCCACCTGATATATAAAAAAAAAGCTACTACTCTTATCCTTCTATTTCACATTAGGCTAGTAGTCCTAGCCAGCATAATAAGGCAAGAAAAAGTATCTAAAGACTTAGAGATCATAAAGAAAGAAGACTGATTTATTTGCAGACAACATTATTATCTATGTAAGAAACTCTAAAAAAAAAACCTACAAAAAACTACTAGACCTAATAAGTAAGTTTAGCAAGATGGTAAGATATAAACAAAAGTCAATTATACTTCTATATAATAGTAATGAACATTTGGAAATTGAAATATTTTAAAATACCATTTATAACATCCCCCCAAAAAATACTTAAGAATAAATTTAACAAAACATGTGCAATACCTGTTAACAAAAACTATAAAACATCACTGACATTAAAGAAGATATAAGTAAATGGAGAAATATATCATCCTCAGGGATTAGAAAATTCAACATTGTAAAGATGTCAGTTCTCCCCAAAATGATCTATAAATCCAATACAATTTGATTAAAAATCATAAAAGAGGCTTTTTTTTTTTTTTTGGTAAAATCTGAAAAGGTGATTCTAAAATTTCTAAAACTGCAAATGATTTACAACAGTATAATTGATTTTTCACAAGAACAATGAAGTTGGAAGACAAACTACTTGATTTCAAGCAACACTAATCAACATAGTGTATAACTGGTGCAAAGGGAGACATACAGATCAGTAGAACAGAATAGCCCAGAAATAGATGCACACATTTATTGACAACTGATTATTGATGAAGGTTCAAAGACATGGGGAGAAGATGATACTTTCAACAAACAGTGCTGGAACAATTGTATATTCATATGTAAAATAATGATCCTCAACCCTTACCTCACACAACATGCAAAAATTAACCAAATATGGATAATATATCTAAATGTAACAGCTAAAACTGTAGAATTTCTAGGAAAAAAAGAGAAAATGTTAGTGGTCTTGGATGGACAAAGATGTCTTAAATAAAATAAAAAGTACAAATTGTATTTTAAAATATAATAACCTAGACTTCATAAAAATTTAAAACTGTTCAAAAGACAAATCACATAATGGAAGAAAAATATTTGCAAAAAAAAAAAAAAAGAAAATACATATATGAGATAAAGAACTTGTCCCCAACATATACACAGAAATCTCAGCACTGAATAGTAAGCCAAACAAGCCAATAAAAAAAGATAAAAGATTTGAGCAGGCACTAACCTAAAAAGACATATGCATATTCAACATTATTAGTCATAAGAGAAATGCAAATTAAAAGCACACTGAGATATAAATACATACTCACTACAATGGCTAGCACTGATTGACTATATCAAGTGTTGGAAACAATGTAGAAAACTGCACCTGTCACCAACTGTTAGCAGAAAGACAAAATGGTACAATCAGTTCAGCCAATCCACTCCTAGATATTTCCCAAGAGGAAATGAAAGCAATTGTCTACGGAAAGACTCACACAATAATGGTCAAAGCAGTTTTATTTGAAATCAGAAAATAAATAACTCAGGTATCCATCAACAAATGAACAGACAAACCAATTTTGCAATATCCCTACCATGGGTACTGCTCAGCAATAAAAATAAATGAATTGTCATATACACAACAATATAAATGAATCTAACAATCTAAGTTGTATTAAAGAAGTTAGAAAAAATCATACTATATGATTTTATTTATATAAAACTCTACAAAATATCAATACGAACTAATCTTTAGTGACAGAAAGTAGATCAGTTGTTTGTAGATAGGGAAGGAGGGAGGATTGGATTTTAAAGCAGCATGAGAAAACTTTGGGGGTGAAATGTTCATTATGATTGTGGTGATGGTGCATATGTCCAACTCTTTACTTGGTACACTAGAAAGATCACTGAGACCAAGGCAAAAACACCCAGGACCCAACGTGAAGGAACCTCCACTAGCCAACATGCAATGGTTTGAAAGACATCAAAAAAAAAAAAAAATCCATAAGTGTGTAGTGATTCTTGGTTAAAAATTTAAAGCAAAACAAAATGTAATAGTTGCTTTTGGAGAGTACTAGGGAGCCAACTTATTTTTCCAATGCCAGTAACTAAAAGGGAAAGAATCAGGCATTCATCCTGCCTTTTCTATAGGAACTGTACATCAGGGTAAACAAATAATTAGGAAAAAATTATTTTCATAGGCATTCCAACTAAAAGGTGAAGAAGCAATAGTAGGAGAATTAAAATTTAAAGATTTCGCAATGCTTAATAAAAAGAATGGATGTAGGACGAAGGGTGACAAACTATAGCCAGTAGATCAAATCTGGCTCACACAGTTTATATATGACCAGGGAGCTAATAATGACTTTTACATTTGTAAACAGATGTAAAATGACACAAAGAAAATTATTCGGTAGGGATTTTATATGACTCACAATGCCTAAAATATTCATCTGTCACACTACAGGATATACCTGCCTACCCCGATGCAGCTGGCTGTCTAGCCTTTTTTTGACTTTTTTTTTTAACACCTTTATTGGAATATAATTGCTCTACGATGGTGTGTTAGTTTCTGCTTTATAACAAAGTG
Source organism: Neophocaena asiaeorientalis asiaeorientalis (assembly GCF_003031525.2). Lineage (NCBI taxonomy): Eukaryota > Metazoa > Chordata > Mammalia > Artiodactyla > Phocoenidae > Neophocaena > Neophocaena asiaeorientalis. The sequence goes on along the minus strand of NW_020171827.1, from coordinate 286,124 downwards.
AATCAGCCATACATATACATATATCCCCATATCTCCTCCCTCTTGCATCTCCCTCCCACTCTCCATAACCCATCCCTCTAGGTGGTCACAAAGTACCGAGCTGATCTCCCTGTGCTATGTGGCTACTTCCCACTAGCTACTGCTTTTACATTTGGTAGTGTATATATCTCCATGCCACACTCTCACCTCATTTTTCTCCATTGTATATTCTTGCCTCCTTTATCAAAAATAAGGTGACTTTATGTGCGTGGTTTATCTCTGAGCTTTCTATCCTGTTCCATTGATCTATATTTCTGATTTCGCTAGCCTTTTTTTTCCACCAGTAAGTAAAAAGCTGATGAAACTTCACATAGGTTGGATTCAGTTAATAACATAATCCTCACGCTATGGTCTGAATGCATGTTCCACCAAAATTCGAATGTTGAAATCCTAACTTCCAAAGGTGATGGTACTAGTAGGTGAACTTTGGGAGGTGAATAGGTCATGAGGGTGGGGTCCTCATGAATGGGATTAGTGCTCTTATAATTTTGAGGCTCCAGAGAGATCCCTTGACCCTTCCACCATGTGAGGACACAGCAAGAAGGCAACAGCTATGAATTAAGAGGAAGGCCCTGGCCAGAAGATGACCATGCTGATGCCTTGATCTTACACTTCCTAGCCTCATAAGCTGCGAGCAATAAATTTCTGTTGTTTATAAACTACCCAGTGGTATTTTGTTACAGCAGCCCAAATAGACTAAGACAGCACAGATTAACAAAAGTACGATAACTAGAAATAAGCCTCCTGATATGATGCAATAACTAGTACACACCACCTGCTATGAAGTATTCTTGCCAGAATTCTAAACTCTGATCAAGCCTCTAGATCTAATTTCCAGTTCACAGCAGAAACTGGGAAATAAAGAAACATATTAAATAACACAGTGAGGATATAGTCAGCAAAATCCAGAATGTAAGAAATTGTAGGACAAATGAAATGATTTCCTAAGTTAAAAAAGAAAGAGAAAAACCAAACAACAGATGAAGAAATACATAAGAGACCATGTGAGTAAAGGGTTAACACTGGCCTGGGCTGATGCAGACTTTCCTGGGAATGACCTCAATGTCCCTTTTCTCCTACTTGGAAACATCAGATTTAAGGCGAACTCAGAACGTTATATCTGCTTCATCCACTACATGAAACTGTCCCTGTATCCAGTGAAATGGTATGCAGGGCTGGGCCTACTTAACCGAACGGTTTAAAAAAGTAGTGAAAAACTGAGTCTGAGTCAATGCTGTGTCAAGGTGGCATCCACACACCTGCTCTCTTGACCACGGCAGCTGTAATGTTCAATCCAGGTGAAGGCTAAAATAAGCCGTATATTAGAGTAGACAGACCAGGCTTCCTGATGAGATGAAAATGTTGCACCTGTTATGTCTCCTGCCCTTGGCCCTTCTATGAACTGACATAAAAGTAGTATTAGATTAAAATCACTTGAGTCTTGTGAGCCTGAAGGGCAACTTGGACACGTAACCAAGTGCTGTGGTGGTGCAGATGTATCAGCCAAAAGCAGTGTGTGGATCGCCTTTGGGTCCTGATTCAAAAGAACCAACTGTAAAGATGGTTGGGGGACATGGAGAAGAAGAATGAACAAGGGCATCAACTGGAAGTTTTGAGACTGACTAGGTATTTGTTGATAGTAAGGAAATCTATTCATTTTATTTTAGGTGTAACAATGGTATTAGATTGGTTTCTCTTCCCCCTGCCCCCGCCAATATGGGAAGGAAAAAGAATGAACAAGATCTTTTCTTTAGAGATACATAACTGATATATTTACCAATTAAATAATACACTGTCTGGAACTTGCTTCAAAATAATCAAGTTGTGTTTTACCGCAAAAAAATTTAAAAAAATAATAATAATAAAGGAAATGTGGAAGAGTAGAAGGTAGAAAAATAGGATACAAAATAAAGGATGACTATGAGTCTATAGGGACATCTAACTAAAAGTTTAGATGTACCATTAAACTGACTTGCTGCTTCCCTTTCTATTTTGTATTTATTAATTATTTTCATATGCTAAACATAGTGAATATTCCTCAGTAATTCCTTTTCGTAAGACCACAAAAATAATATTATCTTTCTTCAGGGAGTTACATTCTTAAAAGAGAAAAAAAGTCAGCTAAAAATAAAAAGGATGAGCCAAACCAATCCCCAATCTTCTGTCACTCTTCAGGAACCAGAGCGGCTCATCTATAAGTGTCTCCTTTCTAAATTTATTTATTCTTCAATTGTTAATCCTCTATTTTCATAATTGTATTGAGTTCAACCGAACAAATATTTCCTAAGCATTCACTAGAATGAGGCATTCTGCAGAGAGCAGACAAGAACAAAAAGAAGTGTGCTGCCTCCTCAGGCAGAGAGCTTCACCTCACGTACTCCAGGTACACAAATTATTCCTAGTATACAAAAATACCAATGCAGTATATTCTCTGCTCACAGTTGGCTACTGAAGAGATATTCCTATTCGGCACACTGGATTTCTAAATTTGTTTTCAGAAAAAGGCAAAAATAATAGTTTAAAAATCACTAGTGATATGAAGTAAAACATCTTTTTCTTAGCATATTATTTTAAGCTAAAAAGGGCACAGCCCCCAGATGCTGACTAGTAAGCTGAAATACACACTGCATTAAGGAAGGAATGTGTGTGTGGTGTGTGTGTGTGTGTGTGTGGGTGCCCTGTGCATGTTGTGTGGTGTGTGTGTGGGGTGGGGGGGCGTGGGGTGCCCCTGTGTAAGGAAGGAATGGCCCTATGGGTGATGGCTGGGACTGGGAGCCCCAGCTCTAGCTAAACAGTCTTAATTAGGAAATACTGACCTTAGATGTCTGTTACAGTAAGTTGTTTTGGAAAGAGTCCTCAGGCAAAAAGATCACAGATTTTGTTATGCTTTCCACTATAAACAAGTTTTTGCTTTCCCCCAATAAGAACACTGTGGTTTTTCTGCAAGCAACACTGATGGAGCCAAAATGCACGTATGCTTTTTGCCTTCAAAAAAGATTTTCTGGATGAGAATGAAAAGTATACGTAATGAAAGAGAATTATATCATGTCATCAAGAAGAGAAGGTGAAATATCCTCCTTACTCTAAAAACCAAAGAACAGTAGTTACTTAGTGACCAGAGTCTGTATTTCAGGAACTCCATGAAAACTGAGCCTTGTTTCAAAACAGAAAACATAGTAGAAAAATATACTTATTTTCTAAAGGAATACAAAATACATTTAAAATCACACCCTTATTACCAACTTATACTAATGACAACACATCTAGTCCTAATTTCTCTCCTGAAACCCAGGCCCAAATTTTCAACTGGCTCCTGAAAATCTCCCCCAGGCATCCCAAACACAGGTCCAAAATTCAACTACTCTTCTTTGTCTCACCACCAAACCTCTTCTTCTCTTGAACTCCTGTCTGCAAGAACATCATGGCAATGTCACGCCAGAAACCACAGGCATCGTGTCTCCTGTTTCCATCACTCCCCTTTCCACATTTCAATCAACTAACAAAGGGGTAGCACATTTTTTCTATAAAGGGCCAGATAGTAAATATTTTTTCAGGCCAGGCTTTCCAGGCCAAAAGGCAATATCAAGATTATCATGTAGGCACTTATATAATAAGAGAAAACAAATTTCCATAAGATTTTTATTGACAAAATTCAAAATACAGTAACAGAATACATTTTTTTGTAATACAAGTCTATTAATGAGAAGAATGAAACTCTTTATGGAGGACAATATTTTACTTAATTTCAGTTCAAAGTTACTGTCCCCTATCATCAAAATCAGTTAAAAATATTCATCTGTTAAGACAGATATGTGAAGAGATTTTACTTATTTTATCTTTGAAAATGTCTTTTCACACAGATCAGTAATGGCAAATACTAACAGCAACACACAAGCATGACTGTAATTGAGCATATTCACCACCTGGAAGGCATCTACAGAATTCTATTCTTGATATTTGCCTTTTAGCTTTTCATTACAAGGCAGATTAATCCTTTCCAATGAAGGTTAGGTGGGAGTCCCTCACTGCACACTTAAATGGATTTTGCAGTACAGAAATTTCCTTTGCTCTGGCACGGAGGTCCAAAAAATGCTGCTAGGATGGTAGTTGGAGCTCAAAATATGTATCTGCTACAAATCTAGGTGGGAATGGAGAGTGTGCTTCTTGGTTTAAGTCCTGACAGCACATGAAGCATAAAGAGTAGCTGGACATTACTTGTGATGCAAACATTAGTTGCTAACAAAATGAATTTACTGTAGTATTAGCTTTATATATAAGTTCCATTTTACCTTTTCATTTTAATTTCATTAAATCTTTAACAAATCCTAATTTCCAAAGCCACTTAGCGTTCAGTAATAGTAGTTAAGAGTGGTTCCCCCCATTCAGAAAAATTTCAATTCCAGCCCTCACCTCAAAAAAAATCAGAGTAAAACTTTGCCACTGCTAAGTCACTAACTGCTGTGTAGTAAGGCAAGTCACTGTATTTAGCTTTAGTTTCTGACAAAATTTCATGGAACTGAGAAAGGCTAAGTTTGTGAGAAAAAAATGAAGTTCACCAACGACACCACTGGTTCAATAATACATGACAAGATTCAAACACTTTCCTCAAATATTTTCTGCTGTTGAATAACACAATGAATAACTACGTGCTTTACACGCCCTACAATTTCCCCTTTGTAAACTTGTCTAAGACTTTCAACACATCTTAGCAGATTCCACTTCGGCTTGTACTGAATTAGTGCTTTCTTACTTTCTGCCTAAATATTCTCACCTGTTGATTGTTGGACACAATCTATTCAGAGAGGCTCATTCTTCCATCACTACAAACTCATCACTGGTTCCTCTAATAAACAACTGAGAAGCACTGGAAACATCTGCTGACTAATCAAGACCCAAAGAAAAGGACATGAAATCATTTGTCTTGTTTTATAATTAACTATTGACATAGCTCCCAATGTCCTCAAATCTTTGAGCAACTGTTCTCACCTAACATCTAAAAGTTCGTTGTCACGGGACACAGCGCTACGATCAAACATGATTTAATTAAATCACTATTGATGAGTGGCTTTTTTTGCTCGGCTAATAAAAGTGCTAATCAGAAACTCCATTTGGTTGCAGCCTCATTTTCATTTTTTTCCTTTTGTAAAGAAATTCTGCTGGGAACAGATATTCCATTTTAAGTTGTCTAATTTTTCTGATTGCTGCTTTCCTGTGAACTGGGAATCCTGTGATAAGTGCTTACTCTGGTAATGTCAAGGCATGTCATATTCTTTTAGCACAGTGCCACTGGATAATAAACGCAATGCTCTGCCATCTAATTTGATAACAGAATTATTCTGTGACTGGGACATTTTTGTTCTAACCAAATTCCACCCTTGCCCATTCCCACCTCCAGCAACAATAGAATACTTCTGAAAGTTGTCTTCTGACCAACAAATGGCAACCAGCAGGAATTGTCAAAATGAAAGGAAGTCTTCTTTAATGGGAAATGGCACCAGGTAATTAAAAAGTTTTATTTAATAGATCAAATCATGACATAATCCTGCCATTTACCTGTCATTATTCACCTCATATTACCTAGAGGTGACAATATCCCATTCAGGACTGAGGATAAACTCACTAATGCTTCATTGACCCTTGGCAACTGTTCCAAAGCTCAGTTCTTCTCAAATATACAGACACAAATCCATCTCCCACTCTGTCCAGATGACTCTGCTTCCTACTTAAATGAGGTATAAACAATTTTTCACAAAATTCAATCTCTTAACTCCCCATCTAAACATTTCTTAATATATTTTTTCTTTACAGGCCAATTAATTTTTAAAATAACTGTCACATAGTAAAATTGATTTTTTGTAGAGTATATAGTTCTATGAATTTTAGCACATATATGGACATATGGAACCACCGTGGCAATAACAGTACAGAAGAGTTCCATCATTCAACACACTCCCTCTTGCTATCCCTTAATAGGCACACTTTCCCCACCTCTACCCACTGGAACTCATGGACCCCTTCTCCATCACCATTTGTTTTCTCTTTTCTTGAATGTCATATAAATAAATCACACAGTTACAGCCTTTTACGACTGGCTTCTTCCACTCAGCACAATGCTTTTGAGATTCATCCAAGATGGTGAGGGTATCAACCATCCATTCTTTTCTTAGTGCTTGGTAATGTGTTCCACTGAATGAATGTAACACAGTATATTCATTCAACTCCTGAAGGACATATGACTTGTTTTCAGTTTTGTACAATTAGAAAGGGAGCTGCTACAAACATCTGTGTACAGGTTCTTCTGTGAATTTAAGTTTGCACTTCTCATGTCCAGAAGTAGGATTACTGGTCACGTGGTAAGTCCATGGTTAACTTTTTAAGGAAACTGAAAAGCTGTTTTACAGAGAGGCTGTACCTTTCTGCATCCCCACCGACGATGTGTAAGAACTCCAGTTGCTCCGTAACCCCATCAACACCTGATACCGCTTGGGTATGTAATGTTTCCTCCCAGTTTGCAGCTTGCTTTTTATTCTCTTAATAGTGCCAGTCACAAAGCAAAAGTTGTTCACTTCGATGAAGTCCATCTTTTGTCCTTTTACAGATTGTCCTTTGGGTATCATGTCAAAGAACTCTTTGCCTAACCACCGGTCTGGTCACAAAAATATTCTCCCTTTGTTTTCTTCTATAATTTTTAAAATTTAACATTTAGACAGTATACACACACACACACACACACACACACACACATACACATACATATATATATATATGGTTTAGGTCAAGGCTTTTTTTCTTTTTTCACATGGATATTCAATTTGTTCCAGCACATTCTGATGAAAATACTTCTTTCCCCCTTGAAAAGACTTGGCACCTTAGTCAAAACTCAACTGGCCAATTTGTGTGGGCCTATGTCTCGCTATTCCGTTTCCACTGACAAGTGTCTATCCCTTTACCACTACCACACTGCCTTGACTGCTGCTACTTTATAATTAGTTTTAAAATAGGGTGGTATGATTTTTCCAATTTTGTGCTTTTTCAAAACTGTTTTAGATAACTATAGTTCCTTTGTCTTTCCATTATAAAATGAAAATTCAGAATTAGCTTGTCCATACCTAGAAAAAATATCCAAGTGGAATTTGCACTAAAATTACTTTAAATCTACAGATGAACCTGGGGGGAATTTATACCTTTACTATGTTGAGTCTTCCAATTCATAAACTTCATATATCTATTTTTTAGGTCCTCTCTGATTCCTTCTGTTTTATAGTCTTCAAAATACAGATCCTATACCTGATTTGTTAGATTTACGCCTAAGAAACTATACCTAATTAATTTTTCTTAGAGCTACTGTGTAAAATATTTTTTAAAATTTCAGTTTCCAATTGTGCATTGCTAGTATATATGGAAATAGGATTGCTTTTTGGTGGGCTTACACTGTATCCTTGCTAAACTCACGAGTTCTAGGTGTTTTATGGTAGATTCCATAGGACTTTCTATGTAAATAATCATGTCATCTGTGGACAGGTATGGTTTTATTTCTTCTTTTATTTTCATACTGTAATAGGGAAGAAGTTTTTGTATTCTATTACAAGTTAATCACTAAAGGAATGTTGCCTGTAAGCTTAAATTATACATAACGGCCCGTCTCTGGGAACCCTGCCTCCCAGGTAATGAGCATTAAGCTAAAATACCTTTGTTTAGCTCACAAGAAACATCCTGACCAGGCCCACCTGTGAATGACTGCAGGGAGGAAGAAATGAACATATCCCCTCAGAGGCCGACCTGGACCAGGAAATGTTTGACTTCACCCCCTCCCCTTTTAGTATAAAAGAAGCCTGCATTCTAACTCAGGCAAGATGGTTCTTTGGGGCACAAGCCAACCATCTTCTCGGTCTGCCTGCTTTCCGAATAAAGTCTCTACCCCTTCCCCAACAACTCGCCTCTTGATTTACTGGCCTGTCATGCGGTGAGCAGTATGAGCTTGAACTCGGTAACAATACAGCTGAGCCCTGACACATCTAATACTGACCCCCTTAGGGAAGAACTCAGATAGCTACTAGGCTTAGATGTCATGCCTAAAAACAGGGCTGACTCTCAAGGGTCAGTTGGAGTGGCCACATTGGTGTTAATGATACTCAACCTACTAGTTCCACTAGTCTCTTTCCTTTGCCCTTAGAACCTGTGCTGTCGTGGTCCTAGCTTGTCTCACATACAAGCTCACCCAAGCAGTGACCAGTTTGACATTCAAGCTGTATATACTTTACATGAGAAAAATACAGCAATATGAGAGCTCCATTACACACTTATTGCTGGTTCTTTTAAAAGACTAAGACAATTTTCTGTAACTTACTCAGCATAAAGCAAACTGAGCAACCACCCTTAGTAAAAACTTAAGTCTATGCAACCTAAGGAAATGTGGGGTAAAAAAACTGGCATCAAAATGAAGTCAATCAACGATGACACTTCTTAGAAGTAAGCTTTCAGAAGGGTATTAGGAGGTCTGATGAAGTGAATAAACCAGACTTTCTAAACCAGTGTGCCGAGATAATTAAGTACTACAAAAAATAACCTAAACGATCATTTTCTCCAATCTCCTCAGAATGGTACACGGCTGTTTACCAATCTAGATGCCCAGGAGAAAAGAGAATCCATTAACCACAGTGAATGCCTAGAACATTCGGGTTGTAAGTTTAGGTTTAATTCTCTCAGAAAGCACAAACTGAGAAAGGCTGGAATACATGGTCAAGACTCAGCAAACAGCAAGAGACCCTTTGAATGAAAACATACCATTATTGAGTCATAAAATATTTTTTGAGAGCTTCCGTATGCTAGTGACTATTAGGTGTTAGGGATACAAACACATAAACCTACAGGAATAAATGTAAGGTAAAGATTAGAGCCCGAAACATTGATGGGAAAGGCAAACAGTGAGTGAACAGAAGAGGAACACAAGAAGATGTAAAGTCTGGCGTTCTTGTGAAGGTTCTCACACATCAAAAGAGAATCTTAAGTCTCAATAGCCTCTTTAACCCATGTAACCCAATTCACTTAGTAGAAAGAGTCACTGTTTTCCATTGTTTATTTGCCAAACATTAATGGCCAAGCAACACCATTTTCTGGTGTTTTGATCTATATTTAGTTCAACGCAAGTTAAAATAATATATCATTTTTATGACATCCTGCAGACCACAAATGCTTCTAACCCTCCCACCAAGCTGTAAAGCCCTAAAGGTGAAGGTCTACCACCTGTCAGAGGGGTCTCTTTCTGTTTGTCACGAACCAAATTCTCCAAAAGTGAGTGCAATCGGCAGGCCACCTGACTTCAGGCTGTTGGGTCCCGTGGGCCTCAGTTGCATCATGTATGAAAAAAAGATTTTAAATATCTGAAATTCTTTCTAGCTCTAACAGTCTCTGAAAATATAAATCTGCCAAAAGGATTTTTAATTATCCAAGAATAGATTCGTATTAAGAAGGTGTGCGGGCAGTTGGTATTTGGCCATGGGGCTACAAATAATAAAGAAACTTATTAAATAGTTTGCAAAGCCTATCCCTAATTAAAAGCGTTTTTTTTTTTTTCCCATCCCTTATAAAAAAAGGCCTCAGACCATTCTCATTAGTTGGCAAACGATCTTCGGCAGTACAACCCATTACTAAATAGCTTAAATCAAACTGCTGCTCACTTTGCAAACTATCATGTTGCTATACAACCCATCCCAACATTTGGCAAGGAAACGTTACAAAGGACAGATCCATATGTCTACCATAGACATATTTAAGTTTGACTAGTTCTTTCTCATCTAGTATTTCAAAATAAGGAGGCTTTTAGTAAAACATAATTATATAAAAGCCAAAGATGTGGGTTCTAGTCTGGCTGGCTAGCTGGCTGGCTGGCTGGCTGGCTGGCTTGCTTTCTTTCGTTTATCCACTCAAAAAAAATGTCTGAATGGTCCAGTAATTTGATAACCCAAAACGCCTATGTTGTTTTAGAAAGAATTAATAATAGTGATAATGGTAACAATCTCTTATATAGTAATTATATTTACCAGATGCTTTTCTAAGCTATATATAGATATATTTAATCTCCACAACAAGCCTAGGAAACACATTATTTTTATTATTATTCCCACTTCAGAGATGAGGAAATTGACACACATAGAAACCTGCCCAGAGTTACACAGTAAGCACTGGAGCCAGAATTTAGACCCAAGAAATCTGGCTCCAGAATTATACTCCTAACACTAGGCCAAATGGCCTCTCACATTCAATAAACGAGGCTGCACATTTTAGCTATATCTATACTAAGATGGTAGCTCTGGGCACATTATTTTATCTCTTCAACCTCAGTTTCTATAAAACAGGAATAATAAGGAAGACTCTATAGTGAAGTAAAATACATACCCTCTTGTTAGCATTGTAAATGACAATGCTTTGGAAAGCAATTTGAGTTTATATTCCAAGACCCATAAAAAGGTTCTTAACCTTGACATAATAATTCCACTTCTGTAAATTCATTCTAATGAAATATATTTGAAAAACTATGCTTTTTAATATGTAAGAGTACAAATTAGACATGTCAAAGTTAATTGCAGTTAAGACCATCAGAACAGAAAGAAAATAAAAAGACAAAGGTAAATTATGAAGTATTGTGTCCTAAAAAGAACGGATAATCTAGTCTAGATCATAAGAGCTACTTTCTGGCTGTTGTCACTATATCTCAATCCAGGAAAAAGGTTCTGCCATGGTCCACTCTCCAAAAAGAACGAAACAAAAACAAAAAAACAAACAGAAAAACACACCCGTAATTCCATATCAGATGTAGAGAAGAAAATAGCATATTGGTGATACCCGAAGACCAAACTACTCTAGTAATCAACGTATCCTGATGGTAATGGCACCTCATGAAAAGACAGGAGACATAGAGGATGGGAGAATGGGAAGGGAACAAAGCAATAATTTAAAGAAGATAAAAAGACTGCAAGACAAGAGAAATCAGAAAATATAGACATGACAGGATCAATTAATTAAAGTTGTCTAGGAACCATTAAGATGTAAGCATAAAAGATAAAGAAAAGAAACTAAAAAAATTAGGCAAGTCACACTGATGCTGCTTCAAATGAGCATTTGTTAAGTGTATCAGGAAAATACATATAAGCCCTAATCAAATTTGGATTCTTTATTAGGATATGCAAAAATAAGATAAATTAAAAATTAAAAAAAGAAGAAACTGAAATATCTGTACTATTCTTAATTCCATCATTCACCTTTGAAAATCTATCACAGAATTTAAAGTTAATGGAGTATTAAATTATGTCAATTATATTCCAAATAGAAATTTTCGACACAAAGCCACAATAAAATTAAGAAAATTCATCATTTGATATATTACTGTGAAAAACAAAATATGTAAGTGCAAGTCAACTCACACAGAAAACTTGCATTTTGCCAACTGCCATGTAGAAACCATTGAGCATCACTAAATATCACTAAGACTGGCTTTCAGCACCAGCAGAACCTCACCCCCACTCTCTCCTCATGAGCAGTGGACAGAGATCTTTCTAAAAATTTTCAGGAATTCCCTGGCAGCCAGTGGTTAGGACTTGGTGCTTTCACTGCTGAGGGCCCGGGTACAATCCCTGTTTGGGAAACTAAGATCCCACAAGTGTGGCTAAAAAAAAAAAAAAAAAATTTTTTTTCAAAATTTTGTTTGCTTTTATTGTTATTGCTTTGTTTCGTACTTTGCATAAAATTGAGAAGGTAGGAAAATGAAAAAATAAACCTAATAGGAGAAATAAGAATGAGAAAGAAGTTGGAGTAAGCAAACTGGGGTCTTAATCAGGTATTTAACAGAGTAGGCAGAGACTCAACATTCAAAGGATCAGGGGTTGCCTGAATTCCAGAGTGAGAACAGTATGTGACGGTGGATGATGGAATTCCCAACGGTAATCAATTTACCAAAGAGGCCCCCCAACCTGACTTGTTACTTGTTGTACAAGCCCATTTTCAGCCATCATATATCGTAGGAGTCCTGTTTTATTCATTCTCTGTATTTGTGGTCATTTCTAGGTACATAGCTCTAAGTCTCACACGTATTTTTTTAAAACCTGATGATTATATTCCATGATGATCAAAACAGCGTTATTTACCAATTAACGAAACTATGCTAGTAATAAAAAACTTATGGGGGCAGTGATAAAACAGGTAAACCTTGTTTCTTTTATTGCACTTAGTAGAGTATCTGATACATACAGATATCTGTAAATGTTTGTTGAATAAATGAGTGAATGACTAAAGAATAAACAAACAAATATGTGAACAAACCAATGAATAAAGTAGAAAACCACCCATCTTGACTGGGGATATCTTCCAGTCAGAGGGCTACTGGTCCTAAATAAATAAATCCATTGTACATACCTTGTTCTCTCATAAATTTACAGATGTGGGGCGGGGGAGACAGAGAAACAGAGATGGGGAAAAGGAAGTGAGGGAGGAGGACAGACTAAAAATCTCATTTCAGACAGTTTATGTTTTCCTCAAGAGCAGTAATGGAAAAATAAAAGGTACTTTACAAGGTAGAAAGATCTTCCTAAATCCCTATTATCTCTCACCATTAATATTTATTTTAAGGACAACCTAAAAAGAACCACAGAAATACACATTACAAATCACAGAGCTATATACATTGTTTAAATATAGAAAACCAGGATTTTAAAAGATGACCTTGCCTTAAACCCAGTTTCTTTAGTGGATTTACAGAAAAATACACATTCCTCAGGGACTACTTCATCAGATAAAGTAAATGAGGTCTTAACTACATGCACTGCTGCCTTTTTAAAAAGCCAAACAAAACATTCTGCTTTGTCAGGGTTGGCAAAAATAAAACAACTGGTGCTACCATGCTGAGATGTAGCAAAATAAAAGCGAAGTAGTTTCACAAATAAATATGAGATATATATTATTTTTGTATTGAAAAAACCGACAGGCTTTTATCCACAATCACATGTGTGTCCAATTATACTTAAAGTTGGACAACACAAGTATTGGGGTTTTTTTTTCCCCTTCCTGATATGGCTGGAAAACAAGTTTTCTTGAAGCAATAGGAAAATTGACAGATGGCAGCTCTTTGGAAACATCCATTCATTCACTCCTATTGTGCCCTTCCAAGTCCACCCTAACTCAAGAAAACAAAACAAAAAAGACAACCAGACAGGAGGGTGCACTTATCAACTATCTGTAAATCTATATGACTGGGCAGTCCTATCCATTAAACATCGTAATAGGAAATTCAGATTCCATCCCACTGGATAAACTTAATGCATCTTAAGAGGCATTTGACACAGTACAATATAAGAGCAGAAATTCTCTCAACCCACCTACACTTGACGGCCCATGTTTTCCTTTCTCTTTGTAAAATTCTGGGGCCCACAGCATCTTTTTCGGGTTTAGTTGGCTAACCTCTAGATTAGTATCAAACTTTAGCTCTAACTGGCTTTCCTTTCAACTAACTAAACAACCACAGTTCCAACACAAGGATAGAAAACTGGGCTAGAAGCCAATGAACCTGTGGTTTACTGGAAAAAGAACTGGTTAGATGATGTGGTTTAAGTTGCGACTCTGCCACTTACTGCTCTGTGGTCTTAAGCACACTGCAATCTAATTAGGCCCGAGGTCTGCCTTCTGCATAGTTGTGATAGTAATAAACTCGATAGTAATTGTACTGAACACATATTATGTGCCAGACATTGTGTTAATTATTTTAAATGGATGATCTCTTTAAATTCTCACAACACCATAATTATCCCCATTTTATAGATGAGAAAATTGAGATCTACAGAGGGGTTGAATAACATACAATATCACATAGCAAATGATAAAATGATAAGGCCAAGTTTGAACCCAGGCAATCTCAAGCTATCTCTTTTCTCTGTGCCAGACACTGCCTTTCACAATTCAATACAAAGAGGGGCACCTGCTTAGATGGCCTTTGAACCCACCAATGAGATACACTTTGAGAGACAGCCTCAGTATCTACTTTCTAGGGAAGCTCCTTTAACTCACCCAAACAATCCATCATGCTCATAAATAACTTTGTTCGCTCCTGTACTACTGTACTTACAATGATATAATTTAATTGTTTTCTGCTTGTTTTACTCTCTCTCCTGCTGGATTCTCAAGGGCAGACACCAAACGAAGGTACCTGTCAATCCTCTGTACTTGACAAATGTTCAGCCATGTTTGTTGAATAAATGAATGTCCAGAAACAGGGCTCTTTAATTTTCTTAAATAACAAACATAAAAGACTTTTACATATGAAATAAAATAATAAACTTTCTAAACTATAAAAGCATCTGCAAGTATTTATAACTAATGTACATCCTCACCATACAATCATGAACTAACCTGAAAAAAGTGTGAACCATTCTGCTCGATTAACTTTAAGGCTTCTTTAATGATATGCCAAAATTTGAGTACCTTTAAATTTTGATTTTTATCCAAACTCAGTTATTCTACTTTCCTCAAGCTAAATAAGTTTGTTTATCAGAAAAATGGTAAGCAAGATGCACTTTTTATTTACAGCAATGGTATATTCTGTAACATACTAGAACTTGAAATGGCTTTTAAAAAGCAGCCTTTTCTTTATATATAATTACTAGAAAAGTTACATATTCGTTTCAAAGTTTATGTAAAATAATGGTTACATAAAGAAGAATTTACAAAATTTAAGACTAAATCCCCACGCTAATGCTGTCTAAAATTTCTAACTGGGCCACTTACTTAAAGGCATTTATTAAACCTGCATTTCAAAATTCTGCAACTTAATGATAATTACTTCACAGGTATGAGCCAATAGTGCCATCCACTGTTCTTATGAATGATCTTGCCCAAATACAGTTTTTAAAATGCACTAAAAATAGGATTACTTTAAAATTTTATTTGCACAATGTTTAAGTGAAAACAGGTATTTGGGGATTTCACTGAAGATATCAAAACAGCTGCAAATTTCAGGACAACTAGCTTTGGGATAAAAGTAAAAATGTAACAAGTTCAAAATTGACATAAATACTTCAATTTCACACATTTAATTGTTTGAGATAAGTTTCACGTCATTCATGGTCCAAATTAACATTTTTCTCTACAAAACAATCATCTACAGCCAGAGAGAAGTAATTGGAATTATACTCCAGCTCAGCCAGAAAATTTTTTCTGCATTTAAGTAACCCTGCTGTTACTGAAATACTAAAATACTTAAGTGAATACTGTGAACAAGACGGTTCTAAAAGCTACAGGAGAGACTAAGATTAACTTTTCTTCGTTTATTTGTCAAACATTCACTCAAAACTGAACAAATGAAAGAGGAGATTGAGGAGCTGGTGATGAATCGAATAAACTCCTAACTTTAAATTCTAGTACCATCACCTTTCCGGCCTAAATAGTACAAACGATACAGAGAAAGGAAAGGGAGAGGGGGTCTTGGAGAATGCTGGTAGAGAACAGGATATAGCAAGATCACAATTGTAAGGAAAACACTTATTAAAATGCCCATAATGTGTCAGGCTACATGTACAGTAGGTAGTACATGTTACGAAAGAGATCAGCTCTTAGCAGTTACCCAGTTTATTTGAGTCATGCAGATAGAAAATAACAATGTCTAAGACTCCAAACCCAGAGCACAGAGGTCTCTCCAATGTACCATAAACTCTACTGTCTCCTCAGGAATAGGCTGGTACCACATTCCAGGCTCATTACTAAGAGATAAGCTTCCTGGCCTCCGTAAGCTTACAGAAGATCAAGAATAATAACAGCAGTTATTTACACATTTTACGGATGTGCCAAAAGAACAGTTATAAACTCTAGATTCAAGTTTCACATGGGCCATGTTAGGACTTCCATAATTTACTTTCGAAAGAATTGAATGTCAAGGGTGTAACATAAAATGTGTGAGTTTTTTAAGCTACAATTTGCTAGTATTTAATTAGAATGGCTACCTTCCAGAGCTTGCTGGTACGTTTTAGCTGTCTTTTATCCTTGGTCAACAGCAGAGGCTTTGCAAATTAGCATAATAAGTGACAGAAATAAGTTTTCATTTGTGAAAGTAGTGGTTAACTACTAGACACAAGTGGTTACCTAATAGCATAAAAGATAGTAGAAATGGGATCTCACTGGTGGAATCAGTGACATTCAAGATGAGTTGACTGGCTAAAATATTTGCCAGAAGAGGGTAAAGAATTTTGCAACACCGTAGCTGAGACGAGTGTTTCTCAAACTATCTATAGAGACAGATCAGGATTTTTATTTCCAACCTCTTATAAACCAGTATTTCTGTAAAATACAGTGAAAAGGAATTATAAGACATTGCAGCAAAGTTAAATCATCTTAAAAGTTTCTAAGATGCTTACTCTCAATTTCTATACTTGTCACAGACCAGTCATCAATAGTTAATAACCTGGCACTGGTCCATGGATCACACTTTGGGTGGCAATGGCTTGGACCATTAAGGATATTATTCTGTCTTGGTCCCTCCTTTACCCTCACTCTAGATATTGGGTAGAGGATTCTGGTTGCTTGAGGCTGACAATACTGTCTCATCTGGTTCAAGTGAAACTTTCGTGCAAGGTTCGATTTAATCACCCCAAAGAAGAAAGAGGACTTCACCAAGCTTGTAAGAACAGGTGGACGGTGCCAGCTTGCTTAATGAACTCTTATTGCAGATTCTGGACTGGGACTTGCTTTCATTATAACCTGACGACTGGGTTGTAGAGAAGCAACTAATCCTCATTGGTAGGTACTACTGTCTATCAAAAAAACTTCTAAGAGTATACATGACAAAACTGACTTACATTAATTTACAGTCATCAGTGCCCAATATATAAAAAAGTGATATTGACCAATAATTTTTAAATAAATGAGTGACTATTAAGTCTGCTGAATTCTTTTTGGAAAATGTTTTATCTTGAGATACTGCCTCTGGGAAAAAGGTGTCAGGACCTAATAGATGTCTCTGAGGACGGCACCGAGGCTGAGGGAGCTTTTCTCAAGAGAGCAGATTCAGAATAGTGCCACGGTTATTACAGTAAGGACATGTAAACAGAACAGTACAGCATAACTAGGAAAAAAAAAGAACACTTATTTGTTGACACCATGCTAAGATATAAGAAGTTAATGAATCACTGAATATACTAAACACGTAGTCATTTCAAAGGAATTATAAAATAAAATATCCCAAATTTTATTCTCCAAAAATGTTAAAAAAGATTCACCCTAATACAAGTGTGATACTGCATATATTCAACCTTCTAACAGGATCTTTTCGGAACCTTAATTCAAGCTTTATAAGAACAATTCTAATTACGGGTTGGCCAAAAAATTCGTTCGGGTTTTTCCATAAGGTGTTACCAAAAACCCGAATGAACTTTTTGACCAACCCAATGAATTTTTTACCACCAAATTTTTGTAATAGAATGTTATTTTCTGAACGCTGTAATTTAAAGAGTAACATTAAAAGATAGCATTTGAGGCTTATGTTTTCCGCACATGTACTGACAATGGCAGTAGTCGTGTTTGATGACAAAGGTCAAGGAGAAGACGTTTTTACTTTGTTGCTGCCACGTCTCATAGAGGGGCAGTAAGAGGATACCTGAGTATCTCACACCGCTTATATTCAGAGGGCTCAGGAGTCACTGCTGTGTACTCTCACCCCTAGAAGAGTGTCATGCTGGCACCTAAAAGCATTCATTCCCCAGAACGTGGAACAGAACAAGACCCAAATCCTCCCCATACAGGAGCTGCAATTAACTCTGTGTTTACAGCTGGATTTTTTGGATTATTTCAGTCAATGTTAGTTACCTGTTGACTTGGGAAATGTTTCTTTGTATATGTCATAATATCTAATACCATACCTGGTAATGTGGTAAGCACATAATAATTATATTTTCAAATGCATTGTGATTATATCTAGTTAATAATTATTTCATGTTTTAATCATTAGAACCAGAAAGATAGCAAAATGTTATTAGTAATGATCCTACTTCCCTTCTATGAGAGAAATTTGCATTCTTTCTCTTTCATTCATTCATTCACCTATGTATCTAGCCCTGGAATAGGGACTGAAAATTCCGGACATTACAGAAAAAAAGTTGAAATATCTTAGTTTGTTTTCCAAAAGCTAAGATGTCACAGGGGGAAAAGTAACAGATACTTTTAAAAAATGTAATAAATTCAAATATGTAATCTCAAAGAAAATTAGATTCCCCTTAAAGGTTCCCATATACCATCATTTTATGTCTGGCAGATGGCAAACAACAAGAAAGATGATAAATTTTAAAAGTGAAAGTATCAGTAAAATATTACAGGGTCAGATGGTATTTTCCTAGGGAGGATTACCCCTTCAAACTAGGAATAATCTGATAGTAGTATCTAAAAAATGATATACCTTATATCAGAACTGCTGAGTAGCACCCAACCCTTGGCTTTGGAAGAATGAAAATCGCCAAGGGATTGTCAAGATGATGACTTTGATAGTGACAGAGACAGCAATATGAAGCAGAGATTTTCTTTATGGCCCATTTTCTGATTTTTAACTTTTTGTCCCCTGTATTTCCTTCTGTCTCCACACTCCATTCTTACTACTAGAAAAAAAATAAGGCAATCACACAAATGGGGTCCCCTGACAAAACCTGAGCTTTTCAACCTCAGCTCACTTCTTCCTTTTATGCACATGTTGACTCCCTATTATACTGACCATGGCACCTGGTTGATACTTTTCTACATAAATATCCACAGATTTCCTACTCTGTTGTGCACCAGGACCATGACCTCACTCCACGAATTTCATGAAAAAAAAGGGAACACTCTGGCATGACTCTTCAAATTTCATATATTTACCCCAGAAACAAGATTATTTCTGGCCAAATTTTTAATTAGAATCCCAGATTAGACAGAGCTTCCAGTTTATAGAAAATCTGTAGTGTAGAATATCAGCTGAACACCACCACCAAAGGGAGGAAATCGGGGAAGAAGAAAACTGACAAACCTTGGAAGGAGGGGGGATTCTGATCGAGAACTGGCTGTATCTCAAGTCAATGGAATCAAAAAGAGACCACAATATATTAACCAAAACATAAAGGGACAGGACACTGAACCCTCCACCCTCCATTTTGCCTGACAGCATGTAGGAACTGAGCACCTTTCTCTAAGTTAAATCAGTGAAGACCTTTAAGAAAAATGAACTGATAAGCGCTACACTTAAACTTACTTTACTCTTTACTCCTTTACTCTTACATCTGAGGAAGCATGAAGGTGTCTTTCTCTCCAACACTTACCTTTCTAACTACATTCACAACTGTTCCTGTTTAAACAGTTTCTCCTGTCAATATATTTCTAATCCTTACCCCTCTGCCTCTAAACAAGCTCAGATAGAAATATCCTTGTATTCTAAAGACCACATCTCTCACTTTATAGCAGAACTCCTCCAAAGAGCAGTCCTTCTGTAGCAAAGCCCATTAATTTCTAACGTGGTTTGCAAATTTCCGGCTCTTTCGAAAATGATTCACCTAACCTGGCATTACTTCTCCTCAAAGGATCAAAAGTAATTGATAGTTAGACACTTCTTTTCATAAAACCTTCGCCACTGACTAGTTTTATTTCATAGATAATTCCTCTCTCTCCTCTTATTTCCTATATACGGGCACTGACCATTCCCCTTCACTGACCTCAACTCTCACTCCTCCAACTAAGGCTTCTTTTTAGCCTTGTATTTCTATCTCCAACCACTCTTTGGAACTTCCAAATCCATGGTTACAAATAAATCCATTGGAGAATGCCAAAGCCCATCTTCTTAACCATTACACAGTACTGCCACCCTTGCTTTTCCTTCCCAAAACTACCACCCAGGCTCTCATTCCTTCCTGGCTCGGTTGCTATAGGAACCATAAGCAAGAAATGTGGGTGGCCTATAGATGCTGAAATTTCATTTCAAATGTCACTATAATGCAAAGATTATTCTGTGATCCCTTGCTCCTGTGAACCCACAAAAGTGTCTGACGGGCACAAGAGATAAGCCTCAGTGTCAGTCGCCTACTAGCTGCATGACAATGTAAAGTCACCTAACCGCTCTGTAACTTAGTTTCCTCATCTACTGAAAAATCTCACAAGGCTGCTGTGAGGACGAAATACAGGAAAAAATACACATTTCACAGAATTCTGTCTGGCCCACATTAAGCACTCAATATACATTAGCAATGATTAACTTCATTCTCTCCTGCATTTCAGTCATGTCCATACAGCTCTCATCATCCTACTAGACAAACATGTGCCTATTCATGTCTACAGGGAGTCCTTACCCCATAAGGGACAGTCTAGAAATAAGAGTGATATTGGACAAGGGGCAGCTAACCTCAGAAGGCTCACCTCAAAAAAAAGAATGTTGTAAATTGAGACAAGGAACCGAGTAGACCAAATTTATATATGCAATACAGCAAACATAAGAAGGATGAATAACTGAACATAAAATTGAGAGTATGGAAAGAAAAAATAAATGTTATTTAAGAACTAAAGGTATTCTTGGGCTTCCCTGGTGGCGCAGTGGTTGAGGGTCCGCCTGCCGATGCGGGGGACACGGGTTCGTGCCCCGGTCCGGGGGGATCCCACATGCCGTGGAGAGGCTGGGCCCGTGGGCCGTGGCCGCTGGGCCTGAGCGTCCGGAGCCTGTGCTCTGCGGCGGGAGAGGCCACGACAGTGAGAGGCCCACGTACCGCAAAAAAAAAAAGAACTAAAGGTACTCTTATTATACACAACGTGATCAAACAAGTAGTGGCCTCAGCTCATCCACAATCTAGCATGATATGAAATTTTCAACTTCTTCCTTGGCTAAAGCAACTAATATACTCCTTTTACATTTTAAGTTAGAAATGTAACAAAGCATAACAACTCTGTAGAGTTTAATAGTAACTTTGCTAAATTACCAATACATGTAATAAAACCCCATGCAAATGGGGTCCTTTCCCTAACTGATGAATAGAAAATTTATATGAAACTTATATATCCATATTTAATTTCAAAGCCATAAAACTTTGAAAAGTCTAAGATTTTGATGGAGATGATAATTTTCGCCTGAAAGAAATAATTATCCGTAGAACTCTTTTAAAACATTTAAATGTAAATGAAAAAAAGCAATGAGCTCTACCGGAGGTAAAAAAAATAAAATTCAAGGTAAAGATGTTAAGAGTGATACTGTCGACAAACACTCATGGAGAGACTTTCATCTGAGAACAAGTGATAAGGCTCCAACTGATGCAGGAAAATGATTAGTAGTCAGAGAAGTTCAGAAACTCTTATCTCAATGAGTGACAGTACAGATTAATTCTCTTAACAGCAAAAGAATGTTTGCTAATTTATTTACTAAGAGGCAATTCTATACTGTAATATGAGAGATGTGAGAGGATGAGAAAGTGAAAGGAAATACCCAGTGAGCTTTAAAAAAGTCTATAGCCTCATTATAAGAAACACTAAATCCAAGAGAAGAAAAATTCAAATTATAAATATATGAAAAAAATTTAACTTAATGCTATTTAAAATGGCTACCTAAGCGAAATTTTGAAAAATATACGGCAAAATAAATTAGTAGTGGCTTGAAAATACAACATTAATTCAACATTTATTGAGTACTCACTTTGTACTGGACCCTGAAGTCAGAGATAATAATATTGATAACTGAAATACCTTCTGAACTCACGAAGCTCATAACTAAGTAGAAAATATAAATTATGCATCCTGAGAAGTGCCATAATCAAGGTAAATAGGGAATGTTGTAGATGCACAACGGAAAGATGGAGGTATTTAGCCTGGTCAGGAGGGGAGGAACAGGCAGCCACCCAAAGAAAGGGGCACACAAGTGCGTACAGCAGGATTACCCACAAGTAAGTGAAGAAATGGTAAAACACACCAGGGGATCCTTACAGCACACAGACAGGCCTGGAGTCAAGAGACAGAAGGACCTTGAGGCTGAGAATGTCAAGTAGTTCAGTGAGACTGAATACTGGAGTGCGAGGTGGGGAGTGACAAAATGGAGAAGTACGGAGACTAAAAATATAAAGTATCTTTGAAAACAAACAGTTAAAATCCACACTCAGCAGGTCACAAGTAGCTACAAAGTCACCTTGATCCTAAGATAACAGATTCTAATACAAAAGGGTTTGACAGGCCCTAAAATAATAACATACTTAAAGGAATGTGCCAGTCAAAAAGGAGTTGATCAGTCCTGCATTTTTTTTTTTTAAAAATGAGACTATCAGAAACATTTAGACTTTGCCCCTCTAAAGACATTGTTTAGGAGAAAGTACACTTAGCCAAACTCCAAGTATTACTGAGCAAGTAGCAAGGCAATTTGTACTGCAACAAGAAATTAACATGATCCCATTCAACTTTCTAATTATAGAACTCAATTATTCATTCATAAGTGAACATTTACTAAATCCCTACTGTGTACATACTTCTGTGTACTAAAGATACAATGATAAAAAAGAAAGTCAATTTCCTACTTTCATGGAGCTTATTACATGCCAGTGAGGGGAGACAATTACAACAGAAATGGACATATGTCTGTTTCAATACTGAGAAATGTTACAAAGGAAAATAAGGTAAATATGGAGGAAAGGAAATGAAGGGATGCTGAAATTTTAATAGGAATTTGAATTCAGGAGTCAAAAACAACAGCAGCAGCAATGCAGGATGTGAAGGAAGGAGAAGAGTGACTCAGACAGAGGAAACAGCAAACAGCCTTACACCCATAACTTGGCTCAGGCTCCAGAGAATATATCAGATTCTCCTATCAATGTGACAGCTACGCTTCTGACTGTTAAATTCTGACTTAGTCGCTAGTAGTCTCTGAGCTTGATGAGTCCAGGTTTATGAATCTTCCACACTGAAGGCCAGACATTGGTCCTGGACAAGTTCACGAAGTCACCTGAAAGTCCCCAAGGGCTTTTAGGGAAAAGCTAAATGTCTTCTTCAACAGTCCCCGGTCTTTGGCAGCAGTGTGGAGGATGTACCAGAGGTGGATGATAAGGCAAGAGAAAAGACAACCAGTGACAACACAGCTGCAACAGTGCAGGAGGAAAGGACAGCACTGGCTTGGAGAGAGGTAGAAAGATGCTGGAGCAGGAAAGATAAGTTCACCTGTTCTCAGTGGGAAAGAGCATGAAGAAAGCAAAGGGCAGAAGGAGCACAATTTTTAAAAAGAGAGAAGGAAGATTAAAATTTTAAAGGAGCAGAAGGCTTAAATCTGTGAGAAATGTGAGGCAGCTGCATGAATGGAGGGACTTTCATGAGGTTTGAATTTAAATTTATTACCAGACTATGATAATATAGATTAAAGTGGGAAATAAGTAACTTTCTCAAATGGAGTCACTATTTAAAAGAACCAAATTCAGCAAACGCAAATAAAACAAAGTATGACTGATTATACCAGGAGTTATAATCACACAGAACTTCAGACCAACATGGCAATTAAAGAGTACTTGA
Source organism: Neophocaena asiaeorientalis asiaeorientalis (assembly GCF_003031525.2). NCBI lineage: Eukaryota > Metazoa > Chordata > Mammalia > Artiodactyla > Phocoenidae > Neophocaena > Neophocaena asiaeorientalis. The sequence goes on along the minus strand of NW_020171827.1, from coordinate 262,574 downwards.
TATTCAGTCACGATGTTTATCTTCAGTTTAAGGCTCATAAAAGTAACATTTAAAAATATTCATTTCAGATAGTAATAATCAAAATATGGTTAGGATCTTGGGCAATATTTACTATAATGCTATTGAAAAAAATAGTCAAAGATGATGGGTGTATTAACCGTTTCACAGAATGAAATACTCTTCTTGGGCTTCCCTGGTGGCGCAGTGGTTGGGAGTCCGCCTGCCGATGTGGGGGACGCGGGTTCGTGCCCTGGTCCGGGAAGATCCCACATGCCGCAGAGCGGCTAGGCCCGTGAGCCATGGCCGCTGAGCCTTTGCGTCCGGAGCCTGTGCTCCGCAACAGGAGAGGCCACACGAGTGGCCCACGTACCGCAAAAAAAAAGAAGAAATACTCTTCTTAAAAAGATTTTAACCAAGGGCAGAGCTGGAAAACAAAATCCACATTTATTACCGAAAAGAAGTTAGAGTAATGTTAATCAAAGAAAAAAACACTTGCTGCATATATAAGTGCAACTGCATACAGGGAACATCTTAGAGGGAACAATATCCATGTCTGATTTTTTAAAAAATTCATTTTTGATTTTTCTTTCCCAAGGAAATGTTCAACTACTTTTCTATGTCACATAGCCAGGAAAATTCATGGAGTATATTGAATATTTTATGAGTTAGAGAAAAGCTTACCCAGTGTTGATGGAAATGATTTCTATCAGTGGATTCTTCCTAATCTTTGGCAAATCCAGTCGTGCTCCCCCCAACCGTTTTCCATTATCCTTTTTCTGACCCAGCAGTCTCACAGAGTGACCTTCAAATAAAGCATAGAAAACACGTTAGCATGAGTCATACAACTTCACTTTAATTTACTGCTTTCAACAAATGTGTTAATATTTGCATTTAACTTTTTCTTTTATGAAAACAAATAAAAACAACCCAGAGAAGATATGGTCACTGAACCTAAGAAATACTACCAAAGGAAAAGGCAGTGGTGTTCAAGTCCTACAGTCAAAAGTGCTTTGCTTAGAATATCTGCACATTAATACTGCACAGATGAGAGAAATAGAAATATCCTCAGAGTGTCACTCCACAGGTATGAATGGCCCCTAACACAGACCAGATATGTAAATATATGAAGCAGGAAGGGTTCACTTGGGCACTGGCCCTGCGGGCCAGGTGCAAAAGCAGATCATCTGCTCAAAGCAAACTGTAAATCAAAGAAGTAAAGAATTAAAAAGCTGAGATAAAATGACACTCTAGGGGGGCTTCCCTGGTGGCGCAGTGGTTGAGAGTCCGCCTGCCGATGCAGGGGACACGGGTTCGTGCCCTGGTCCGGGAAGATCCCACATGCCGCGGAGCGGCTGGGCCAGTGGGCCATGGCCGCTGAGCCTGTGTGTCCAGAGCCTGTGCTCCGCAACAGGAGACGCCACAACAGTGAGAGGCCCACGTATAGAAAAAAAAAAAAAAAAAAAAAGACACTCTAGGGTTGGATTTTTAAGAACAAACAAAAGCTTTTAAACTTATTTTTTTTAAAACATTACAAAAGAATCAGAACACTTCTAAGACCCATTAAAATGTTGAATTAGTTGTAGTTACAGAAAAGTTGGAAGAATACAAGAATTCCCATCTCCTTGATATTCACCAAATATTATTTTCCATATTTATCATTTTCTCTATATACATACATATTATTTTTTTATAACTTTACTGAAGTACATCCTGTAAAACTCACCCATTGTAAGTACACAATTCAATGATTTTAAATAAACTTATACAGTTGTACAATCACCACAACCCATTTTTAGAACATTTCCATCACCCCCAAAACTCTCTCAAGCTTATTTATTGTCTATCCATGCTCCCATACCAAATATAGTACATTTTGCTAATCTATCAACCAGCTGATGAACATTTGGACTGTTCCCAATTAACACCTTTTATAATAATGCTTCTATGAATACAGATCTTCATGCGGACATATGTGTTCACCTCTCTTAGATAGATTCCTAGGAAAAGAATTGTGGGTTATGTCATAAATTTATATTCACTTTTGTAAGAAATAACTTTTCCAAAGAAGTGCTACCATTTTATATCTCACCAGCAATGTATGAGGGTTTGACTTTCTCCATATCACCAAGACCTCACTCATATTGTAACTTCTGACAACAGCTATTCTAGTGGGCATGCAGTGGTATATTATTGTGCTTTGAATGAATAATATGCATTCCATAATGACTAACGATATTGAGCACCTTTTCGTGTGATTAGCCAATTGTATTCCCATTTGGTAAAATGCTGTCATGGTTAATTTTTATGCATCAACTTGCCTGGGCCACAGGGTGCCCAGACATTTAGCCAAACATTATTCTGGGTGCGTCTGTGAGGGTGTTTCTGGATGAGACTGACATTTGAATCAGTAGACTGAGTAAAGCACACTGCTCTCCCTAACACTGGTGGGCATTATCCAATTAATCAAAGACCTGAATAGAACAAAAAGGCTGAGTAAGAAGGAACTAACTCCTCCTGTCTGACTACTGAGCTGAGCAACTGGTCTTTTCCAGCCTTCAGACTCAAGACTGAAATATCAGCTCTTCTTGGGTCTCGCACCTGCCCAGTTGCCAGCTGTAACTTACACCATCAACTCTCCTGATTCTCAGACCTTTGGACCTGGACTGGAACTACACATCAGCTCTCTACAGTCTTCACCTTGCCGACTACAGACATTGGGAATTTTCAGCCTCCTTAATGGTGGGAGCCAATACCTTATAATACATCTCATGACACACACACACACACACACACACACACACACACACACACACCCCTATTGGTTCTCTTTCTCTGGAGAACCCTCACTAATATAAATGTCTATTCCAGTATTTTGTCAATATTTTAGTTATAGCATTTGTCTTATTATTGAATTATAAGAATTCTTTACATATTCTGGTAATATGACCTTTATGAGATATATAATTTTTAAATATTTTCTCTCAGTCTGTGGCTTATAGTTTCACTTTTATAATGGCATCTTTTGAAAATTAAAGTTTTTTTTAATATAATGAAGTTCAACTTATCTATATTTTCTTTTATAGCTCATGCTTTGGGTGTCATATCTAAGAACTCTCTGCCTAGCCCAAGAGCACAAAGATTTCTCCTACATTTTCTTCCACAAGTTTTATCGTTTTCACTCTTATAATTAGGTCTAGGATACACTGTGTTACTCTTTGTGTATAATAAAGGTCTAAGTTTATTTTTGCACATGGATATTCAATCATCCCAGAATCATTTCTTTTCCTTCTTCCTCCTTTGTGCCACTGCCATCACACATATTAACATATATAGTTGTATAAACCCTAAAATATAGTGCTACAATTGTTGTTTTATACAGTTGTATGTTTTTTAAAGAAAAATGTGAAAAAAATATATTTATAAAGTCCTATGTATTTACCCACATAATTACCACTTCTAGCACTCTTCATTTCCTCCTGGGGATTTCCATTTGGTACCACTTTCTGCCTGAAAAATTGTCTTCAGTATTTCTTGTAAATCAAGTCTGCTAGCAAAAACTTTTTTATTTGGAAATGTCTTTATTTTGCTTCATTTGTGAAGGATACTTTTGCTGGATATATCAACAGAATTCTTAGTTGACAGTTTTGTTCCTTGAGCACTGAATATATCACTCCACTGTCTTTGACCTCTAGTGCTTCTGGCGAGAAGTCGGCTATTAATCTTGTTGTTCTCCGGTACACAGTATGTCATTTCTCTCTTATGCTGTCAAGATTTTCCCTCTCTTTCTACAATGACTACGATGTGTATAGGTATGGATATCTGGGACTTCTCTACATGGAATTCATTTAGCTTTTTGGATCCGAAAGTAATGGTTTTCATAAAATTTGCGAAGTTTTCATCCAGTATGGTTTAAAACTACTGTTGTTGCTGTTGCTGTTTTTCACTGTATCCTTTTCTTTTGTGATTCCCATGACACATTTTTTGGTGTGCCAGATGTTGTCCCAATGGTCTCTGAGGCCCTTTTCATTTTTCCTCTTTTCTTCTATCCAAATCAGATCATTTTCCTTGGTCTATCCACAGATTTTTTTCTTCGGCCATTTCAAATCTGCAGTTGAGCCCCTCTAATGAATGTTTTCATTTCAGCTACTGTACTTTTCAACTCCAGATTTCCTATTGGTTCTCTTTTATAATTCCTATCATTTTGTGATTCTGTACTCAAGTCACCGTCATCATCCTTATCTGAAATGCTTTTCACATCGTTTCACTTAGTTCTTTCAAGTCTTTGCTAAATCCAACACTTCTGGCCGCTCAACGACAGTCGATACTGACTGCTTTTTTCCTGCTTGAACGTGGTTATACTTGGTTTCTTTGTATGTATCATAATATTTTGTTAAATACTAGAAATTTTAGCTAATATATTGTAGCAACTCTCAATTCATATTAAGCACCCAAAGTGTAGACTATGAAGTTTATGTCTCCACAATGAATGGTCATTAATGTCCTTTCTTAGCTTTTTTGGCTTTCTTCCCTCCAAAGCGTCACTTCCCAGCAGTCAATTCTGTATCTGCATAGCAAAGCTAAGTCAAGGACTGGTCACGTATATGCTCAAACACCTTAAACCAGTAAGATTCCTAACGATGTGCTGATTGATCTGTGTACGAGACGAGAGAATTCAAACTCAGGGCCATTTTCAAGCCTGCCCCACCCTTACTTTCTCCTGGGCTTTCCTGGGTCCTCTCCCACCTTCTCACGATGTGCATACAAGCTCCAGCCAACAGGTAAGTGTAGGCAGCTTGGGCCCACCCCGGTCCCTGTCATGCACGTGCACAACGTCCCATCAGTTTACAGTTTGCGAAGACTTATCAAGCATCCTCTCTCTGTCTCACCTCCCAGAAGTCTCTACTAAATCCATGGCTAGTCTGTCTGTCTACCACTTCTGCCAAACAGACCTACAACTTCAGGTGTGTAGAGCCAGA
>NW_020171827.1:239811-257428 GCF_003031525.2 Neophocaena asiaeorientalis asiaeorientalis | reverse complement strand
ACCCAGAGACTCCCCATCCCCTACCCCCCTGCCCCCCGTCACGTGCCATAAACATCTTCACTTTCCCAAACAGTCCTCCAAGTCAACTGAGCCTTCTCGGGAGCAGCAGTGAAGCTGCTGGTTTTTACAGCCTGCCCTGCCCTGGTTGAACAACCTTGCCCACAGAGCTGAGGAAGGAAAACGGCAGTAGCACCAGGCACAAACACCACAGACTCACAGTGTTCTTACCCAAAGCTCAGTTGTTTGCACAAATAAACACTTCTCAGTTTGCTGACTGCTTTTACTCAATTTCCAGAATGCAAGAATGGCTTGTTTTTGACCATTTGTCCAGCTTTGTTGTTGCTTGTGGGGAGATTTGTTGACCTTCTCACGCAGTTGTGCCACAAGCTAATCAAAGCCCACTTTTTAAAAGCAATTATTTAAAATAACTTCAAATACGTAATTAGTACAGATATAAGATTCTAAGCAATTATATGTATGTTTCATCACCCCTCATTTCAGAAAGATATACTGCTTAAACATCTCCTGTACAGACAGCTTTTCAGGACCAGAAGTAATAAAACCATCAGTCATGGCCTTTTTTGTACTAATCGCTTTAATAAGAAACATTAAGTACTTCATTCATTCTGAAAATTCTTGCTCTGATGGAGAAACAGAGTTAGACTCAAGCATTTGGCATACCAGATTTCACAGATTTTCAAGATAAGTTGAACTCTTCAATCACAAGTCCAGTTAATGAAGAGGTGAGCAAGATTGGCATGATAACATAATAGTTCTCTGAGAGATGCCAAAAGTTCAATAATGACTACGCAAAGGCATGCTATTTTCATACTAGCCTGAAACAAATTTCATTATATCCTGCTGAGACTTCAGCAAGATGAGCCTGTACTAATAACATTTGATAAATTATTCATCTCCAACTATCTACATGCAAACAAAGGAACATATCCTGCCTGATGATATAATGAGTTATTTTCCAATCCAATGATTCATTAAAGAGTGGCAGACCTAGCAACAGTCTGTTTTTTTTTTAATTGAAAAATATACCACACTAAAAACAAAGTAGGAAATAACATAAAAGTCCCTCATTATATCTGGTCAAAGATGAAAGAAAGGAAATTCAACCACATAATGATTATCTTTTAAAAAAACAGACTAGCAGAACAGAACTTTTATACTTGTTATACCATCTTTTTAAAAAATCCTTTTGCAAACAGAATTGCTATTTCAAAGCAACTCCTTAAATCTATAGACCACAGAATAAAAACATATACTACAAATCATTACCCATTATATGTGCAGTTATCAATATTACTACCCTCTAAAACAAACTGAAATTTGACAGAATAAATAATAAAACTGAAGGAGATGTCTTAAAGAAGGTGTATCTGTGGGACGAAAAGGAAAGGAAACAAGGACTCAGGAACAGGGAAACATGCTGAAGGAATAAAAATGTGAAAGGTAAAAAGGAAACTTTTGGAGCAAATTTATACTGAAAATGAACCTGCTATACTTATGAAGGGACCAAGCCGTAAGGACCACCATTAGACACTCACACACTGCTTCTCTATACAATCCCTTCTGATTAGTCACTGATGCCTAGCACTGTGAAAGAAAAAGAACACTGCTCAACGAGTACCAATTTATTTTGTGACTACTGCGGATTTCATCACCCTTTGTGGCTAGACTGAAGAGAAGGAGAGGAAGAAAAGAAATCAGGACAACAGAGTTTGAAAGAAAAGGAGAGTGAAAATATTGGTTTTTACATCATTTCAATCACACGTAATAAGAAATTAAAGGAGGAAGTATTAATAGGAACAGATGGGAACAATGATGCTCAGTGTGACCAGATACACTGATAATAACATGAGACCACTGAGGAGACAGGGATAAAGATGTAAATTATTAAAATAGAAATATGCGATTTTAATCCAAGGATGAAAAACGAAGGTTGCCTTATATGTAGAATGGGACATACTCAAATGTTCTATTTCCAAGATTTTATCTTTCCCATTTTCAATGTAAATTCACATTTCATCTCCTCTAAATAATGGTCAAATATGTCTCAGTGGGCTTATTAACCATCTTTAATAAACATCTCTCTGAGTTGTTACTTACGAGTGTCACATAAAATTCAGTCCTGTTAAACCAAATTTAATTTTAAGCCTGAGGCTTTCAGCAGTTATTTATAAATCAGCTACAAAACCCTGATTCTGTGCTCGTTTTTACATTTGATCTAATCCAGTAAAGAATGTTACTAAACTATTTTTTTAGCTAAAATTATTATATATTACAAAGTATTGAACCAAAAGCTAGTTTGTTTTATATAATTCACTATTATATGCACACCTGTGAATTCATAACACTGAAAAACCTATACGAAAAAAGGCATATTTTGTACAATAATGGCTATACTCGTTGAATCAATATTCAGTGTGGTTTATGGATCTTCATGAGCAAATAATCTTTCCCAAATCCCACAGTGCTAACTGCACTGAACATTATTAGAGCTGAGGAAAAACATCCCACCCATACATACTAGAAAGCCCTGTCTGTCAACATGTCAAGAAGCCAATTATAATGGTCATTCAAAAGCAGAAAAGTACTCACCCCTGTAATATAAGCATATATGTAAGCACATATGTGCACGCGCGCGCGCGCACACACACACACACACACACTGACAGAAACAGGACTACCTACAAAATACATATTTATTAATTAAATTATGTTTCTACATACAAACCAATCGTTCCCCCTCTGGTTCTCAAAGCTAAAGTCATTTGTACAAGTTAGCCTTAGAATATCATTACACATTACAGAAGCACCAATAATCTGGCAACTTGGACTCCAATTGTTTATTTCTTTTTCCTTTAATTTCTTTTTCTTCTAAAGCCTCTATAAACAGCCAGACTTTCCTTCAATACTTCATTCTTCTCACCTAATTTTAAAGGCCATTCACTGTTTCCTTAATATGTTACCAACCACCTCCACTACCACCAGAGAGGCCTCATGCCAAGTTGCTTTCATCTCTTACTAACTGCTCTCACTTCACACAAATTCAGTCCTATTAACAGACATTCTGAAGACCTATCTGAACCCTAAGCTCTGGGTTGTCCTGCTGGAAAGCTTCCTAATAAAAGCAAACCCAACCCAATGCTGGGGCAGAGGGTAAGAGAAGACTGGTAGATATACAAACAAAAACAAAAAAATGAGTAACTGCACTACAGACATCAATTCTCACTTAAGAGAGCCCCATCAATTTGAATATTGTTTAAGAATATTAGAAAGGAAAGCTCAGTTTACTGTTTTTCTACAAAATGCTTGGAGCTGTTACTCAGCATGGCCTCCAAAGGCTTTTTAACTACTTAATTACACAGAAAAACAAAAATTTAGCCAAAGTTTGTCTCTGCTCCGTTCAATATCATTCCTCATATGTAAGCTCCTCCCAAGAAAGCAAGCATTCTCTAAGAGTCACACTTAAGTAACTCTCTTGAAATATTTTCATTTTAAAAGAAGAAAGCAAAGTGAAGCAAAGATGTTGGGTTAAGTGAAAGAAGCAGCTACTCTGGGTTGAAAAATTTTACCCGAAATGCTAGAATTGACTCAAAACACAAGATCATTACAATTCAAGCGCCAATTTTAGCTACTAAGATTTCAGCAATTACGAGGAATTTAAATGTTAACTAGAACAATGATACCTAGAAAAAGACATTAAAATAAGAGAAGAATGGTAAGAATCAACTGTCCAAAAAGACAGAATTCAAAGCGTGAATCAAAGTATAAGCAAAGAGAGCCTCTACTAAGGTCCTGATGTTACCAGCATGCATTTCCAGAGTTTTGGGTTGGAGAGGAAACTAAGATAAGGACAGAACACAAAGTTTAAATCCCCTCAAAGTTTGAGGGTTATTTAATATCAAAACCCTTCTTGCACAAAAAAGTATCTACACTATAATTATAATGACGTGAAATTTATGTATGATCCAGAACTGTGGAAGATGTAAAGATGAAAACATGTTGGAATGGAAAATTCTAAGGCAACTTTTTCTTCCATTCGTACAGCACTGTTGGTACAACTAATGACAACTATTTTCAAGTCATCATACTGGACAAAGAATACATAAAATAAATAATCCACATAAGCAAGATGTCTTCTTATAGTAATGGAAATACCTTCTGGAGGCAAACTACCAGAAGCATTTAATTTTATGATTTAATTACATCTTTTGCAAGCAGATATACCTTTTATGACAGTGGGAGGAGATTTATACGGTGCCAACTTACTTTTCACAATCTAAATCAAGTGTACATCAAAATATACACAAGTCAAATCACTCGCACATCAGTTAACTCCACCTCAGTACTGACCCTTAAAAGAACTCAGGTGGTTGGCTGTCTTGCTACAGTAGGCTCCCCTGAATTCTATATATTTCTTTTCTTTTTTTCCTCACACTCTATTTATTTATTTCTATTTTTTAAATTTGTGTTGAAGTATAGTTGCTTTACAATGCTGCGTTAGTTTTTACCATACAGCGAAGTGAATCAGCTATATGTATACATATATCCCCTTTTTTGGATTTCCTTCCCATTTAGGTCACCACACATCTCCTGAATTCTAAATTTCAGTAGCTCCAAGGCTTTAATGTTTTGGGGTGGTTTTTTTTGTTTGTTTTGTTTTGTTTGCGGTACGAGGGCCTCTCACTGCTGTGGCCTCTCCCGTTGCGGAGCACAGGCTCCGGACGCACAGGCTCAGTGGCCGTGGCTCACGGGCCCAGCCGCTCCGCGGCATGTGGGATCTTCCCGGACTGTGGCACGAACCCGTGTCCCCTGTATCGGCAGGTGGACTCTCAACCACTGCGCCACCAATTAAAGCAATTGGAGTATAATTGCTTTACAATGGTGTGTTAGTTTCTGCTATATAACAAAGTGAATCAGCCATACGTATACATATATCCCCATATCCCCTCCCTCTTGCATCTCCCTCCCACCCTCCCTATCCCACCCCTCTAGGTGGACACAAAGCACCGAGCTGATCTCCCTGTGCTATGCGGCTGCTTCCCACTAGCTATCTATTTTACCTTTGGTAGTGTATATATGTCCACACCACTCTCTCACTTTGTCCCAGCTTCCCCTTCCCCCTCCCCAGCTTTAATGTTTAGGGCATAAAGCTACTCAGTACTTCCGTTTCAGTAAGTAAAGCATCCGTGGCAGCAATGCAAAAACTTAATCACTGCTCATGCTCAAACCCATATTCCCCAAATTACTGCACCAGGTGATGAAAGCAGAGATAACAGACCTAATAACAGATGGCATTCAAGCTCCTAAAAAAAAAGAGAGAGAGAGAGAATAACACTATACAAGAATAAGGAACCTGTAAGCCACACTGAGCTCAGATCCCCACATCCGATCATGAACGAAAATGTCAAGCTCCTCCTGCAACTCTTCAAATCCTTATAAAGTGTCACCGAGGAGCAGTGGGAGGCAGTATAAAGGCAACCTAAAGGGGGGACGTCAGGGAAGGGGCATCTGGCACTTACTTGTTGGCTTTAAATTCACAATCTTAGTCCTCAACCCCTTGTGACTGGCATTACCACTGCCCTTCTGGAGAAATGAGGACAGTGAAATAAGTGTAGAAATGTATGAAAAACAAAGAGGATGGACATTTTATACCACAACACAATACACTAATGTACATACATAACCGAAACTGAAGTTCCAAAATGCTACAGATGAGTAAAAAATGAAGTAGATTTGAAATATTATTTTATCAATATTTAGATACAACATAAAGACCCCCCAAACCCAACCCCCTCCCGCAAAAAAAAAACCTATTCTGTCCTGAGTCATCACAATGACTTCTGCCCAAAAGGGACATACAGTCTTGAGAAAAACAACTTGTAAACAAATAACTGGAATGAAATGTCAGACATGGTCTGATCAGTGTTTTTAAGGACAATAGATCACCATGAGAGAGTGGTCAACTCTCCTAAAAAAAGATCAGGAAAGGCTTCGAGGAGAAATGACACTGTAGTGTGGGAGGCTGAGCAGGCCAGAAACAAGTTACATACACAACTACATAGATTTCCCAGTACATCTGGACACAACACTGCTAACAGAGCCAGCACAGATCTTTGCTACAAATCCTGTCTGTTCATCTTCTGCTTCTTAAACCAGCCTATCGCTAAAACCAGAATTCACTGAAAAGATTTATTAAGACTTGGCATAAAGGAGCTCCACTGTGAAAAACCCCACCTTCAAAAATTAAATGCCTCTAAACATAGTTTATGAGATAGGAATTATGTGGGTTTGAGATATGCATTCTTAGTTCTAATCAAAAGACTGGCCAAACATTATTTTTAAAGGTTAATTCAAAACCTCAGTATTGAACACTGAAAAACAAACAAACAAACCTTAATTCAAGAATTTACAATTAATGTTGGCTGTGAAATGTTAAAGACTGAAAGTTATCTACATCAAAATCCTTCAGATTACAGCTTCAATATTTATCTGGCCTAAATACAAAACTAGAATTTAGAACATAGGCCATATCCTGAAAAAACATGGAAGGACTTTCTTGACTTAATCATTTGACAGTAAAAACAGTATAAACTGTGTTTTACCTTAAAACCTTCCAAAATTACCTTTAAAAAACACACCCAAGAGAGTTCTCTCTGCAGAATCTCTTTAGGTTTTTACTGGTTTGATTAGTTTCTTTATTGTTTGCTTACAGTTAAGGAATACGTTTACTCACTCATTTCCTAAATTAAGCACCCTTAGAGCAAGGTAAGACTAAAATATTCTTTTCAGAATTTTTTTTAAAAAATATAGCAAATCGTTATTAACTCCTTACAAAAAAAGTTTTTATGTTGCCACAAAATAAAATGGCAAGTAAAACTGAGAAGGAGGAAAGGGAAAAAGAAATCAAAGAGGAGACAAGAAACATGAAGGAACAAAACGTGTAAGTGAGAATATGAAAGGGAACTAGAAATGGTTGAGCCGTGACCTTAGTCAATAGGCAGGAGGGATGGAGGTAACAATAAATGGGTCTCACTTTCTCACTTCCCTCCATTCAAGGTAAGCAGCTTAACAGAACCTAAAGAACTTGAGATTAGAGGAGTAGGTTTCAAATTATAGTACACTGCGGCCTTGCTATATAATCAGTAATGCCAGGGTTCCTGTGGAGTACAAATGAATTAACGTATACGAAAGGGTAAGCTACAAAGAGCCAGACAGAAGGTAATTACAGTTGCTACTATAATTAATGCAACTGTAATCTTATCAAGACCTATAATGCTAATGACGTTTCTCAAAAGCAAGAAGGCAAGGAGATTTTAAAACTTTCAATCACTGTAAAATAAAGTCAGATCCCATTTATTTTTAAACCTCTGGAGAACTAGGAAATAGGTCACAAATAATTGCATTGATAATGATAATCAGATTTGCGAATGATTTAATATTTTAAATATATAAATCAAAGTAGATTCAAGGTCATCCCTCTCAAATCACTCACTGCATTCCGACACAAGTTCTTGAATATGAGGGAAGAGAAAGAAGGCATAAGTAGGGTACCAGGAACTGCACCTGACCCTGGGTAAGTCTAAGCATAGATGCCAGAGAGCCATGGCTGTTTTCCCACCCCAGGACATCTGAGTGATAGGATGCTTACCACTGTGACAGTGGCTCACATGGCAAATGAATCTAGGTGAAGGGCCACATGGCAGAATCTCCAAGCCCCCCAGCTTCCCCAGGTTCAGGTAAGCCACCCTGCCATCTTCCCACTCTGGCTAAGGGGCCCTCTCCAAGCAAACACCCTTGAGAATCACCGCTGTAGGTAATGTTCACAGCTTGCATTAAATCCTCTCAAATTACTTTTTTCCCCCCAGCAATCCCAGTCACCAAGATGAAAACTGCCTGTCTCAAAGTCCCAAAAATAAATATGCCCCAGGGTAGGAACGAAAGTTGCTTTAGAGAAGCACAAAACTCTTAAACGACACCAGGAAGTACACCACTTGTCACCACCTAGGATGGCATTACCACGGAATAGAGTAAAGGCAAAGGAGTCAGGGAACTGTGCTTTACTCAAGACCCTCTTCGCTGCAGAATACAGATACATACAAAAGAAAAATGCATGGTATGTCTGCCACAAACGCCTTCAAATTCATTTTGTAAGTAAGAAGGTATGGGGAAAGAAAAAGCAAACTCTGGCATGTGGAGATTAGGATGCAAGAAAAAGCTAGTCACGTTACAATAACTTTTGCTAGAGATCACTGTCCAAAATGTCAATGTCTCATTCTAATGACAGGCTCTGAAACTCAGTTTTATATTACAGACTCCAACACTCCTAGAATGTCAGTCAGAGCTGAAGGGACCTTCCATGTCATACAATTTACAGCCCAGGAAACTGAGAACAACCAGGTTGAGTGGGTTGTTAAACACAACGCTGTTAGCGGCAGACCAAGTAATTCAACATAACCCTTCACATCCTCAATCCATGATTCTAGCCCATCACAGCACCAGACTTCAGGGCAGCTTAAAGAAATGGGGCACTTGAATGTTCAGAGTTACGCTAAAGATTTAATGTGTTAGAAACCATCTTTCGCAAAGACATTTCAGTTACTATTTCTTTATTACTCAATAAAATGTATGCCTTGTTATAACGGTAGTACTGATAAACTTCTCCTTAAAAATCCATCCATAGTTGATATCCTAACTGGAGATTCTGCAAATGAGTCCCCTCACCCCCAAACTAATAAGTAAGTGAAATTAGTGTTTATTCTCTCAGTCTCAGAAGTAACTGCTACACATATGCTGTGTGCTTTGTAGAGTGTTATGGAATGAACTTTTGAAAGAAAAGATGTGCATGTCCAAACATTATATACAAAACTGTATCAACTGAGCATTCTTTCTCTATACCAAGTGCTAACAATACTAGGTTTTCTAAGGAAAGGTCAATGGTATCACCTAATAAAAGACACCCTACAACTAGTCTCATTAAATAAATTCTTCTAATTCACAAAATTTTCAAGAAAATGAGAAAATCAGATTTAAATTTCCTGTCTAGTTACATCTGAGCCATCAAATTACTCTATGTTGCCAGTTTTCTTTGGTTTTGCTTTTGTTTTTGGTTTTTTTCGGTACGGGGGTCTCTCACTGTTGTGGCCTCTCCAGTTGCAGAGCACGGGCTCTGACACACAGGCTCAATGGCCATGGCTCACGGGCCCAGCTGCTTGGCAGCATGCAGGATCCTCCCGGACCGGGGCACGAACCCGCGTCCCCTGCATTGGCAGGCGGACTCTCAACCACTGCGCCACCAGGGAAGCCCTATGTTGCCAGTTTTTTAACTTGTTTGTGTTATATGATTTTACTGGCAATAAAATATCAATATTTGTTTTTTAATAAAACTTTCAAAAATGTCATAATTTTTATGTACATTTTGCTACTGAAGTTTTAGATACTGCACCTCTAACATCACCTGGTTTCTGCTTTGTATTTCTATTTTTACAGAACCCAGCTACAAAGCACCAAAGAAGAATTACCAATACAATACAATTTACTATTGTGTTAAAGAACAGTCAAACTGCAACAGAAAATACCACAATCAACCTACAATTTCACCCTCTATTTAAAAAATGTAATAAAGCTGCTAGGATTATTTCCTCTAAGTTTATCATCCCAACTATTCTCATTATATTTTACTAAACAAAAATAGTAGATTCTTTAAATGAAGACTAAAGCTTCCCCAGACATGCAATAAACCACACATATGCACGCAGAGTATAAAAGCAGTGTACCACATTCCAATTCTCTACAAAGGTAGTTACAATAAAGGAAGAACTTAAGTACATTAAAGTTTTTTTATTATATTAATTTTAATGTTTTCTATGACAGCCTCAAAACAGGATTAACTGATCATTGTTTACTAAATAAATCCTATTAGAATAGAAATTAGAACTGTGGGACTCAGAAATTGTTATATCTGAGAATACCAAACACCTGCAATGAAAATTATTAATACACAGACATGATAAATGTTCAAACTTTATAAACTGTTTTAACATGAACAGTTCTCACAAAACTCTAGACTACAGTAATGCATTTTTAGAGAATTCAACAATACTTGCAGTCTCACTTTCATGGAATCTGCCAAGGCAGAATCAAGCTTTGCAAAGAGTTAACATGTAAGTGCAATTTTCACAGCAGCCAAGACCCTGTTAATATTTAAACAAGGAAGGATGGGGCTACTTTACCAGACAGATCAGTGGGACCACTAACACAAGGGTTGGGTCACGGGAAGCCTGAGAAGTTCAAACTTAAGGTAATTTCCTTTCCTTGTTTTGAACAATCAAATCCAGTAAACCATTATAAGAGTGTTACGTGCAAACTCTAACACGATCATCAACCTAACAAACTATTCAACACGATGCACCCTCCCCACTTGCACTCTGGAATGAAGAAGTCAAAGTTAATGAAATACCCAAGTCTTCATATCAATAAATTCCATTATTAGTAAAAGGTGGTTGCAAACCATAAGATAATGCATCTTTGAACAGAAAGGGAAATATAAGTGATGAACACACAAAAGCAGTGTAATTAACTTTAAGACAAACCAAAACATATAAAACAAGTCTGAAGCCAGCACAGCAGAATTCACCTGGGGGACACATTTATGCATTTATTTGAGTTTTAAAAGTTTTAATGGCAGAAAAATATTTGACAAATTAAAGTTACTTAACTACTTTTATTTTTAAAAATAAAATAAACATGACTACTTCCAATGTTTAAAGAAGACTCTTTCGAGAGCATCTATTGGCGATTTTGGAGCAGATAAATAATTCTGGGACTGCTTACTGTTTCTGTGGCTAGAAACAGGACCAATAATTTAGCTAATAAAGTTATAAAGTTAGAGAAATACAGACAAGACATGGTGGTTTCTCCAAAAAACAGTCCTTGCCAGCCATTATTCCAAACTAGCTATTATAAAAGAAAGTGATGTGAAAAATCAGCTTACAGACTTATGGCAGAACTTTGCTGCTTGGGACATAAAGACATTTGCCTGGTCTTACTTCTAAAATTATTATGATTTGAAAAAATGCTACGTAAAAGAGATACAGTGAATAAAAATAAGTTCATTCTAGAACATATAAGAAACACAGAGGATAAATAAGTAAAGTTAGAGGACTGGTTATTTGAGGGAAACAAAGGAGGAGAGAGAAGGGAAAGAAGACTGAAAGGGACATGAACTGACACATCTAAGAAGGTGGCAAAATGCAATGTTTACCAACCTGTAACCACATATTAACACAGAACATAAACTTAAAACAAACAGGCTCATGAGAAAAAAAAACAAAACTAAATAACAGCAATAAATTTCTGGCGCCTTTAGTTATTAGAAGGCAGAAGTTATCACCTATCTAATTATACCAGTGAGACTGGAAAGTGTTCCCAACATGTAAAGCCAATGCACAACTTTTTCTACTATATTCAGACTATAGTAACAACATAAGATTACATAATGTGATGATGCGTAAGAGTATCCATTCAAAGCATATTTCAACATCACTAATCATTAGAGAAATGCAAATCAAAACTACAGTGAGGTATCACCTCACACTAGTCAGAATGGCCATCATTAAAAAAATCTACAAACAATAAATGCTGGAGAGGGTGTGGAGAAAAGGGCACCCTCTTGCTCGGTTGGTGGGAATGTAAATTGATAGAGCCACTATGGAGAAGAGTATGGAGGTTCCTTTAAAAACTAAAAATAGAACTATCATAAAACCCAGCAATCCCACTACTGGGCATATAATCTGAGAAAACCATAATTCAAAACGAGTCATGTACCACAATGTTCATTGCAGCAACCTTTATAATAGCCAGGACATGGAAGCAACCTAAGTGTCCATCGACAGATGAATGGATAAAGATGTAGCACATATATACAATGGAATATTACTCAGCCATAAAAAGAAACAAAATTGAGTTATTTGTAGTGAGGTGGATGGACCTAGAGTCTGTCATACAGAGTGAAGTAAGTCGGAAAGAGAAAAACAAATACCGTATGCTAACACATATATATGGAATCTAAAAAACAAACCAAAAAAATGGTTCTGAAGAACCTAGGGGCAGGACAGGAATAAAGACAAAGACATAGAGAATGGACTTTAGGACATGCGGAGGGGGAAGGGTAAGCTGGGACAAAGTGACAGAGTGGCATGGATACACTACCAAATGTAAAATAGATAGCTAGTGAGAAGCAGCCACATAGCACAGGGAAATCAGCTCTGTGCTTTAGGACAATAAAAAGTAACGAACTATTAAATACTTCTAATTATCAAAATTTTCAAGAAAAAGAGAAAATCAGATTTAAATTTCCTGTCTAGTTACATCTGAGCCATCAAATTACTCTATGTTGCCAGTTTATTCACCTGAGATAGGGAGGGTGGGAGGGAGACTCAAGAGGAAGGAGATATGGGGATATATGTACATGTATAGCTGATTCACTTTGTTATAAAGCAGAAACTAATACACCATTGTGAAACAATTATACTCCAATAAAGATGTTAAAAAAAGAAAGAAAAAGAAAATTATTTTATTGAAAAGCAAATACTGTAAAAGGAGATGTGCTTTTGTGGTTCAACACTATCCCAGATGTACCATGCTATATATCGAAGCTCAGTTCACTTACTCATTAAGTTTAGAAACATCTTCAAGTAAATCTCCACCGCACATCGAAAGAGAAGTTACTAAGTCATTAATACTGATAAAACCACACTTGAGATAGTTCCGCCTTACAGTCTCAATTTACAAAAAGTTTATATTCTAAATTAGTATCAAATGCAAAGTACAATTCTGACAGAGTGAAGATTAATAGCAATGTGTTAAATAAGAAAGAGCTGTTTGGTGAAGCACCCTGGGAATTTAGGTCAGCCTAATCCAAGATCACATCAATTACTGAGAAGGTAGGGGAAATGGAAAATCAATTAAACTTGCAGATTATACCAGACTGGGAAAGCCTTCAATTACCAACACTGGAGGCAACTGAAATCAGACTAAACGAAATACCAGCAAACATATTAAAACAATTGAGGCCTCCTTTATTAGAGACTGACTAGAGAAGAAATAGGACTTAACAGTAAAAACATTTTTCTATTTTCAATACACAACATTTATTTGCAATCATTTATCTTAAGATATCTGGTTTCACTACCTTTCCCAAAGACAAGAACTTTTTTAAAGATGTTTTTTGTTTAAAGGATTTCATATACATATATCAGAACAAATGCCGACATTTATATGTCCTTCAAAGCTTTTATACCAAAAACTAGGGGGGGGGGGCTTTAATGACCATGTAAAGCAAGACTAAGGTGCATATGAGTATTTTTTAAAGAAAGAAATGTAGGAGGAGCTTCCCGATGGCGGAAGAGTAATAAACAGAGACAAAAGAATAGGGACGGGACCTGCACTAGTGGGAGGGAGCTGTGAAGGAAGAAAGGTTTCCACACACTAGGAAGCCACTTCGCGGGCGGAGACTGCAGGTGGCAGAGGGGTAAAGCTTCAGAGCCGCGGAGGAGAGCACAGCAACAGGTGTGCGGAGGGCAAAGGGGAGAGATTCCCGCACAGAGGATAGGTGCCGACCAGCACTCACCAGCCCAAGAGGCTTGTCTGCTCACCCGCCGGGGCGGGCGGGGGCTGGGAGCTGAGGGTCGGGCTTTGGTCGGAGCGCAGGGAGAGGACTGGGGTTGGCGGCGTGAACACAGCCTGCAGAGGGTCAGTGCGCCACGGCTAGCGGGTAGGGAGTCCAGGGAAGAGTCTGGACTTGCCGAAGAGGCAAGAGACTTTTTCTTGCCTCGTTGTTTCCTGGGGCGCCAGGAGAGGGGATTCAGAGCGCCGCTTAAAGGAGACCCAGAGACGGGCGCGAGCTGTGGCTATCAGCGTGGACCCCAGAGATGGGCATGAGACGCTAAGGCCACTGCTGCTGCCACCAAGAAGCCTGTGTGCGAGCACATGTCACTATCCACACCCCCCTTCTGGGGAGCCTGTGCAGCCCGCCACTGCCAGGGTCCCGTGACCCAGGGACAACGTCCGCGGGAGAACACACGGCGCCTCAGGCTGCTGCAACGTCCCACCGGCCTCTGCCACCGCAGGCTCGCCCCACACACCGTGCCCCTCCCTCCCCTCCGGCCTGAGTGAGCCAGAGCCCCTGAATCAGCGGCTCCATTAACCCTGTCCTGTCTGAGCTAAGAACAGACGCCCTGCGGCGACCTACACGCAGAGGCGGGGCCAAATCCAAAGCTGAGCCCCAGGAGCTGTGCGAACAAAGAAGAGAAAGGGAAAGCTCTCCCAGCAGCCTCAGGAGCAGCGGATTAAAGCTCCACAATCAACTAGATGTACCCTGCATGTGTGGAATACCTGAATAGACAACGAATCATCCCAAATTGAGGAGGTGGACTTTGGGGGCAACAATATATATATATTTTTCCCTTTTTCTCTTTTTGTGAGTGTGTATGTGTATGCTTCTGTGTGTGATTTTCTCTGTGTAGTTTTGCTTTTACCATCTTTCCTAGGGTTCTGTCTGTCCGTTTTTCTTTTTCTTTTTTTAGTATAATTTTTAGCACTTGTAATGATTGGTGGATTTGTTTTTTGGTTTGGCTGCTCTCTTTTTTTTTTAACTACTTAAAAAAAATTTAATAATTATTTTTTATTTTAATAACCTTATTTTACTTTATCTTCTTCCTTTCTTTCTCCCTTTTATTCTGAGCTGTGTGGATATCAAGCTCTTGGTGCTCCAGGCAGGCGTCAGGGCTGTGCCTCTAAGGTGGGAGAGCCAAGTTCAGGACACTGGTCCACAGGAGACCTCCCAGCTCCATGTAATATCAAACGGCGAAAATGTCCCAGAGATCTCCATCTCAATGCCAAGACCCAGCTCCACTCAATGACCAGCAAGCTACACTGCTGGACACGCTATGCCAAGCAACTAGCAAGACAGGAACACAACCTCACCCATTAGCACAGAGGCTGCCTAAAACCATCATAAGACCACAGACACCCCAAAACACACCAACAGATGTGGATCTGCCCACCAGAAAGACAAGATGCAGCCTCAGCCACCACAACACAGGCACTAGTCTCCACCACCAGAAAGCCTACACAACCCACTGAGCCAACCTTAGCCACTGGGGACAGACACCAAAAACAAGGGGAACTACGAACCTGCAGTCTGCGAAAAGGAGACCCCAAACACAGTAAGTTAAGCAAAGTGAGAAGACAGAGAAACACACAGCAGATGAAGGAGCAACCCACCAGATCTAACAAATGAAGAGGAAATAGGCAGTCTACCTGAAAAAGAATTCAGAATAATGATAGTAAAGATGATCGAAAATCTTGAAACAGAATGGAGAAAATACAAGAAACGTTTAACAAGGACCTAGAAGAACTAAAGAACAAACAGTGATGAACAACACAGTAAGTGAAATTAAAAATTCTCTAGAAGGGATCAATAGCAGAATAACGGAGGCAAAACAACAGATAAGTGACCTGGAAGATAAAATAGTGGAAATAACTACTGCAGAGCAGAATAAAGAAAAAAGAATGAAAAGAAGTGAGGACAGTCTCAGAGACCTCTGGGACAACATTAAACGCACCAACATTTGAATTATAGGGGTCCCAGAAGAAGAAGAGAAAAAGAAAGGGACTGAGAAAATATTCGAAATGATTATAGTTGAAAACTTCCCTAATATGGGAAAGGAAATAATTAATCAAGTCCAGGAAGCACAGAGAGTCCCATACAGGATAAATCCAAGGAGAAATGCACTCAGACACATATTAATCAAACTATCAAAAATTATAATTCGAAGAAAAAATATTAAAACCAGCAAGGGAAAAACAACAAATAACACACAAGGGAATCCTCATAAGGTTAACAGCTGATCTTTCAGCAGAAACTATGCAAGCCACAAGGGAGTGGCAGGACATATTTAAGTGATGAAGGGGAAAAACCTACAACCAAGATTACTCTACCCAGCAAGGTTCTCATTCAGATATGACGGAGAAATTAAAAGCTTTACAGACAAGCAAAAGCTAAGAGAATTCAGGACCACCAAACCAGCTCTACAACAAATGCTAAAGAAACTTCTCTAGGCAGGAAACACAAGAGAAGTAAAACACCTACAATAACAAACCCAAAACAATTAAGAAAATGGTCACAGGAACATACCTATCGATAATTATCTTAAATGTAAATAGATTAAATACTCCAACCAAAAGACATAGACTGGCTGAATGGATACAAAAACAAGACCCATATATATGCTGTCTACAAGAGACCCACTTCAGACCTAGGGACACATAAAGAATGAAAGTGAGGGGATGGAAAAAGATATTCCATGCAAATGGAAATCAAAAGAAAGCTGGAGTAGCAGTTCTCATATCAGACAAAATAGACCTTAAAGCAAAGACTATTACAGGAGACAAAGGACACTACATAATGATCAAGGGATCAATCCGAGAAGAAGATATAACAACTGTAAATATTTATGCACCTAACAGGAGCATCTCAATACATAAGGCAAATGCTAACAGCCATAAAAGGGAAAACAGCAGTAACACAATCATAGTAGGGGACTTTATTAACACCCCACTTTCACCAATGGACAGATCATCCAAAATGAAAATAATTAACGAAACAGAAGCTTTAAATGAAACATTAAAAAAGATGGACTTAACTGATATTTATAGGACATTCCATCCAAAAACAACAGAATACACTTTCTTCTCAAGTGCTCATGGAACATTCTCCAGTAAGATCATATCTTGGGTCACAAATTAAGCCTTGGTAAATTTAAGAAAGCTGAAATCGTATCAAATATCTTTTCCGACCACAACACTATGAGACTAGATATGAATTACAGGAAAAAAATCTGTAAAAAATACAAACACATGGAGGCTAAAGAATACACTACTTAATAACCAAGAGATCACTGAAGAAATCAAAGAGGAAATCAAAAACTACCTGGAAACAAATGACAATGAAAACACAATGACCCAAAACCTATGGGTTGCAGCAAAAGCAGTTCTAAGAGGGAATTTATAGCAATACAATCCTACCTTACGAAATAAGATACAGCTCAAATAAACAACCTAACCTTACACCTAAAGCAAAAAATAAGAAAAGAAAAAGAAGAAACAAAAACACCCCAAAGTTAGCAGAAGGAAAGAAGTCATAAAGATCAGATCAGAAATAAATGAAAAAGAAATGAAGGAAACGATAGCAAAGATCAATAAAACTAAAAGCTGGTTCTTAAAAAAAAGGAAAAAAAAGCTGGTTCTTTGAGAAGATAAACAAAATTGATAAACCATTAGCCAGACTTACCAAGAAAAACACGGGAGAAGACTCAACTCTTCAAACTACCACTTGCATTTTTCACAGAACTAGAACAAAAAACTTCACAATTGGTATGGAAACACAAAAGATCCCGAATAGCCAAAGCAATTTTGAGAAAGAAAAACGGAGCTGGAGGACTCAGGCTTCCTGACTTCAGATTATACTACAAAGTTACAGTAATCAGTATGGTACTGGCACAAAAGCAGTAATATAGATCAATGGAACAGGATAGAAAGC
>NW_020171827.1:239572-239797 GCF_003031525.2 Neophocaena asiaeorientalis asiaeorientalis | reverse complement strand
AGATCACAGCAAGATCCTTTTGGACCCACCTCCTAGAGAAATGGAAATAAAAACAAAAATAAACAAATAGGACCTAATGAAACTTAAAATCTTTTCCACAGCTAAGGAAACCATAAATAAGACGAAAAGACAACCCTCAGAATGGGAGAAAATATTTACACCTGAAGCAACTGACAAAGGATTAATCTACAGAATTTACAAGCAGACATGGAAGCAACCTATCAA
>NW_020171827.1:108736-239432 GCF_003031525.2 Neophocaena asiaeorientalis asiaeorientalis | reverse complement strand
GGAGATCAGCTCCGTGCTTTGTGACCACCTAGAGGGGTGGGATAGGGAGGGTGGGAGGGAAGGGAGATGCAAGAGGGAAGAGATATGGGGATATATGTATATGTACAACTGATTCACTTTGTTATAAAGCAGAAACTAACACACCATTGTAAAGCAATTATACTCCAATAAAGATGTTTTTAAAAAAAGGTAAATCCTTTAAATATTGTACTTCTTCCCTTAGCTTTAATTACATATCTTGTTCAACTATCAAGATGATACAAAAGAAAATCCTAAGGTCTTTATAATATGGTGTCTCCTAAAGCAAATGCTGTAAATGGATGGAATTTTCAGGCAACTAGTGTTGAACAGTGAGAACTCATTCAGCATATCTTAAATTTTCCAGTTTGCTCCAACCAAGACAGATATAAAGGTAATATGCTTTGTTTGGTTTTCTTGTAATTACAATAGATTTAAATGTTTTTTATCACCAATGTATCTTATTAATACCTTTTTAAAAAATACTATTTGGTATACCACATGAAGAATGCAAACAGGCTGTGGCAGAGGCTGTGTGTCCAAACCCCCTTCAAGGAAGACATATGAAGACAGCCCAACAGGAATCAAATGTGGAAACAAGACAGTTATAGCAGAATCCTCTAGTCAGGCTGCATTCCATCTGGCCCTCCTTGGCAGAGCCTTCTTCTCCATGGAGCATTTATCAATCAGGGTCCCAGCAAAGCAGATGGCACACTGCATAACTGAAGAGATTTTAATAAAGGGAGTATTTACTAAAGCTTGGCAAGTAGAAAAACCAACAAGAGACAATGCAATACTCTCAGGCTAGCAACAGTGGGGTGTGTTTTCACCCCTGGGCCTGAAAAAGCAAAGGAAAGGAAGAGTTACAGGAACCCGCAAAAAAAGATGAATAGAGAGGGTCACCTGACAGGAGCTGTGACCTTCAGGTTAGGATGGGCAGGTAAGAAGGGAGTGAGAGAGGGGAACAAATCCTCCCATTTCACACTCTAGTCACACCCCCAACCTCTAACTGGAGAAATCCAACTAGATGCCAGGTAGCAAGGATCCTACAGATGCAGTCCACACAGGTCTGCCTCCATGGACACACATCAAGGTGTGGAAGGGTGGGGCATGGATCTGGAGGGAAACAGAACTTATCCACCTCTGTGCAAGATCGTAAGATGAATGTGAAACAAACTGCAAATAATATACAAGACATATCAAACAGTACAGCTGCCTGGAGCAAAAGGTGTATGTACGGAATTAATGGAAGAAAAAGTGGAAATGGTAGAGTGAGGTAGAAGTCACAAGTTAGTTTGGTAGGTAACAGGCAGCCACTGAAGGTACACATACAGGAGAGTGAGATATTCCCAGAAAATGACAGCCGTATATACAGTCTGATTGAAAGGAGCATCACTGCAATCGGAGGTCAGTTAGATTATTCCTGCACCCTAAGTATTACGGGGGTAGTAAGAAGTAAATATTAACATGCATTTCCCCTAGTGTATCCCAGGTATCTCAAAAGTCTTATCCATTTAACTCTCTCCATTTTAAACTGACAAAACTGAGTCTCAGAAAAGTAACTTACTGAAAAACAACCAACAAGTAGTTAACTGTTACAAGGACCACATTATTTCACTAACTTGTGCTGTCTTGTAAGACTTGGCAGTAGAAAAAGAAAGTGAAGAATGGAAGTTTCAGTGACAGGCCCAAATCTCCACTAACAAGAAGATCTCAGATGAGTCCCTTAACCCCTTCCTGGATCAGCTTCCTCATCTGCAAACTAAGGGTATCTAACAAAATTATTTCTCCCATCTCTGAAATTCTCCTGTTGTATTACCAAGACTTAATTCATCAATCTTCCCACCCTCAAACCAACCTGCCAGTGAACACCCACAGCAATTTCATCTTCAACTCATCTCTTGCTGTAGACTATCACAATTAAACCCAACTACAGTCTCTCCAATAAATCCACTTAAGCAAAACTCTTCAGTGAGATGCTATCCCTACTTAACCCAACCTGGAAGTGACAGGCCTTCTGTGATATTCTGATATAAGAAATACATATTTGGTCACCATCCCCAGTTCTTGGTACAGATCTCCTAAAACTCTTACGATTTCCTGACTGATAGGGTGAGAGGAGCATCTTTTGTCATTCATAATAAGCCCCTTTCAAGCAAATCTGAATTTGTAGCAATGAGCTAACTCTTGGAGGAAACAGGCTGGTTGGTGTCATCCCTGATGACATATGATGTGGAGCATCTTTTCATATGCTTATTTGCCATCTGTGCATCTTCGTTGGTGAGGTTTCTGCTAAGGTCACTGGCCCATTTTTTAATCAGGTTGCTTATTTTCCTGTGGTTGGGTTTTGAGAGTTGTCTGTGTATTTTAGATTACAGTTCTTCATCAGGTATGTCTTTTGCAAATATTTTCTTCCAGCCTGTGACTTGGCTTCCCATTCTCTTGATACTGTCTTTTGCATAGCAGAAGTTTTTCATTTTAATGAGGTCCAGCTCATCAATTATTTCTTCCACGGATCATGCCTTGGTGTTACACCTAAAAAGTAACTGCCATACCTATGGTCACCTAGATTTTCTCCTGTATGATCTTTATTGTCGTTCAGTTTTTTAAAAATATTTAATGGCTAGTATATGCCTGGTACTCAAGCGACAATACCCTCAAGCATCCTGAAACACTGCTTTAGGAAGTTCAACTGAACAACCGTTAAGGCAGTGACTCTCAACTGGGAGAGAGCACAGCCATCATGGTATAGTATGAACGTAGTGTCAAATTTAAGAGAACAGGCATCGGAATCAGACTGCCTAGATTCAGATTCCAACTATGCACTTACTACCTGTGTGCCCCTATGTCACAACATCCTCTTCTAAAAAATGAGGAAAACAGAGGTACCCACTGTACTTCACAGTACTGTTGTAAAACTAAATGACTTACTCCATGCTTAGCATAGTGCCTGTCACACTGTAAGTGCACAATAAATGCTAGTAGTGATACTTCTAGACCTTACAAGGTGGGGTTGAGGTATAGTTTGAAAAACAATATTCAGAGTTATCACTGCTACAAATTTTTAATCGTGACACTTCATTTTATTTCAGGATTTCAAGGAAGACTAAGGTATAGTCTAAAATTCTCATATTCTGTGGTCACCTAATAAATTAAAGACTCAAAATGTGCAAGGTATGTAAGGCATGTGGAAGGTAGTAAATACCAGCCAGCAGGAAAAGTATGTGGTTAAAAATCTCAATTTGATGGAAGTGGACTGTTTTCTTTAAAACACAAACTCCCATTTATTTAAAAAAATGGTAAAAATTTTAAGTGAGAACTTTAATTCACTTAATATTTTAATATCATATTATCAGTTTTCATTTGTACTAATCTAACAGAAGAAAAGTAGACTATATTTACAAATTAATCCACAGAATTAAGAATGGTTTATTCCTCAGTGGCTTCAATAAGAATCTGTTTCAAAGAACACTGGCTCATAAAACAATCAAAGCATAATTCTATTTTCTGTAACTACAAAAATTATACATAGAAGAGGAATCAAAATTGAATACTACTTGTAAAGTACTTTCAGAAGTGATAACTACAGCTAATTATGTGATATAAAAACAAGCAAGTAATGTCAATTATATCTCAATAAACCTGAAAATAAAGCTGTTTCCTTATTTTAAAATTAAATTCTGTCTTCCTGATCTGAGGTTCAAATTAAATCTATTTTACACTAAAATAAAAATAAGATTTTTTAAAAAGACTATACCTGACATTTATAAGCCAACCAAATATATGCCTCCTATATTGGATTGGTCAATGCACAAAGCAGTCAAGGACAAAATTTTATGCTTTTTGTCCAATAATAACTTCCATAAAAATGCTTAACAATATTAACTAAGTAGTATTTTATAATACAGTTCAAATAGTATATACATGTGCTTGTCTGACTTTCAACAATTACCTTTAATTGTTTCCTCCACAACTTCTACCACACGATCTATCTGTTGAACCTAAAAAGAAAACAAACTGTTAGACAAGCAATTTACATGCAGAAGAATCAGCAATTTTTGTTTATCATAACACATTTCGAAGCACACAAATGCAAGTTTTCTTTAATGCATTTGGAGGTATTATAAGAAATACTCCATATTGTTTTGTGTTACAATGAAGTATGAAATTATCACTCTCCTGTCCTCCAATTATAATTGAAGAAATCATATTACATTTAAATAAACTGCCTGGAGTTCTATTAGGATAGCCTATCAACATAAACTCAACACATCCTGAGATATAAATTGCAGTTTAATTAAAATATGTATCTTCACACAGAGCTTCAAGGAAAATAGCATAATATGACAACCTACACAAAAGGATACATGCTGGGATTAAGAAGATCTACTCCAAATTTTATGCTTTATTATTTTAACACTGAAACCCCTTTTAATGAATTTCTACCATGTGCCAGGTACCCCGCTCAGGTCCGTGGAATACAAAATCAAATAACAGCTCCTGCCCTAGACACAAGTGGCTAAGGAAGATTTCCCAGGGTACCATGGGAACACAAAGGGAAGATAATAAAACACGTCTGAGTAATCCAGCAATGCTCCTCAGGGAACCAGAGATGGCTCTTGAGGGATAAAAAGGATTCAGATAGGAGAAGCCCACTAAGGGGATTCAGTTAGAGTGGCTACAGTTTGGAAGGAAAATGAAAAAAGCAAAGATTGTAGCCCAAGAAGCTAGAGGAAGGAGAGCAAGACAGGTAACAAAAGGTCATAAGTTGATATTTCTTCTACATTTAAAATCCTCAAAATCATTATTGTTTTATCACAAAATAGAAATATAAAAAGGAAATAAAGTAACTCATAACACTTTCCACTCCTCAGATGAAATCACTCATAACAGTTTGATGAGTAGATACCAAGTGTTAAACATTTACACATAATTCTGTTCTGTAGCGTTTTCTTCCATAACAAATTATTAGATAGACAGATAACAGATAAAATAACAGACCTCAGCTTGATTTGTTTTTCTATACATCATCAATACATCTAGGTCTACTTCATTCATTTTACTAGCTGCCTACTCTCTCACATATGGATATAACATAATGCATTCATACAGTTCAGTAGCGATGAATTCCCCTACTGATGAGCATTTTTGTCACTCCTAATCGTTCATTATTATACAATGATGTTGCAATGAACTCAACTGAGACAAGAAGAACCTTTTAAAAACTTTATTTAAAATGCAATGTCACATCTCTTTGAAATATTCTTTTGGCCTCAGTGCCTTATAGGAAATAAGGGAAGACTTGACAGAACACACTTGAATCCAGCTCTGCCTGTGACCACGCAGCCCAGCATGATGGTAGTAGTGACAATAATTATTGAGAAACTGTCAAAGGCAAAGTAAATCTCAGAGAAAGTAAGATCTTTAGTCCTAAACAAACCTACCTAACTGGAGATGGATGTGTCCACCTAGAACCACTGGAACCATTAAGTTCTGGTTTTATTAAGAGAATCCACACGGCTTCCTTATAGAATGTGATCAAACCCAGGATAACAGAGAGTTCAAAGAGGAAGAAGTAGCCAGCAGTGTCAAATGCTTCAGAGATGACAAGTAACATAAAGACTAAAATGGGTATACCTGGTTTAACAATAAGGGGGTCAATGAACCCAGTTCGGTAGTAATGAATCATAAATAAGAAAATGGTGACAGCTCATACAGACAACTCTTACAAAAAGCTGGGTAGAGAAAGAGGACTCCTGATAGCTAAAAAAAAAAAAAAAATTGAGTATCCATGTGTTAGTACATTTAATTCTTTCTTTCCTTCTTTCCTTTCTTTTTTAAAGTTTACATGCTGAGGAGAGAAAGGCCATAGATAAAAAGGAATTGAAGAGAGAAGAAAAAATTGTTGGAGCTAGGTCCTTCAGGAAGTAGAGAGGGTACGATCCAAAGCACAGGTAGTAGAGACACAAGCCAGAATGGGAGAGGGGCCAAGTCATCTTCTGAGACAAGGGGTTAGGAGGGGAGCCTGAAAACAGATGCTATTACTCTTGTAGAAGTCAAAGAGGATATTAAACAAGATTCCCATCTGTTGGCCTCAATTTTCTCAGTGAAATAAGAAGCAAGTTCATCTTTAGTACATTTAATTCTTTCTTTCCTTCTTTCCTTTCTTTTTAAAGTTTACATGCTGAGGAGAGAAAGGCCATAGATAAAAAGGAATTGAAGAGAGAAGAAAAAATTGTTGGAGCTAGGTCCTTCAGGAAGTAGAGAGGGTACGATCCAAAGCACAGGTAGTAGAGACACAAGCCAGAATGGGAGAGGGGCCAAGTCATCTTCTGAGACAAGGGGTTAGGAGGGGAGCCTGAAAACAGATGCTATTACTCTTGTAGAAGTCAAAGAGGATATTAAACAAGATTCCCATCTGTTGGCCTCAATTTTCTCAGTGAAATAAGAAGCAAGTTCATCTGCTATGAGTGAGAAAGCATATTGTTAAATAAGAACAGAGTGGATGTTTAAAATACCTGTTAAAAGTTTAATACCTGGTTAAAAAAAAAAAAAGAGAGAGAAGACTAGAAACACATAAAAATTGCTACGGTATTGAGATACCAGTTGAAACTAGATACCATGAACTTTTAACAATGACTCCATGTATAGCTGTCATTTCCCTCGGGGCCCAGCAGATCTTATGTAGGAACGAAACAGTCAAATGGACTGACCCAGGGTTTGTTCATTCCATCATTTATTCATTCACTTATCATTTGTTAAACAACTAACAAGTGCCAGGAAGGTTCAAAAGTCTGGGGAAATAGCACAGAGATTTATAGGACAGATGTGAAGGATATGGAAAAAAGGAAACTATGCTGGATAACATGAAACTTTAAGTATAGGTTAGATAGATCAAGAAGAAGCAGAACCAGAAAGGAGAAATAAAGTGGCTGGGGGTTGAAGGAAGGAAGGAATGAAAGGAAAGGGAGGGTGGGAAAGAGGAGCGAGGATGGAGAGAGATAAAGGAGAAAAGAGAATAGGAGGTTATAACCGACTACAGATATAGGTATTTAGTATTTTTGAAGAACAGCAAGGTCCAAGATCTAGTCATGAGAACAATTTGCTGAAAGAGTTTGATAAAGGTGATAACCACTGGAGTTGAGAAGTAAGGAAATAAGGTTAGAGTGTTGGTGAGACATTTCATATGGACACTCAGATTGCCCACGATATCAGAAATTCAGGTAGGATAAGGAAGGAAGAGTTGATCAAATTTCCCAGTGAATGTAGGTGAATGACCAACATATCAGTTGAGGAAAAGAAAGAATAAAAGAAGTACAATATAAAATAATTCAAGAATGGAACCAAAACAAAAATGCTTTCCTATGCAGTTGGAGACATCACAGTTTAAAGGGAGTATTGCACCCAATCTCGTAGCACATGGACCGAATAAGAAGCGGGTTCCCTGGAGAAAAGTCAGAACAACATGTGGAGGGAGGAGTTAAAAGGTTAAAAAGTTGCAGGTAAGCTAGAACTGTAAAATTCTTAGAAGAAAACAAAGCCATAAATCTAGATGAATCTTGTATTAGACAATAGTTTCTTACTATTACATCAAAAGAATGAGTGATAAAAAAGGCAAACTGAACATCATCAAAATTAAAACCTCTTGGTACATCAAAGGACACTACTAGGAAAATAACAAGACAACATAGAAAATGGGAGAAAATTTTTGCAAATCATATATCTGATAAGAGACCTGAATCTAGAATATATAAAGCGCTACTTGAACTCAGTAAAAAGACAAATAAGCCATTTAAAAATGGGCAAAAGATCTGACTAGACACTTCTCCAAGAAAGATATGCAAATGGCCAATAAGCACATGAAAAGATGTTCAACATCATTAACCAACCAATAAATACAAATCAAAACCACAATGGAGGAAGTGGGCAGTTACTGTTTAACATGCATAGATTTTCAGTTTGGAAAGATGAAAATGTTCTGGAGATGGATGCTGGTGATGGTTCCACAGCAGAGTGAATGTATTTAACGCCACTGAACTATACACTTAAAATTGATTAAGATAGTAAACTTTATGTTGTGTATATTTTACCATAATAAGATACTACTTCATACCCACTAGGATGGCTATAACCAAAAGGACAGACAGTAACAAATATGGGCAAGGATATGGAGAAACTGGAACCCACATCACACATTGCTAGTGTGAATGCAATAAAATGGGGCTGCTGCTTCGGAAATCAGTCTGGCAGATCCTCAAACCATTAAACCATATCATCCAGCAATTCCAATCCTAGCTGGATACCCAAGAGAAATGCAAACGTATGCCCAGACAAAACTTGTACACAAATAGTCACAGCATTATTCATACTATGCAAAAGGCAGAAACAACCCAAGTCCCATCTACTGATGAATAGATAAACAAAAGGTGGTACCTATCCATACAACAAAGTGTCATTGAACCATAAAGGGAAATGAAGTATTAATAATGTTAAAACATTATGCTAAAGGCCAGAGGCCAGAGGAAAAAATCAATCAATGTATTGTCTGATTCCATGCATATGAAATGACCATAACAGGGAAATTTTCAGAGGGAAAGTAGATTAGTGATTACCTATGGACGGGTGGTGAAAGAAATGAGAGGGACTGCTAAGGAGTACTGTGTTTCTTTTTGGAGTGATGAAAATATTATAAAATTGATTGTGGTGATGGTCGCATAACTCTGTGAATATACTAAAAACCACTGAATTACACAATTTAAATGGGAGAATAGTGTGGTGTTTGAATTACATCTCAGAAGGGCTGTTATTACTGCCACCATCCCTCCCAAAAAAAGGTTGAGGGTGGTCAAATGTTCTAATGTCAAGGTCATGAAACTCAAGAAAAAACTGAGGAAACGTTCCAGTTAAAGGAGACTTAAGAGACCTGACAACTGAATGTAACTTTGGGTCTAGATCTGGGATTTTTCTCTTCCTATAAGGGACATTGGAACAATTAACAAGATCTGAATAAGGTCTGCACACTAACTGACAGTATTTTAACAATGTTAAATCCCTGATTTTTATAATTAGACTATAGTGATATGAGAATAGCCTTGTTTTTTAAATATAAGGACATTTAGAAGTAAAGAGGCATCAGGTTTACATCTTGCTCTCAAAAGGATCAGGAAAAATGTCTATATATAAAAAGAATAAGTAAATTTGGTAAAATATTACCATTCGGGGAATCTGGGTAAATGGTATATGTTAATTCTTTTTTTTCATCACTTTTCTGTGAGTGTGAAATTATGTCAAAATAAAACTTAATAAAACTTAAAGTGTGTGCATGGGTGTGGGTGTTGAAGAGATGAAGATTTTCTTTTACCCTAATGGTCACACAGAATTGACGTGAATGCATCAATTCTGAAATGCATCAAGCTGAAAATATCTGACTTTGAAAAAGTACTTAATTATCACATTCACTTTTAAGGCAGAAAAACTGATATTGCCTACTCCTGATCAGTAATCGCTGGGTGGTGTGGGGGGAATCCAGGACTTCAAAAGGAAGGCTCTACCAAACTTTAAGAAAAAGAGAAAAAAGCATTTGATTACAAAAAGCAGGGGGGAAGTTCATTAAATGCTTTAAAGAAAATGTTGTGTCACTTCCATTTCTAGTAAGGAGGATACTGGAGGAAGCAGTGGGAGAAAATAAGAAAGAAGAGGAGACTGAAGAAAGAGAGAGAAGAGTCAGGGGAGGGGGAATTAAGTGGAAGAGGGAGAGGCTGGGAGGCAAAAAGAACAGGGTGGGAGGCAGGGAGAGAAGCAAAAGCAGTCCTGAGTGAGAACAAAGTCAAGATTCACATACAGTAATGAGGAATATATTGAACTCATTCTGGGAAGAAAAGGAAAGCTGTTCTTAATTAACACTATAAATTGTAGCCCTGAACACTGTTGCAAGAGCTTAGTCTCTGGCATATAATTCAAATAAAATAAATAGAACAGTATCTTGTGTCCTTCAGGCACTTAGTTATAACTATACAGGAAAAAAAAGACATGCGGTATGTTCTATTACTGACTCCATATGATCTTGACAATGAAGAAAGGAGTTGGTGGATAAACAATTCATAAATAACATTAATGAGTCATTCTGCTGCAGAACTTTTAAAAGAAACCCATAAAAATATTTTATTCAGCTATTATGAACTACTCCAAATTTATAACTCAACATATATTGAAGAAACAAACCTATACAAAGCCACCTAAAGCAAATAAAAGAGCTATTCTGAAGTTTCCTAATTGTTTCGAGCAGTGCTCTCCAACAGAACTTTCTACAAGGACGGAAATGTTTACACACTGGGCTGTCCAACATGGTAGTCACTAGCCACATGTAGTTACTGCGTACTGGAAACACAGCTAACGGTGACTGAGGAACTGAATTTTGATTTTAATTCACTTAAATATTCACCTGTGGCTTTTGGCAACTACACTGGAAAGTGCAGGTTTAGAGTATGGCTAAGACAGCTACCCAGTTTGTGATGATGTGTTAAGGAAGCCCTAGGAAACTAACACACACCTCAAACACAATTTTGCCAACTAGGCTAAAATAAAAGAGTCATCAGAGAACAGGCTAATACTGCCCTGCAGTCAGAAGTTCAGCTTTAGTATGCACTTGAAGTATCTTTTTTTCTGAACAACGAGCAGCGAGGTAAGTTGCAACCAGACTACTAATAACACCGTTGATAGTTAACATTTCTTGAGCAATTACCATGTCCCAGG
Organism: Neophocaena asiaeorientalis asiaeorientalis; assembly: GCF_003031525.2. Taxonomy (NCBI): domain Eukaryota; kingdom Metazoa; phylum Chordata; class Mammalia; order Artiodactyla; family Phocoenidae; genus Neophocaena; species Neophocaena asiaeorientalis. Next base: position 228,662 of record NW_020171827.1, on the reverse strand, counting down.
CTCCGTGCTAACACACCACAGGCACCATCACTTTTAATCCTCAGAACATCCCTCAGCAGTAGACACTTACTGTTATTTCCTAGGCTGAGGGAACTAAGGCACGGAGGTATCCTGCTAAATTCTAGCCAAGTGGTCTTAGTATATCTAATCTAGGAATGGCACATAAGGGGCACGTTTTGTGAATTTCCCTTTTCCTTTACACACAAAGATCATTACTAACTGATCACAAAACGATATCCAACTGGACTTGGACTTTCAAGTTAACCAGGCAACAACTATTCCCCCAAACGCTCACCCACCAAATCACCTCTGCCGTGCATGCATTCACTTGACAAATATCTATTAAGCACCAACCAAGCACTATGACTGTCTAGGAACGGGGGATCTAATGGTGAAAATACCAAGTCCCTGCTTCATGGGCCTTACATTCTATTTGGAGGAGACAAACAGGTAAACAACTAAAAATCTTCATTTCCTATCATGATAGATGCTATGAAGAAAATAAAATCTGGGAGTGGCTGGAGGAGGAGAGGGCAATTTTGCTACAGTGGTCCAGGTCAACCTCTGGACAGGCAGCATTGATGCTGGGACGTGAACCATAAGGCAGAAGCACCAACGTGAACGTCCAGGGGGAAGAGCACATACAGGGGTTGAGAGACAGAAGTGATGGCGAATGAGGGCCATCGTGGTAGGAGATGAGGTCAGATAATCAGGGAAGGAAGGGCTATGTGAGACCTTGTAGCTCATGTTGTGCCGGTTACACTTTATATTCTACCTGCGAAAGGAAGTGTGATTGGAGGGTTAACTGAACAATCTCAGTAGCATCGCTCAGGCTAATTCTACCAAAAATGTGCAAAGAGCACTCTCTATCCACATTTCTCTATTACTTGGTGTGAGTCTTTTTATACTTGTATGAATCTGGCTGGGGTTTCACTACCTCTTGATTTTATCCCAAGACACTTCAAATCCTTTCAGGAGTAACGAAGGTTAATAAATTATAGATACACATCAACGTAGATACAGAGGAACTCTCTCATTAGCTCTCTTAATTTTGATTGTACATAAATAAAGTAGGACAACCTGTCATTTCATTCTAATTAAGAAATATCAGACCAACACTTTAAAACCACCTAAAAACTCTATCAACCTTTAAAAGACAAAAATGCCTTTCTTTCTATCTCTGTTAAGAACTATACTATAAAAAGCCTTTTCCATTAAATGCATGTTCAGATTTTTCACTTTTACCATAATGGGAGCTTGATCCAATAATCAGCATTTGACAGGTTAAAGTTCAACACTGACTTCATGGTAAAAAAATATTTTTCTCTCTAAAAAATTTTCCTTCAAGCTGTTAAGGGAAGTCCCTACCTCTAAAAATGGTATTGGAAGAGCTCAATTTCCAAATCTCTTAAATTTGGAGAAGTCCAGAGCAGGCACTAGCTAACTCTGCTGGAAGACAGATTTCTTGAATTCACAAGCCCATGAACAAGTTTACTAATGTTACACAAAAGAGCATTTGATGCTACATGTGGTTTAACTTTTTCAAAAAAACTTTCTCATCTGCCAGTACAGTTTCATCTTCTTTCACCTCTTCATTGAGAAAAATTCTTCCCCAGCAGTACAAATAGCCCTTTCATCAAAAGTTATATGACAGCACATTCCACACACCACTAAAAGCATATTTTCTACCTGAATGGTACCAGTGAGTGACGAACACTGAGTAAGAGATAAAAATTACTAAGTGAAAGATGAGGCCAGGCTAGATGGATGCCAGCAAAATGGGGATCAGTACCAGGAACTTTTCCCCCTTAAATCCAATTAAAATACCTATAAAACTTTCTCACAGGGGTTGGCAGGGGGGGATCTTTAAGAAACTAAAATCAACATGCTAAATTCAATTACATAGAGAAACATTCTTTGGGACATTAGAACATTATAGCCATATTAAATAATAGGACATGTTATAAAGTAAAAAATTATACATAAAGTAATACTAAAGTTGAAAACAGTAGTACTAGAATAAAACAGAAATACACATTAGGGATGTAAAACATCAACTAATAAACAATGTTGCATGTAGTAGGCAGAATAATGGTCTCTCAAAGATGTTCAAGTCATGATCCCAGAACCAGAGTAAATTACCTTCCATGGCAAATGGACTTTGCAGGTGTGATTAAGATTAAACACCTTGAGATGATGAGATTAACCTGGATTATCCAGATAGGCCCAATCTACTCACATGAATCTTTAAAAGCTGAGGATCTTTCCCATCTCCGGATAGAGAGAGAGATCAAGATAGAAGAAGGGTCAGAGAGAGATGGCATTGCATTGCTGGCCTTAAAGATGGAAGAAGGGGGCCACAAGTCAAGAAATGTGCTGGCCTTTAAAAGCTGGAAAGGGCAAGGAAGAAGACTCCCCTAGAGCCTCCAGAAAAGGATGCAGCCCTGTCAACACCTTGATTTTAGCCCAGTAAAACCCATGCCCAACTTATCTCCAGAATCGTAAGATAATAAATGCGTGTTGTTTTAACCAACCACGTTTCTGGTAATTTGTTATGGGACATGTGAAACTCATATATTAATTAAGAAACAAACATGATAAGAGCACCATCAAAGAGGGAAGGGAAATTTTAAAAATAAATGCTGCTGGAACTGAGAACAATATGGAAAAAAATAAATGCATACTTCATATTTAACAAATATTCACTCAATAAGTATTTACTGAGCCAGACACTGTAGTAAGTACAGAAACTAATGTAAAATATGTAAAGCTGGGCTTCCCTGGTGGCACAGTGGTTGAGAGTCTGCCTGCCGATGCAGGGGACACGGGTTCGTGCCCCGGTCCGGGAAGATCCCACATGCCGCGGAGCGGCTGGGCCGGTGAGCCATGGCCGCTGAGCCTGCGCGTCCGGAGCCTGTGCTCCGCAACGGGAGAGGCCACAACAGGGAGAGGCCCGCGTACCGCAAAAAAAAAAACAAAAACAAAACCAAAATGTAAAGCTGTAAAGTAATAGCAAACAGAATCCCTGGCTTTGTGGAGCTTGTAAGTGTCCACCACAGTAAACTGCAAACAGAGTGAAGAGTTGAACAAATCCTTTCCATAATTAAAAAAAAAAAAAGGTCTAAAAGAAAAAGAAAACATATGTACTTTATCAGACCTGTTCCTCGATCCTGGAAACGTAAATTTTAAGTTTTGAAACCACAGGAGAAATTACCCACTCATTCCCCTCTCCCTCAAATTCCAAGTTTCTAATATATCAAAATTTTAAAAGACAATGAAAAATAATGATAAAGAGACTCACAAATTTTCCCAAGTTAAAATAGATTGATTCCCTGCTGTTGAGTTGTAGGAGTCCTTTAAATATTCTGGTATAAACCCTTTGGGAGATATGTGTTTTGGAAATGTTTTCTCCCGATCCCTGGCTTATCTTTTCATCTTAACAGTATCTTTGGGGGAGCCAAAGGAATTAATTTTGATGAAGTCCAATTTATCAATTTCTTTTCTTCTGTGTCCTAAGAAATAGCTGTATGTGGCTGCCTAAGAAACAGTTTCCTAACTCAAGGTCACCAAAAAAGAGGGGAAGGTGATAAAACTTTATCAAAGATATATGGATATTAAACAATCACAGAAAATATGCTCAACATCATTAGCCAACAGAGAAAACAAATTAAAACCACAATGAGATACTACTCATTCCTAGCACAACAGCTAAAATTAAACTGGGAGTACCAAGCTTTGGTCAAGATGTGAAGCAAATGAACTGCTGGTGGAAATGCAAAATAGTATAGCTGTTTCGGAAAACACGTTGGCAATTTTTAAAAGGCTGAGCAGATGCTGACCATATGACCAAGCAATACCATTCCTAGGTATTCACCCAAGAGAATGCAAACATAATTCACACAAAGACCTGTGCACGAATGTTTACAGCAGCTTTATTCTTCATAGCCCCAAACTGGAAAGAACACAACTTTCCATCAACTTGCTAAATGGATAGACAAACTGTGATCCATCCATACAGTGAAATAATTCCATACAATAAAAAGTAACAAACTATTAATAATCACAACAAAATGTAAAACAGATAGCTAGTGGGAAGCAGTCGCATAGCACAGGGAAATCAGCTCCGTGCTTTGTGACCAGATAGAAGGGTGGGATAGAGAGGGTGGGAGGGAGGGAGATGCAAGAGGGAAGAGATATGGGGACATATGTATATGTATAACTGATTCACTTTGTTGTAAAGCAGAAACTGACCATTGTAAAGCAATTATACTCCAATAAAAATGTTAAAAAAATAATAATAATCACAACATGTATGAATACTGAATGAATCATGCTAAGTGAAAAAAGAAACAAAGTAACATATAGAGGCATACCTCATTCTATTGCACTTCACTTTACAGCACTTTCCAAATACTGAGTTTTTTATAAATTGAAGGTTTGTGGCAACCCTGCATGGAGCAAGTCTATTGGCAGCATTTTTCCTGCAGCCTTTGCTCACTTCCTGTCTCTGTGTCACATTTTGGTGATCCTCACAATACTTCAAACTTTTTCATTATTATATCTGTTATGGTGATGTGTGATAAGTGGTCTTTAATGTCACTACTGTAATTAATTTCGGGCAGCATGAACGGCACCCACATAAGACAGCAAACTTAACTGATTACTGAAATGACAAAAAAGGATTTAGACTATTACATAAACTTAGTTGACAAAGAAGCAGGATTTGACAGAACTGACTCCAATTTTGAAAGTTCTACTGTGGGTAAAATGCTATCAAATAGTACTGCAGGCTGCAGAGAAACTGTTCATGAAAGGAAGAGTCAGTCGATGCAGCAAACTTCAGTGTTCTCTTATTTTAAGAAATGGCCACAGCCACCCCCCTTCAGTAACCACCACCCTCATCGGTCAGCAGCCATCAACACTAAGGTAAGAGCCTCCACCCCCAAAAAGACTGTGACTCACTGAAGGCTCAGATGATGCTTAGCATTTTTTAATAATAAAGCATTATTTAAAATGAAGGTATGGGGACTTCCCCGGTGGTCCAGTGGTTAAGACTCCATGCTCCCAATGCAGGGAGCCCGGGTTCGATCCCTGGTCAGGGAACTAGATCCCGCACACCCCCATCTAAAGATCCCGCGTGCCGCAACTAAAGATCCCGCATGCCCCAGTGAAGATCCCACCTGCTGCAACTAAGACCCAGCACAGCCAAGTAAATACTTTTTTTTAAAAAATAAAATTAAATTAAGGTATGAATATATTTTCTAGGCATAATGCTATTGCACACTTAAGAGACTACAGTATGGTGTAAACACAACTTTTATATACACTTGAAAAGCAAAAAGATCATGTGACTTGCTTTACTGTGATGTTTGCTTTATTGCAGTGGTCTGGAACCAAACCCAAAATATTTCTGATTTAAGACCCAGCACAGCCAAGTAAATACTTTTTTTTAAAAAATAAAATTAAATTAAGGTATGAATATATTTTCTAGGCATAATGCTATTGCACACTTAAGAGACTACAGTATGGTGTAAACACAACTTTTATATACACTTGAAAAGCAAAAAGATCATGTGACTTGCTTTACTGTGATGTTTGCTTTATTGCAGTGGTCTGGAACCAGACCCAAAATATTTCTGAGGTATGCCTATAATTCCATTTATTTGACATTCTGAAAAAGGCAAAACTATAGGGACAGAAATCAGAACAGTGGTTTCTGAGGACTGTGTTTACTGTTTGCTGGGGGTGGGAGTTGGGGGAGCTGACCACAGAAGGAGACAAGGGAAATTTCAGGTGCAACGGAAATGTTCTGTATGAAATTCATCACAGGTGATTTCATTACATGTTAATTATATTTCAATAAATCATACTTAAGATAACAAAAAAATTAGTATCAATAACATAATAATTAACATATAATGAATAAAGGGCATATAGAAATAACCACTAGATTATACTGCTTCTGACACTTACCTTTTCACACTATCTTACCCCTTCCTTCCCTCAGTCTTTCACCCTGTCATGCTGATTCTGACTTAAGTATTTCACTGAATGCAAACTCTTTCTTTCCACCCTATTTATTACTCATCTGCACTACTCCAAGCTACACCTCTTAAAATGAGCGCCTCCAAATTACACTCAAATCAGGGTGCACTTCTTGCTATTCCTTCTCCCTTCCAGGCACCCTTAAGCACACATACTTTTCCTTAGATACGTTACTGCTTCTGCTCAAAAGCCCTCTCTCCTTTCTCCATTCATCAAACCACTACTCATCCTTTGAAACCCTGGTCAAGAATGGTTTCAACCTCTGTGTGCCCACCAGACTTTATCCCTATGCATACTTATCATGATTATTTGCAGCTCTCCTCAGATTTTACTGTCTTTAAGGACAGACAAGTTTTATTCAGCTCTGTATCTCTAGCAAATAGTTTCATTCCAGGCACATAGCTGTGCTCAGTGTTAACTCTCCTAGTAAGATAATTAAATTTTTTTAAAAATGCTAATACAGACCACTAACTATGTGCCAGGGACCATGCTAAGCACATTATGTGTATTAAATACTTTAACCCTTACAAAACTTGGAGTTAGGTTCTATTATTATCTCCATTCTATGATGAAGAAACTGAGGCACAGAGAGGTTAAGTAACTTGTATAAGGTCACACAGCTAATAAGTGGTGGAGCAGGGATATGAACCTGTGTAACCTAGCTCCTAAATCCATGCTCTTCCTAGTATGCTAGACTACCTTTTTATAATTCAGTAGGTGAAAAATGTATACACATATAGATAAAATTAGAGGAAGCCAGGAAAAAGTAAAAGCAACAGATCTAGGAAGGTAAAAAAATGAATGGGCTTTTAAATCTACATGTCATTCTGTTACAATACTGCCATTTTGATAATTAAAGGTAACAAAATGGAATATGACAAGAAGAAATATCAGAAGACATGAAGTAGAGATAAATAGGAGAAGGACAGTTTCTAAAATTTTGCCCTCAATATCGATGCCACCATTACCGTGACATCATTCCATTTCATGAATTTATTTACCTTCTGGAATACAGTAATATGATAGAAATGTTCTAAAATGTATCCTCTTTCAAATGTTGCTTTATTTATACACATAATTTTCAAAATTAACACTCACGTATGAAAGAGCCATCATGCTGTCTGACTTTTCAGGATTAGAGCAGCCTGCCTGAAAAGATGTTTAAACCACTGCAAATCAACCTGGTAAGAGTCTCTGAGATAAGTGGACACCTGTGTTAAACCACATTTTTGTTCAGCTGTCCAAAGAAAATATGCATCTGCCTGCACGGCTCACAGATGGCACATCAGGAAGTTCTGTCATATACAAATTTTCAGCATCTAACTGTATTCTGCTTTGAATTGCATGTTTTAAAAATGTTTTTAAATGTTACAACCTGTTTATTAATTCACAGTTTATTTAGGATTTCTAGAGATATTATACAAAGACAAGCCTAATGAATCAATGCCAAGACCAATTTCAGATGCAGTCTTTATTAGCTCAGAAAACCTACACAAAATGTACAATTCTGTAAACATGCTTTCCTGTAACAGAATAAAAACCAACCTTCCTAATAAATGTCATGCCTATCAATAATGACTACTATAAGAACTGAGAGGGCTTCCGTGGTGGCGCAGTGGTTGAGAGTTCGCATGCCGATGCAGGGGACACGGGTTCGTGCCCCGGTCCGGGAAGATCCCACATGCCGCAGAGCGGCTGGGCCCGTGAGCCATGGCCGCTGAGCCTGCGCGTCCGGAGCCTGTGCTCCGCAACGGGAGAGGCCACAACAGTGAGAGGCCCACATACTGCCAAAAAAAAAAAAGAACTGAGAAATAACACTACCTTAAGCAGAACTCAAGCAAATAAACACTATTTCAGCCGTCTATTCCTAACACAACTCCCAGCTGATGGACACAAAGTGTATTTCCATCTGAACCTTACAGAGAAATTCCCAACTAATCAATCTCCCCATCATCTAGGGACCCATCCCACCACACTCTCCAGAAGGTTGAAGATGTTCTAGGCTCAAATCAGATTTCTCTCCCCAAGAACTAGAATGCAAGCTCTATGGGGACAGGAATCTTTGATGATTTTATATACCGCTGCATTCCTAGCACCTGGAACGGTAGCTAGCACTTAGTAGGCACTCAGTAAGTACTAGCTGAATAGAAAAAACAATAATGTGGCAGCCCTGGGATTTAAAGCCTGGCTTTCTGAGCTCTGAAGTCTATTATTCTTCTTTGCTACCAGACTTTAAAACAGAACATCCTTTCTGGTTGACTACGCTAAAAGAAACTTTCCTGCCAAAAAACAAACTAAAGAGAAGAAAAGTAGCATTCAATAGGTATAGTCACAACATCTTGGAACTCTAGACACAGAGTAACCAATGTAAACAAATAAGAGCAGTGATTTAAAAAAAAAAAAAGTGACATTGCATGAAAACTAATTCCAAGGTGAATAGTTAACCATAAGTATTTGTCAAGAGAGAAATGAAGGGACTTCCCTGGTGGTGCAGTGGTTAAGAATCCACCTGCCAATGTAGGGGACATGGATTTGAGCCCTGGTCCGGGTAGATCCCACATGCCGTGGAGCACCTAAACCCGTGCACCACAACTACTGAGCCTGCGCTCTAGAGCCCGCAAGCCACAACTAGAGAAAGCCTGCACACAGTAATGAAGACCCAACGCAGCCAAAACTAAATAAATGAACGAATAAATTTTATTTGAAAAAAAGAGAGAAATGAAAATTTTCCCTGTAAGGTAAAATGTTTCAAGATCCCGTAAAAATGAAAAAGATCTTGATTCTGCACTGATTACCTATAAATTTATGTTTTTATAAATTTATATTCTAGATATAAACTTCATTTAATCATGCTAGGGAAAAAGTTTTGGTTAAAAAAAGGTCTTTCTATCCAACACATATACGTTTTCAAATCTGTTCTTTCTCCTTTCCCACTATAAAAAAAACCCGGATGGGAGAAGCCTACAGATTACTGCCACCAAAGCCAGTTCTTCTGGACCCAGAGGTTGATAGGTATTACTTCTGGTTGATATTCTGTTCGTTTCTTTCTCCGTCCCACCACACAGATAATATTAATCACAACTAGATTCAGGAGACATTACGACAGATGATAATATAAAGCCCAGGAGTCAAATCACCAATTACTAAGTGCCCTCACCACACTGCTCTCTCTGATTATGAAAAGGAATTAACTGTCCCATTTCTAAAAGTTGATATGGGTGAAAATTAACGTTATGATGGTAACAAATATCATTCTTCCTTATTAAACATCTTCTTAAATGCTTACTCCAGGAGCACCTGCAAACATGGGACAGACTTGTCTTTTTTTTTTTTTTTTTTTTTGCGGTATCCGGGCCTCTCACTGCCGCGGCCTCTCCGGTCGCGGAGCACAGGCTCCGGACGCGCAGGCTCAGCGGCCATGGCCCACGGGCCCAGCCGCCCCGCGGCACGCGGGATCCTCCCGGACCGGGGCACGAACCCGCGCCCCCTGCATCGGCAGGCGGACTTCCAACCACTGCGCCACCAGGGAAGCCCCAGACTTGTCTTTTTAACTCAAGTGTACAATAAGTACCTTGCTCACCACCTAAAGGCAGCCTTTTATTTCGATCACTTGGTCAACAGAGCAGACCATCCTCCCTGTATGTGGCACAACACAGACAAATCCTAGCAGGAGGTGAAAGCACGTAATACAGTTACAGCTGGTCTTCCTTCGACTTCTAGTAACGCTCTCCCATCACTGAAAGTCTGTGAGGAAAATTCTGTGAAGGAATAACAGTTTTCACACAGCCTGTACATCAACTGCGCAATACGATTCTAAACAGCCTCCTAAAAACAGGTTCCCGAGTCAGTGAATTTAAACACCTTCATATTTTTCTTTACACTTCAGAATTGTTTTTTCTTTGTGTAAACCAATATATTTCTTTTTTTTTAAATAAATTTATTTATTTTGGGCTGTGTTGGATGTTCATTGCTGCACAAGGGTTTTCTCTAGTTGCAGCAGGGGCTACTCTTCATTGCGATGCGTGGGTTTCTCACTGTGGTGGCTTCTCTTGTTGCAGAGCACAGGCTCTAGGCACGCGGGCTTCAGTAGTTGTAGCACACGGGTTCAGTAGTTGTCGCTTGCAGGCTCTAGAGTGCAGGCTCAGTAGTTGTGGCTCACAGGCGTAGTTGCTCTGTGGCATGTGGGATCTTCCCAGACCAGGGCTCGAACCCATGTCCCCTGCATTGGCAGGTAGATTCTTAACCACTGAGCCACCAGGGAAGCCTCTAATTCATTTCTTTACTTGACTGTAACTCACTATGTTTCAGAAGGTTTCTGATTTTGTAGCAGTTCAACAATTATATTCAGAAATAGATCTCTCGAAATGCCAATTATAAATAATATTGGTTTCCTTCTCCAAATTTTCTTCAAAATTTTCATTCTCCTGTACATAATTTTTATATATAAAGTGTCAGTTATGATAGATGTCATATAGCTGCCACAGATAAAAATGCTCTATAAAATGATGTTGACAAAGAACAGTCTTATACTTTAGTAATAATACCAAATGCTGAAGATATAATTAAACTACAACCCCGAAATGTTGTTATTGTTAGTGCAATTCTACTTTTGGAAACTTTTCACAATATACTGATCTTAAATTTAAAAATCCCTTTATGAGCATTATTGTATGATGTACATTTCCTAAAAATTAGAAAGCTACTTATATCCAACAATTAAGAACAGTTAAGTAACTTATGGTATACCCTTCAGCAGAAAATTAACACAGGACTTAAAATGGTTAAAGAGCTCATGGAATAAAATCTCATGGAAAAATTAGGACACAAAATAGTTTTGAGATTACAATTAAGTAAAATATGCAGAGGTTAAAAGTCTGAAGGGGATAATTATTGTGTTAGGGTGAGAGGATCATGAATTTTCTTTCTATTCACTTTTTCAAACATGTATTATTTCTCCAATTATAAAGAAGCTAAATAAATATAAAGAATTTTAAGGGTAATAAAATGAGACAAAGAGACAAAACAGAAAGCATGCTAGATTAACTGGGGAAAAAAATGTTTATTTGCCATACGCACGAGTTTACATCATCCCTGAAAATAGTGTTCCGTATCACCAGCGCTGGGCATCCTCTCTCCCACCATCTTGAGAATCTCCCCAATATACTCACATACACTAAGCTCTTCACAATACACAGTGGAGTTCAGGGAAATGTTACCATAATGTACACAGAGAAGAGACTTTTGCCATACTACAGAAATTCTACTATTCTGGGAACTTAATTCCTTGAGATGAATTCAAAGATGAATTCTAAGCTTTTACCACGCTTTATCTCTAAAACAGAATTCTAACTAGTTTTCTATTTCCCTAACACAGCAGGATTATGTTTATGGAGAAAGTTAGTCTGACATGAAAAGATAACTCAGGAGTCCATATTCAGTTCATTCCTTAAACCAAGAGAAATCGAAATGTAAACAGACAAGTGGTGAAAACAAACTAAAGTTCCCAAACATTCAGGTTCTGTTTGTTTAACATGAGAATGTTTGTTCAAAGATTATTAAATTTGCCAGTGGGGCAAGGACTTCACAGCAGAAAACAAGTTCACTACACTGAGAATACAGTATAAGAACCTATCAATTGGGCTTCCCTGGTGGCGCAGTGGTTGAGAGTCTGCCTGCTAATGCAGGGGACACGGGTTCCAGCCCTGGTCTGGGAGGATCCCACATGCCGTGGAGCAACTAGGCCCGTGAGCCACAACTACTGAGCCTGTGCATCTGGAGCCCGTGCTCCGCGACAAGACAGGCCGCCATAGTGAGAGGCCTGCGCACCGCGATGAAGAGTGGCCCCCGCTTGCCACAACTAGAGAAAGCCCTCGCACAGAAACGAAGACCTAACACAGCAAAAACTAATTAATTAATTAATTAATAAACTCCTACCCCCAACATCTTCTAAAACAAAAAAAACAATACAGCAAACCTTCCAGAGGTAATTATAATTATATAAAAAAAAGAACCTATCAATAGTACATCAAATAAGGAAAAAACTCCAATAAGTCTCAATCCAGATGCCAATTTTTCATACAATTTTTTCTATGAGCATACAATATTTTTATATATATTTTTAAATTAACAGAGCCTCTTTAAAAGAAGATCATTACTAACCACAGTGAGTACAGCTATAACAGAATGGTGGGAAGGATGAAACACCACCATTTGGTCAACAAGTACTGTCTGAATGCTAACTCCCTCTGGGCATTTGTGAACAGTGATGTCCACAAAGAATAAGAAAGATATTATAGGAAGTAGTCATCCCCTGACTTCACAGAACTTACTGCCCAACAGGGAAAGAAGCACACCAACAACAGAAGTACAAAAGGAAGCTTCTTTCATTCAGTCAGTCACCAAACACTGACTGAAAGGATGCCTCCTGTATTTCAGGCACCTTGGCAAAGGCTGGAGAAACGTGGTGGGCGTTTAAAAAAAGACTGAAAAGCTGTCAGTGTGGAGCTAATAATTCAAAAAGAGAGGTGGGCTGTATTCAAAAAACCACATAAGTTAACCCCAAAAATACAACTCTGTGAAATGCTGAGAGATCAAATGAAAGGTAAGTGCATAGTAAGTGAAAGGAACCCAGAGACAGGATTATCGAGGCCTGCGCAGAGCAGGCAGGTCAGGCTGAGAGAAGGGGTAATGGTGAAGCCACGTCTTGGGGGATGAGTAAGATGGAAGTGGGACATTCCAAAAAAGACACCTATATAGTATGATATGGCAAGAGATAGTGCTGGACACACAGACAAAGACCAGGTTATAATTAACGACCTTAAATTCCATACTATGGCTTTTTATTGTGTAATTTTTTCTTTTTAAATGAGAGAACCTACAACATGTTTTCGCAGTAGGTTCAGATGTTACACAGACATGACAAAGTTTCCACGGCAATAGGAAAAGTATGTTAAGGACAGCCAGAAGTGTAACCTAGCTTGTAAATAACCTAGACATAGAAAATAAAATGTGGAGCCATGACAAGCTTTAACAATGTACGACTGTCTTTTTTCCTATCAGGTGCAAGCTTACCCCTATGATGCTCAGCCCTTTAAGGTAGTCCTGACGAGGCTGGGCTTGAGGAACACATCCAGCAAGCACTATTTTCTTGTTCTCCTCTTGAGCTTTTCTAAAAGATTGAAGAGAAAACAGTGTTAATCCTTTTCCTCACAAGCGTACCCTTGGAAACTGATGTTAGTGCACGTAAGTTCCCTAAAACATAACATGACCATCTAGCATCAAACAGGATTTTCTTACAACTGCTTCAAAAAAATGCATTATAATAAGACTTCTGAACTATGTGTCTATTCAACACACCATAAACAACACAATGGCAGTCCAATCTGATAATGTCTTTCATTACAGCCTCATTATAAAACAAAAAATTTTACTTATATAGAACATTCAAGGATATAAATCGTTCTTGAAAACCACATTTTCCAGATAGACATTAGCCATTCAATTATTTTAAATCATTCATTATTTTAAATATTAATATTAAAACATACTATACGATTTCCCAGTCTTTTGTCTAGTATAAAAGTAAAATATACATTGAAAAAACTGAACAGAAAAGTAAGAAATAGAAGGTATAATACTCCCTCTATCCTGAGAATTCACACACCTCCTCACTTCCGTTCCTCAGAGACTGTCTACAACTTATAGATTATTTACGCTTATGTCCAGACAATCCCTCTCATATGCAGGTATGATGTATAACTAGACCTCTGTTCACTATAAATACACAAAGATGAAACAATATTTTGTTTTACAACTTCCATCTAATACACCTTGTGTATTTTTCCTTTTGTTTCTTTAAAGATCAGCCTCACCCCTTTTTTTTTGTATTTTATTTTTTAATTGAAGTTTAGTTGAAGTATTATTGAAGTTACAGGTATACAACATAGTGATTCACAATTTTTAAAGGTTATACACCATTTATAGTTACTATAAAATATTGGCTATATTCCCCATGTTATACAATATATCCCCATAGCTTATAGCTTATTTACTTTATACATAGTAGTTTGTACCTCTTAATCCCTTACCCCTATCTTGCCCGAACCCCTTTCTTCTCCCCACTGATAACCACTTGTTTGTTTTATGTTTCTGTTATTTTTTGTTAAATTCACTAGTTTGTTTTATTTTTTAGATTCCACATGTAAGTGATATCATACAGTATTTGTCTTTCTCTGACTTATTTCACTTAGCATACTACTTTCCATGTCCATCCCTATTGTTACAAATGGCACAAATTTGTTCTTTTTTATGGCTGAGTAGTATTCCATTGTGTGTGTGTGTGTGTCTATACACCACATCTTCTTTATCCATTCAGCTGCTGAGGGACACTCAGGTTGCTTCCTTATATTAGCAATTGTAAACAATGCTGCTAAGAACATTCAGATGCACATATCTCTTTGAATTAGTATTTATATATCCTGGATATATACCCAGCAGTGGAACCTCATCCTTTATAAAGGTTACAATGTGGGTATACTATAGCTTAACTATTTGTGTTCTGATAGGCATTTAGGTTATTTCCAATTTTTCACTATTACAAATTTTTTCACAATGCACATGCATACAGACATATGCACACACATACACATACAAATACATGTGGATGGATAGATAATTTTTGAATATTTGAGACAGTATTTCTGGATTATAAAAACCTAGATGCGAAATCTATGCTAAATTTCCCTAACATAAATTCTAAGAAGTAGAAACGTTGGTTCAAAGGTATACGTCTGGTTATTTTATATTAGGCATTTCTTTACTTAGGAGGAAGCTGGGATATATTTTATGTGGGTGTTAATCATTTGTCTGGGCACACATGCATACAGCAAACATTGATTCTGTGCTAGAAGACAGTGGTAAACCAAGCAGAGCTAACAACTTTTCCTAGAAACTATTCATATTCTTTACCCATTTATATTAAAATTTTAAGTCTTCAATTCTTTTTCAAGTATGTGGGTTTGGGACTTGTGATGCTTTGTTTACTTTTTTCCACTGGTTGCTCGGGTATTGTGTTTTGTACACCAACTGTGTTTCTGAGCCCCCCACCCCGGGCAATGTCTAGGTTTCTGAAACCAACTGAGAAAGCTAAGAGAATCAGCAGTCCAGTTTCTAGACTTTTAACTTTTAGACTACAGCACCATGAAGTGAAAAGTCTCTATATCTGACACCCTTTTTTGTTTCTGTCAACTTTTTCCAGGCTACAAATTCAGAACTGAAAGCCTAAAAAAGGTGGCAGGGGATGGTTAACAGAACTAGCTATGGGTGATCAACAGCCACATCAAAACCCCTGGGAAGTGTGCAGAGAATGATTAAATGAATGAACGGGCAGAGGACAAAATACTAGTTTAACAGCATCCATAAGCATTTCACTTCCGTAACTTCTTAAAGTACTCTGGTATAACTTTTCCATTTGGAATCCTGAAAAAGCTTGTTAATAGAATCAAGAAAATCTGACGTTGGTAGATTGCTTAACATATCCAAGAGAATTACTGCCTGGCTCTGACACTTGGTTTTTCTTTTTTTTTTTTTTTTTATCAGTACCAAGCACACCATTGCACACAAATAGTTTTCTTGTAGTAAATGTGAAATACCTTATCAAACAAAAAAATCTTTCCATTTACATTAATAACATGTACAAGGAAATAACATCTGGTTTCTTCACAAACTTTAGCTATGCACCTAGAATCACTGCCAAATGTTCAAGGGTCTGTGAGGTCACCAATTATTAAATCCAAATTAAAAAGCTGGCTTCTAGGGTTTCCCTGGTGGCGCAGTGGTTAAGAATCTCCCTGCCAATGCAGGGGACACGGGTTCGAGCCCTGGTCCAGGAAGATCCCACATGCTGCGAAACAGCTAAGCCTGTGTACCACAACTACTGAGCGTGCACTCTAGAGTCCGCAAGCCACAACTACTGAGCCCGCAAGTCACAACAACTGAAGCCTGCATGCCTAGAGCCCGTGCTCCTCAACAAGAGAAGCCACCGCAGTAAGAAGCCCGTGCACCGACCCGAAACGAAGAGTAGCCCCTGCTCGCCGCAACTAGAGAAAGCCCGCACGCAACAACAACGACCCAATGCAGCAAAAAATAAATAAAAATAAAATAAATTTATTAAAAAAAAAAAAGAAAGCTGGCTTCCAGTAATGTGATTCAATTACTTAATTATTAAGCACGTCTAAGACATGATAGTGAGTGTTTAAGGGACCACAGTAAGAGGAAGATAGGCACTTTACACTCAACGAGCTTCTGGTTTATAATGGATGAGATGAGATGTAAAAGAACATAAACAACACAGCATCAAGTAAAATGCCCTAACGTGACAGAAAGATGTACAGGCAACATATCATGGAGGGACAAAGAATATGCACACAGAAAAATACAGTAAAAAGCTTTATGAAAAAAGTTGAAAGGATTTTAAGGGGAGACAGGAGTTGGAGAGGGTGAAATGGAGGCAGGAAAAACTCCAGGCAGTTGTTACACCACGGACAAAGGCAAAAAGCGAGGAAGTTAGGGGAAAGCATTTCATTATAGAAAGAGTTTCTATATAAGGGAGACATAGGGCTCATATTGGGGAAGGAGCCTTACAAAAAAGGCTGGACAGGCTCCAATGTAGTGGGCAGTGGGGAAAATTTAAATTTTGGTGGCAGAGTGGACACAGAGTAAAGCCAAACTTTGAGAACAGGACCCTGGTGGCAAGGTGCAAAATGAAATACACGGGGAAAAGAAGCCAGTGGTTGGGGAAATTCATTTAATACCCTAGGCAAAAGGATGTGAGGACCTGAACACATGTGGAGGATAAAAAAAAAAAAAAAAGTTAAAAGGAGATGAGTTCTCCTGCTGGAATATACTTGAGAAACCCCAAGGATGAATCAAAGGTGATGTCAAGGTTTTGAGTCTGAGGCAGGGATTAACAGACATTTTCTAAAAAGAGCCAGAGAGTAAATTACTTCAGGCTTTGGTGATCACAGCCCTCTGTTGTAACTGCTTAACTCTGCCACCTTAGAGCAAAAGAAGATAGACACAATACTTAAACAAATGGGTACATCTCTGTTCCAATAAAACTTTTTTAAAAACAAGCAGCAAGGGCTTCCCTGGTGGCGCAGTAGTTGAGAATCTGCCTGCTAATGCACGGGACACGGGTTCGAGCCCTGGTCTGGGAAGATCCCACATGCCGCGGAGCAACTAGGCCCGTGAGCCACAGCTACTGAGCCTGTGCGTCTGGAGCCTGTGCTCCGCAACAAGAGAGGCCGCGACAGTGAGAGGCCCGCACACGGTAATGAAGAGTGGCCCCCCACTCTCCGCAACTAGAGAAAGCCCTCGCGCAGAAACAAAGACCCAACGCAGCCAAAAAATTAAATAAATAAATAAATAAAACAAGCAGCAGGTCAGATTTGGCCCGAAGGCCAGAGGCTGCCTATCCCTAGTCTAAGAAGATAAAAGAAAAGTGGTGCCACTAGCTGTCAGCAGAAGCTGAGTACTGGGATAGAAGGAAATTCCAATAGGACACACCCAATCTGAGGCTCTGCTAATGCCCATCAAGTCTCTGGGTGCAATTCAGCTGGCTGGCAATAGAGCCGGGGGTAGATTTTTGAAATGTATTCCAAAGTGATGGTTGATGACAGTGGATGCGACAATCCCTAAAGGTGTGGAGAGAATCCTTATTGAGTACAAAACTGTAAGGTTCTTTAGCAATGTAGAAGCATTCCCACAGGCTAAAAAATATTAGCGTCAAAAAGAAAAAAAGGTAATATCACCACCAACAATACTATAACAGCAATAATAATCATGATTAGCATTTATATGTACTTCATCAAGGTCACCATTATATAGTAGTTGTATAACATATTTGAAAACAGTATAGCCAATATACAACAACCCAAGGAAAGCGTTCTGCTGACTTTATCAACACTAGACCAGGTCATGAAAGTACAGTCCAAGACTGATTTTAGGGAGTAAGCAGAACACCAGAAAATTAAGAGGAAATTTCAAAATAGAGATGTTTAAATAATTTATTTAAAATATTATTTCATGCTTTTATTGAATTTGGCTTTAAAATGCTAGGGTAGACCAGAGCTATAAGCCAAAAATCATGCTCCAGCTATGGAATATTGATGCTACACTCTGTGACCAAATAAGGTATCAAAAGTTTTAATGCAATTTCTCAAAGAGTGCTCTTGTTCTAAACATTCCTTTCTTACATCCTGTTCTTCTTGTTTAGTAAACTTTGCTCAGGTTCATAAGCCTGAAATAAGGCCTGAAAATTTTTTCATTAGAAATGTACCCAGCACAGACATATGTTTTAAAGCCTTATCCTTCAACATATGAATGCTGATAAGAATAATACCTTAAGAAATTTTAAAATACTATAAATGTCCATGTTTTCATTTTTGATAGCCTTGAAATGTCAATTAAAATGAAAATTGAGTGCTCGCTTCGGCAGCACATATAGTAAAATGAAAACCCAATGTAAAGTTAATTCAATATAATCATTCATATTTTCTTGAAATGCATTTCTAAATTAAAACAGAGATGTATCCTTGTCTAGAGCATTAACTTGAGTAATAAAGAAAACATAATGAAACCTTTTCTTCTTTTCTGCCAAGCACCAAATGAAAGAAATAATTTGTACAGAATCTTAAAATTCACAGCATCATAGAAAACGCATAAGGATGATATAATATCATTATCTCACAGATGAGAAAATTGATATTCAAGAAGACGCAATGGTCGAGGTCCAAAGTTCCACACTTTGTGGATTTAGTGCTGGAGCTGAGATGAGCACCCAGGATCTCCTGAGTCCTTGAATCCTACATTTCAGAACATAAATCAAACTTGAGTTTTGATTGTGTAATAAACATTGGAGCAAACATTTCTTGATTAAAACAACACAGAAATTGACACAGATTATAATATACTGAATGTCTTCAAAGTAGAAACACAATTTAATATTTCACAGCTCTTGTTTTCCTGAGTCTGGTGAACAAAATCACAGTCTAATAGAAGAGTAGTAAATTCATGGATCTATCAAGAAAAACTCAGTTCTCTATACGTAGCAGATAAAGAGGAAATGTTGCTTCTTCTCCATGTTCATTTCTCTTATATCCTTCCTGCAAATTGATATTTAACCTATATAAAAATACTCATAGTAATATCTAAGTCTTCAATCAAAATTTTTTTTATGAAAAAGTATTCTTAAATATACATCTGATTTTTTACTTTCTAAATGTATATTGATACCCCTCTAAAAACAGCAGTACTGGAAGAAGGGTCAAAACCAATCTGTTTCTATGCAAAGCAAGCACTCTTAACTACTCTGCAAGTGAGTACTGTCTGCATTCAAATACTCAAGTGAGAGGACACTATTTTAAGTATTTATGTGCAGGCATGTAGCCATGTGAAACTCATAAAAACACCTCAGCAGATAATCTAAGATAAAACAACTAAGGATCTATGTTTGTGATCTATTTCCATAACCACGATGCCCTTCTTTTAAATTTTGGAACAACCAGTCAACGAGGAAAGAGCTGGCAGCAGCAATGCAACTGTCTCCATACATGACTGTTATCAAGACTTGCAGAGTTAGGCTAGGAGGCACCAAAAGTTGAAAATAAAGTTACTCTGAGTCTTGATAGGATTTATCAGTCTAAAAATATAATGCAAACAGATATATTCAAATAGGTAACTGGGGCTGTCTGGAGACATTCAAATCCAAAGTAACTGGGGTTTAATCTCAGGGTCACAATACTGAATATTATTTTAACCAACAAAGCTAAAAACGTAATTGCACATTTTATGCCCCATGAGAAGAAAGAATGTTACCACACGGGGAATGGTCTTCATTGCACTAGAAAAGAGGAGCCCAAAGGGTAAAAGTTTCTCAACACTTAGTAACAGTGGCCAAGTAGGCACCTGAGGCAGATTATCAGTACAATAGTTAATCCTTTTAGACACAGCAGTCATTTCTTTAAAGTGTATCTGGATATAACAACTTGCCATTCCCTGATGAACTGGCCATATAAAACCAGTGAAGAAATTCCCACTTGATTTCAGGTTCAATAGGTTTCCTTTATTGTGCTTACTGCAATACAAGTTCCCGGGTTCACCTATAAGAACTATTATTTATTTAGAAGTCATTAATTTGGCATTTTATTTTTCCATTCTACCATTCAGTCACTCACCACATGCTAAACACAAGAGAACAAAAAAAAATAAAAGGATAGTCTCTACCCTCAAGGTGTTCTCGCAATCTAGTGAGAAAAGGAAGGAACAGGCCTTACAACCCAGGTTTTTGCGTGCAGGGGAAGAACAGAGATGCCGAGGTAGCAAGGACAGCTGCGAGCAGCCCTGTGGGAGAAGAAGCATGTGCCCATGTAAAGAGACGCAAGGGTACCCAGTTATGAAGGAGAGGTAGCGTCTCTGAATGCAGGGCTGTGGAACGCTGACTCCCAGTGAAGTCCCTGAGGGACCACGGCAGGGACACAGAGGGGGCTGAGGAAGCAGGACTAGAGACTTCCTCTTCCTCCTACATCCTGTTACTGTGCTTTCATCTGCTCTACCTATCAAGAGTCTGTGAAATATTTTGTCTGAAGAAAGGATTCTGTGACTTTAAGAAAGATGGTGAGAACAGGGCATGGACTTTTTTTCTTCCCAGCTTCACTGAGGTGTAATTGACAAGGACATAGACTTCTGTGAAGAGGTTAACAGCGTAAGGAAGGTTGGTTCATTATAGAAAAGGGAATTTCAATGAGAAGTATAAAAATGTTTTTTTAAAAAGCTATAGGGGAAAAGTGATGGGGGAAGGGGGAGAGACCAAAGACAGGAGGGATGGCAAGAAGTAGGAAGAAGAACCTCCTGCAGAAATCAGAAAATGGGTGACTTGTGCTTGCACGCTCACGAGAGGATAAGAAACACAGTGAGAAAGCACCAGGTGGGCCTGGGTAGCCTCATGCTCCAAAGGGAATCAGGTTCAGAGAATGGGAAAGATTCCTTAGGCTTACAGGAAGATGCTTCTCTCTGAATCCTGCCAGGGATTCTGAAAGGAAATATTCCAAATTGTAAATAATAGTTATCTCGGTTGGATAAGGAGTTAAGAAAATAAAGAAGACACTCAAAACACTGTTTTCAAAAGCCTGACACCAAAACAGGGCAAGGGAAAGATTCCCCAGCATCTGTGGTAAGGCACCGGGACCAGCTTCTCGGGAGCCATCACGTTGGGATAAAGACCAATTTCAGAGGATTATGTGCCGTATTCCTCCCTATCCACCTCCCTAACTTACTTTAGGTAAACTCACAGTGCTCCCCAACATTCCCAGACATCCTCTTGGATAGGAAGGTTGCCCAGTTAAATAAATTTTACCCAAATGTTTAATATTTTCTACAATATTCCTTATAAATGGTCATGTGGCTTCTGCTTTACTTTCTCAATGGCAGGAAGTTCATTACTTCAAAATTTCCTGTTTAATCACTGTACACATGTTTTTGTCCATATGTTCTTCTTATTAAACTCTACCTCTAGATAGCTTCCACTTATTCATTCTAATTTGCCTTCTTTCACCTCCCAAAGCTTTATTCCCTACACACTGGCCTACATGCCAGGCAAAACATATGTAACCATTCTCAAGGAAATGTTTCTAAAATACATGGCATGCTTACATTTCTTATTACACAAGATACAGTGAATCTAACTGAACCTATAGTTGATTGCCTTAAATAATCACAGTAGATACAGAATTTCACATCTGTAAGAGACAACCAAAATTTTCTAGCCCTATCATTTCACTTATAAAAGAGGAAACTGAGGATTAGAAGATTAAACAGATTGCCCAAGGTCAAAGAAAAGACAGTACTGGCAGTCATCCATCATTGCCCTTTGCCTTGATATAACGATGTCCTAAGCCAGGGGTTACCAAGATCCATAAGATTGTATGGCCCCATAATAAATAATCTCAGTAAGCCATATATATTGATTCTTCTCTTTCTGTTGTGTCAGCTATTACTTCTCAATATATTTCTAACTTGTCTATTCAATCTACCACCACCATTTCTAATTGCCATGACAAAAATTTCTGGAATAAATGACAACAATCAAAAACTTCATTTTATATATGATTTTCACAAATTCATTAATGAAATATTTTGTGTCTATTATGTGTACAATATATGCTTAGAGGTCTGTCAGATACCAAGAGGAATTTGTGCCTCAAGGAATACACAGGAAGTTAAAAAGACCAAAAAAGAAAGTTTGAAATATGCAAACTGAACAGACATAGAAATCAATATTTTAAGTACAAGGTTAGAACATCAAAAAGAACAAATAAATTTACAGAGCAGTGGTTACCAAACTTTTTTTTTTTAATTTATTTAATTTTTTTTATCTTTGGCTGTGTTGGGTCTTCGTTGCTGCGCACGGGCTTTCTCTAGTTGCAGCGAGCGGGGGCTACTCTTCGTCGCGGTGCACAGGCATCTCAGAGCAGTGGCTTCTCTTGTTGCAGAGCACAGGCTCTAGGCACGTGGGTTTCAGTAGTTGTGGCTCACGGGCTTAGTTGCTCTGCAACATGTGGGATCTTCCCGGACCAGGGCTCAAACCCATGTCCCCTGCATTGGCAGGTGGATTCTTAACCACAGTGCCACCAGGGAAGCCCCACCAAACTTCTTATCAAGGTACCAACCAGTTAAAAAAAAAAAGAGATGGACCTTAAATACATACAACTGTATATAAATCATACACATGGAGTACTATATTAATGTATTATGTACATTATAAAATATACCTTAATATTATATTTTTTAAGTGAAATGCTGCAAAATAACTTTAGTGCTCTGAGTTCAAATGGGAGGAGTTGTTGCAGGCTCAAATAAAGCATTAGTAGGCCTCATAATATCTAGTGTAATGTTATCATTCACTAGAACTTTCTTTTCTCATTTAAGGGGACCAGAATATGCCATCCCAAAATATGCCACTTTGGAATAAGAATTCTTTTGAGATGAAGGCAATTAAGAAACAGCAGACTCAGGAAAAAAGCTCTCTCCCGTCTCCCATCTGGATAAAAGCAGGACATAAATTTCCATTTGTAAAGGTGTCTCCCTCTCTAGTACCAGGAAGAGAACTACTCCAGAGACAGCTCTTATCACCAGACTCTTACCTGCATAACAAGCCTTACTAAAAAGCCTTATTTATCATATATTTCCTAATCACCTTCTCATAATTTACACCTCCCCAATAAGCCCCTTTTTCCTTTGTCTAAACTCTTCTCCACTCTTTACCCCCTTTGTTAAGATGGTATATAATCACCAAATTCTAACTCCTGCATACTTGCATAATTACAACTGTTTTGTTTTGTTTTTCCCATTAGTCTGTCTTTTATCACTTTGACTCACATGCCCCAGTTGCTGAACCTAAGAGCATACATACAAAGAGATGTATGTATTGTTTTCCCTACCCTACATCATGAAGTGTAAGGTTCAGTGGATTTTTTTATGTAACTTGAAGATCCAAGGCAAAGTAAGATGAGTGAGGCTAGTGAAAATCAGACCACTGTATATATGATACCTCACTACATTTAAAACTGCATTTAGATATATACGGAATCTACAAAAATGGTACCGATGAACCTAGTGGCAGGGCAGGAATAAAGATACAGACATAGAGAACGGACTTGAGGACACGGTGGGGATGGGAGGCTGGGAGGAAGTGAGAGAGTAGCATTGACATATATACACTACCAAATGTAAAACAGATAGCTAGTGGGAAGCAGCTGCATAGCACAGGGAGATAAGCTCAGTGCTTTGTCACCACCTAGAGGGGTGGGATAGGGAGGGTGGGAGGGAGGCTCAAGAAGGAGGGGATATGGGGATATATGTATACAAATAGCTGATTCACTTTGTTGTACAGCAGAAACTAAGACAACACTGTAAAGCAATTATACCCCAATAAAGATGTAAAAACAAACAAACAAAAAAAAACTGCATTTAGGACTTGCACAGCATTTAGTATTTGAATCAATTAATTTCTTCTTGATAAGCTAGTTAATGTAAGTAAAACACTCCTTCTTTAAAAGGATTAACATAAAAAAAATAACCTAAAGTATATGACATGTATATTCCTATTATGGAGATTATCCCCATAAAATGAAAAGCAAATCTGTAATTACTTCACCTCCCTAAGATCAAAACACCGATACTCTACTCATAGCAAACACTTTAGATGGTAATACCCTTCAACAGAGGAAAGGAACAAAGAGAGAAAGGAAAAAGTAGTTTTTTTAAAAATAAAATTCCAAGGTGCATCAGTATATAGGAAGACCTTAATAAAGTGCCACTGAAAAGAGATGCCCTGATCAGCTGTTACATTTATTCAATTCACCATCCAATTTTCACATTTCATTATAGTTTACTCTAATTATCACATTCACCAAGAAAGACCAAAATTAAATTATGACAGGAACCTATATTTTGAGCAAGGAACGAGGGAAATTTACAGTTCTGGTTCCAATTAACAATGGGATTACAGGACTTCCCTGGTGGCGCAGTGGTTAAGAATCCGCCTGCCAATGCAGAGGACACGGGTTCGAGCCCTGGTCTGGGAAGATCTCACATGCCACGGAGCAATTAAGCCCGTGCGCCACAACTACTGAGCCTGTGCTCTAGAGCCCACGAGGCACAACTGCTAAGCCTGCACACCTAGAGCCTGTGCTCCGCAACAAGAGAAGCCACCGCAATGAGAA
Organism: Neophocaena asiaeorientalis asiaeorientalis; assembly: GCF_003031525.2. Classification (NCBI taxonomy): domain Eukaryota; kingdom Metazoa; phylum Chordata; class Mammalia; order Artiodactyla; family Phocoenidae; genus Neophocaena; species Neophocaena asiaeorientalis. Next base: position 203,838 of record NW_020171827.1, on the reverse strand, counting down.
GCCCACGCACGGCAACGAAGAGTAGCTGCCGCTCACCGCAACTAGAGAAAGCTCGTGTGCAGCAACGAAGACCCAATGCAGCCGAAGACCCAATGCAGCCAAAAATAAATATAAATAAATAAATAAATTTATTTTTTAAAAATGGGATTACAGGGATAAAAGTTCTGAAGGAAAATGCATACTTGGTCTTATATAGAGTTCCAATCTGAATACAATTTGAGCTACAGTACTATTAGATCCCAACCTGGTTTCTGGTGGGAGACCCAGAAAAAATTAGAATTTAGAACCGACCTATACAGTCTGAGTAACAAGCTGTTGTAAACACTTATAAAAGGTTCCTAAACAAAATTTTCAAGTTTTTACATCTTTTTCAAAGTCACTTTTCCAAAGAGGCATTAGTTAATGGAAAAACTGATCCCCTGGAGGAGGTAACAGAAAAGTGCTTTGTTATTTAAAATAATACAATTAAAAAGTGGCCAAACAAGAGACAATTGTGCCCTGGAAAAGATAAGAATCTGCGGAGTTGTGTCTTTGGCTAATTTACACCTACAGGACTGAGGCAACAGAAGAGACTAAGTCAAGCTGCTTAACTGCGTTTCAGCCAGCTCTAACTCCTGCATGATCAAGAGGTTTCACTGGAGGCGCAAGAGGCAGAGAATATCAGTATTTCAGGGCACTATTAAAAAACTTATTTTTAACATATTCTAGTTGAACTAGCTAATTCAGAAGGAATTATCAGTACTGTTCTTATGGCAAATGATTTACAATCTTCAGCACTGACCTATAGTATTGATACTATATCCATAGATATATATCAATAGCTCTTCCAATAGATTTCTCTCCCCTACAAGACTATAAGCTCCCTAAGGGCAATGCCTAGATATGATTCATTTTACACACCTCACAGTACATTTTCAAGAAACCTCTTGCAATTTAATAAACGAATGAAAAACCAATTAACAGAAAATAACATAGAATCAATCATTAACTAAAATTGTGATTAAGACCCATGCTTATGTCTCTTAAAATTTAATAAGGCCAACACTAAGCAGGAATCCACCTTTTTCATCATCAGAAACACAGATAATCCAATCAGAGGAGCTACCTTTGATGAGTGTCAACACCATTTATGTACGTTTGAATTTTATGGTAAGTCCTCAGACTCTTTCACAAATCAAATAAACAATTCATAAGAATTACTATCATATTCTTAAGAACAATTTTCTTAGTGTTTAAACAGCACGGTTTTCCTTTCAACTCTCTCCTTTGTCCCCTCCATCACTCTTTCTTTAAAATTCTTTAAAAATTTTTCATTTTATCTTCAGAAAAGTAATACAGCTATTAGTTATAATTACTCTGACCTCAGTTCAGAAAGGTACTGATCACAAATACAACTTTTTTTTTTTTAACTTCACAAGAAAAAAAAAGATTTTTTTATAGCAGCAACCAACATAGCTGGTCACAGACAAACCTTGGAGCCACTACTCAACTCTAGTCCCAGAAAGCAAAGCAATTTCAGTGAAACAAACACTGTCTTCTATGTGAAAATGCCCCATTTACCAACATCAATGTACAAAACAAAATCCATTTTGATGGGAAAAAAAAACTGTCAAGTTTTTCCTGTTTGCAATGCCAGCAAAGGACAAACTTCATCACCCTGATACCAACGTCAGACTGACATCAATTCAAATTATCAACAGAAATAACCAAGCAAATGACATTTACCATTCAGCAACACGACTTAAACCAACACGACTTAAACCATAATAAACTAAAGAGAGGATTTCTTCATTATTACTTCATTATTATCAGCAGAGTCATACAGAAAGAGACTACAGGCTCCCTCTGAGCCACACGAAACATGTTCAGAGTGTCTCTTCCATGTTCAATGTTGTTGCCACGGGGAACAGAGAAAACAATGAAAAGGCTGTATGTACACACGAAAAACAACACAGAGGACTGCAGCAATTTTAAAAATTTTATTTAATCAACTAATACTTATGGAACAATCACTATGTAGCAAGTATGAAATATGTGGGGTGAAAAATTATATACGTTAAGGATGAAAAGAAAGATTTGGTTTGCTTTAACTGTATAACCCTATTAATTATCCATTTCCCTTTATATGTAGAAACAAAGCATGTCATTCTTGGGATGCTTTTTTAATTATTAAGGCTAGCTGACATCCGTAGTTAATCTAAAGGTTCCATTTCCCTCTGGAGATTCTTCTCTGAATTCTACTGAAATCAGTGAATTAATTGGCCCTTTAAGTAACTATATTTTACTAATGCACAGGAATATACACATACATACCTATATATATATACACATATTTATTGCAGGTAACTGGCTTACACAATCACAAAGCCTAGTTAAGCAGTCTTTTTTAAAGCTGTATCTGTCTCCACATCTGATACTGGAGCTTGAAGTTTATATATATATATATATATATATACATGAGAAAAAGAGAGAAAACCAACACTCTATTAGACTGATATTCCCTCATTTTTATCTCAGAACTAATAAGGTACTACATATTACCTGTATTTTTACACATGAAAATAAAATTAGACTGTTATGGTCACATAAATAATATAAAAAAATCCTTAATCTGAAGCTAGAAAAAAAAGAAATGGGACTTGAAAGAAATAAGAGAATTACATTCAGAATTACTGCAGAAAATTGCTGTGGTTACAACTGGAACCACAGCAGCTGCTGTCACCAGTGCCTCACTTAAAATACAAAATATAGGTGTGGAAATTTACTATATTCTTACACCTTCTAAAAGGTAAAGCCAGGGCTTCCCTGGTGGTGCAGTGGTTGAGAGTCCGCCTGCCAATGCAGGGGACACGGGTTTGTGCCCCGGTCCAGGAAGATCCCACATGCCACGGAGCGGCTACGCTGGTGAGCCATGGCCACTGAGCCTGCGCTCCGCAACGAGGTATGCTGAGAGGCCCGCGTACAAAAAAAAAAAAAAAAAAAGGTAAAGCCAAATTATGTACTTTGATCCCAGCAGAGAGCTGAGATGACCAAATGAACAGAAACACCTCTGCACCTTCCCAAAATTCCAGAGAAGACATAATTTATACATGGGAAAGGGAACATGAGTAACCGAAGTCATGGAGCATTTGTGTAAAACTTAAAAAAAAAAAAAAGTGACTTTTCCAAAGAAAACCTATAAATCAAAGGTGAAAGGAGCCTAGAAAAAGCTGATCTCCATAATTAAAGATGGGCAAACAATGATTTGAGTCCCCTGTCCTCACAGCAATTGGCTTCGAGTCACCTACAAGTTATGACCTCAAGTACAGCTCCCAACATAAAAGTAGAAGGTCTTATATGTGCACCTGTGAGCATTAGCACTGTGACCAGGTAAGCAGAGCAGTGCCACCGAATGACTTAAAGCCACCACAGGGCCACAATCACCACACCTGAAAGAACTCCCACATTCTCAAGAGGAAGCCATTCCTCAGCCAATGGTGATCTTATCATCCTTTCTATCACCCCCTAAGCAAACAACTAGAATCAGAGATCCTAAAAACAGAACCACTTTTACTGTATTAACACACTGAAAAAGAAAAACCAAATGATCATCTGAACAAAAGCAGAAAAAGCATTTGACAAATTTCAAAATCCATTCATGAAAAAAGTCTCAGCAAACTAAAATTAGAGGAGAACTTCCTCAAATTGATAAAGGATATCTATAATAAACCTACAGCTAACATCATGTTTTCTCCCTAAGATGAGAAACAAGGCAAGGATGCCCATTCTTACCACTTTTAGTCAATATTATACTGGAGGCCCTTGCTAAGGCATAAGGAAAGGAAAGGCATACAATCACAGAGAAAAGGAATCAAAAGGGTTTCTTCACAAATGAAATGATCGAATATGGATAAAATCCTAAAGGAATAAAAAGCTACTAGAACTAACAAGGTAGTTCAGCAAGACCACAGGATTCAAAAGAAAGTAACAATTACTGAAGATAGGCAAAGACAATCTATTATATGAATAAGATGAGTTCCTGATGAAGAAACCCAAAGGCAAGGGAAGGGAATACTAAAAATTATAATCCAAGAAAATTTGCATTAAAAAATTTAAAAGTTTTGTCCATATGTTGGAAGATTATACTATATACCTGAGAACATTACCCCAGAACAATAAGAACAACCAACACCAAGACACATTCTAATAAAATTACTGGACTTTAAGAAAAAGAAAAAACTCCTTTGAGCTTCTAGGCAAAAAGAACGCATTACTTATAAGGAGGGAAAAAAATTACACTGCCACCAGACTTTGAAAGCAGTGAGAGGCCCGCGTACCAGAAAAAAAAAAAAAAGAATACCAGGGTCATGTCAAAAGGACACAGAAATCAACCTGAAGGGGATCACAGTGGCCAAAGACAGGACAATTTGAACTTGGGTAAGAATCGCAATTGACTGAAGCCCAAATATGTTTAAAATCATGAGTTTCTAATCATACTTTAAAAAAAAAGGGGGGGGACTATCCGTTACCTTCTGAGAATGATAGGATCCAATTTATTATCTTAGAAATCAGGTAAATAAGGGAATCTAGAATTTATCCTGCCTTTCTCTATAAACTCTACCAATGAGTAAATAGCTGATGAGGGGAGACATCTCCTTATCAAATTATTACAGCTAATCTCTGACTAGATGATATAATAGAATGTCATCGTTTTCCAAACCCCAAAGAAATAATGACTCACGGCGTTATACGTCAACGGCTGGTAGCATCGAAAACAGAGAAACCACCACACATTACGAGCCTCCCAATGAAAGAATACAATTCAACCTAAAATCCTGCCAAGGCTCTATAACAAGCTGCCAATTTGCAACAAAAACAGAGGACAGAGGAAGGTACTGAACTGCACTTGAATATGCAATCAGCAAAATCTGGACTATGGAGAGCTCGCAGGTCAAAAGGCCCAAGTTCTTCAACAGGTAAGTTATAAGGAAAAGAAAGAGCTAGAAGGGGAACCTATTGATTAAGAGAGATTTAAAATGCACTTCAGGTGTTTTTCTTAAATGGGCAAGATTTAACTGCATTGTCTAAAAACAAAACGTGGGTGATAAAGCCATAAGGGATAAAGCCATACAGAAGTGATTATTATAAAAGTCAAGACAGTGCTCATCTGTGGAGGTAGGGAGAGAGCTGTGACTGTGATGGGGAACGTAAAGGGGTTTCCAGAGTGGCTAGCAATGTTTTGTTTCTTGAACTGGGGGGACAGTGACAGGGGTCTCTGCTTTAAAATAGTTCCCTAACCTATACGTTGTTCTGCAATTTTAAAACTTATCATTGTATTTTACAACAAAGTTAAAATAAATCTCTAATAAAAAATACTCTAGAACTAAATAACCAGAGATTTCCCAGTAAACAAAAAGGGGAAGAGAAGTAAAACTGTGGTATCCATCTCTAAAGCCCTTTCAAACTCCCTATATCTCAGAACCCACATGAAAGCGGTTTTAACCTGTGGTATGTAAACAGGATGTCACAGTTAGCTGGAAGAACCCCGATGCACGCTTGTAGAAACAAAACTGTATGTTGTCCCCTGACCATCTTTGTTGGAGGTAAATGGAATGACACTGAAAAGACCAAGTAAGTCAGAATCATTACTGAAGACGTTCCAAGAGAACATCACAAAACTTGTTTATTTTCTATATTTTGTGCAATTAATTACCATTTATACCACTGAAAGGACAGGAAAATTAAAAAGCATGAAGAGTGCACAGAATGCACCCCTGTCTGCTCTCCTGTACTGTATATGGGCAACTTCTCTCGTTCTTTCTGCAAACACAACTGTGAGATTTAAGTGGCAGGGCGTTTCAAGAAGGAAAATCTGACGCTGTCCAGAGACCTAAATTCAGGTCCCAGCTGCACCATGAATTGACAGCAAGACAAATCGTCTTTGTCTCTGAGCCTTAATTTTCTCACATATACATGAAAATGGTTAAACAAGATGAACCCTGATACGTATTCCAGCACTAAAAATCTTGGTTGACATAAGAAATATCTGCCCCCAAAAGGTAGCATTTGCCGCCAAGATTAAGAAAAAATACCACAGTGGCAAATAACATCATTAGAAATTTTTTTTTCTCAATTAGTAAATTGAGAAAAATTTCTTTGAAAATTCCCCCCAAAAAGCTGCAATGTATGTTCAATCTTTTTACACCCAGCTGATCTGTAATAGACTTGAAAATTAGCAAATGAAAATATAAGAAGAAAGTTCATTTTTAATATTTTAAATTCCGGTTTATACTTTCACGTATCCGTTTGTAAAACTGTGGTAAAAGGGAAAGTTTGTGGCTTTAAAAAGTTAGAATAAAATAAAAGAAAGCAGGCAATAAATTCAGTTTCCTTCCTCCCACCTCCAGTTTTGCAATGTTCAAATTTCAACCCCACACATCAAAATCTCGAATAATACTCAAGTCCCTAACAGAAAAGAAATAAGAAAACAAGAAATGAATGCCCCTGTAAGGTGAAACTCAAGAGTCTAAAGGATGGTCCATGTCTTCTGGAGAATAACAAAAATTATCATCATGACAACAGGATTTTGCTTTTTATACTGCTTTAGGCTTTTCCAGAGCAATTTTCACATACATCACATGCTGCCTCATGAAATCTTCAAGAACCTGTGAGGGATTCTTACTTTACAAATGAGGAAAATGAAGTTCAGAGAAGCAAGCTAAAAAATGGAATACAAGAATAAAAGAGGAGTTAACATTGGTCTCTACTACTTAAAGCAAAAAGGATACTCTGAAGTACTCAAAGAAAACAGAAGAAATGCAGGAGATCTGTACACCTACTGAAGGAGAAGGACAAGACTTCACTTAAAACCTGAACAAAAGCATGTCTCCACTCGGGTCACTTTCACTAGGGGGGTAGGTAGGCCACTGGAGCTTCAGAAGTTGGAACACTTCACTGTATTAGGAATGCATTTTCAACTACTCCCAAGTCCTGGAAGCAAGCAGATGCTGCAAAACATAACTAAACTCCACGGAACCATCTTCCCTCTCCACCACTGAAACATTAAAGAACTAGAACAAGGAGAAGGACCAAAACATAAGGTTACTAAATTTCAAATCCCCACCCTCAAAAGGCGGTAGGAGGGGAGAAGGCAGAATCTGATTTATACCATACAAGTCCTAGTGAAATTCGGTTCTCCCTGTTGAAATAAAATGTATGGGCATAGATTGCTAACCACCATAACACAACAAAAACTCGACAGCTAAGGGCAGAATATATTTCCTAAATATTATTTAGAAAATAAAGCAAACATTTTATATTGCTCTAACATGGCCTCTCTCCGTTAAGGTTCTCAGCAAATGACCTCGCTTCTTATTTCACTGAAAAAGAGGCAATCAGAAGAGAATTGCTCTTTCTTTCCACCACTGCATCTATCAAACTACCTGCTCTGTACCAACATCTGTTAAAATAAATCCACTGTCCTTACTGCCATGTAAGCCCAACGCTTCTGCTTGTGTGCTAGATCCCGGTCCCTCTTGTATACTCTGCTCCCATAATTACCCTCTTTCCTTCTACTAAGCAATTTTTACCTCTATAAAGGATCATATCCAACAGCATATAAATACGCAGTAACATCCAATCTTAGAAACACAAAAAAACACTCCTTTGATTCTAAACCTTTCCCCACACAGCTTTAGCTCCATTTCTGTTTCCCTTTATAGCAAACCTCCTTTAAGATGCAATCTGTACTCTGTCTCACTCTCTCATTCCATTTTAAGTCCACTCAAATCAGTCCTATATCCCCACCTCTCCACTGCAACTGCTCATCAAGAACCACCACCAGCTCACTCCCTCTTGACAAATCCAGCCGATCAATTCTCAGTCTTCATCTGACTCAATCTCTCAGCAGTACTTACACAGCTGATCAATCCCTCTCCTTGAAACACATCCTTCACTTGCCTGCTGAGACAAAACACTCTCCTGGTTTCTTCCACCTCGACTGAGCCTCCTCTGCTGGATCCTGGTCCTTGGTCTTCTTCTCTATCTACCCTAAGTCCCTAGGTGAACTTCTTTGGTCTCATGGCTTTATATACCAGGATAAGGATTCCCAGGTACCTCTCTCAAACCTCAACCTCATATATACAAACATATCAACTCAGGTATCTTGTAAGCGTCTCAAATTAAGCATGATCCAATCAGAATTCCTGATCTCCCCCCTGCAAAACAAGTGGAAAAAATTTGTCTTTTCTATTAAATGCTTTATAAATATCCTATAAATCATTTTCCTTACACTTAGGTTTTCTTTCTTTTTTTAAAGAAGTGAGGGTAAATTTTATTAAAAGTTCATATATGATCAAAATTAGTATCACAGATGGATTTTAAAAATAGCCTGCTAATATAGATAATATATTTCTCACATTTGGGTTTTACAGTAACCAACCCACATAGGTGACTCTGATTTCTCCCATGTACTCACCTTGTAATATTTTGTGATAAGGTATTTTAAAGGCTCAATAAAGAATATGCCTGAAATTTTTATTTCAATTGTAATTATTACATTTTTGAACTTAGATTTTGTTTTGTTTTCAGCAAGATGAGGAAAGAGAAAATTAAAACATAAGGCAATATCAATTATAAATTCTTAATTAAGAATTACCATTGTACATTGTATGAGTCCTAGTTCATCAAGAATTTATTTGTATAAGTCAGGAAGAGAAAAACAAATACCGTATGCTAATGCATATATATGGAATCTAAAAAAAAACAGTACTGATGAACCTAGGGGCAGGGCAGGAATAAAGACACAGACGTAGAGAACGGACTTGAGGACATGGGGAGGGGGAGGGGGAAGCTGGGACGAAGTGAAAGAGTGGCATGGACATATGTACGCTACCAAATGTAAAATAGATAGCTAGTGGGAAGCAGCCACATAGCACAGGGAGATCAGCTCGGTGCTTTGTGACCACCTAGAGGGGTGGGATAGGGAGGGTGGGAGGGAGACGCAAGAGGGAGGGGATATGGGGATATATGTATACGTATAACTGATTCACTTTGTTATACAGCAGAAACTAACACACCACTGTAAAGCAATTATACTCCAATAAAGATGTTAAAAAAAAAAAGAATTTATCTGTAAACTCTACTACACCCTTTTCCTACTTGAAATACGTGCTGGTTAATCTTGCAAACATTCTCCCAGTAACAAGAAAAAAAACAGAGTATCAATCTCCTAATACAATGTTTATGCCTGTGGAGAACAAGGACTAGAAGCCAAAAGTGAGTCACTTCGTGAACTCTGCGCAGGAAGCAGTATCAGTTTTAAAGAACATAAGATAATGGTATTATTTAAAGAGAAGAAAAACATGCAAAAATACTAGTAGAGGACAGAAAATGGACTCTCACTTCCTAATCATCGGAAGAAGGAAAAACACTTGATAGTCTTCTCTCTAAATTAATTAATTCAATTGAAACTCAAGAAGAAAGAGCTTAAAGAATGCAAGTAAAGGTAAAATAACATAGCAGAATGGTTAATCCCAGGTACAGTCATTCCTCGGTACGAAGCGGGTATTAGTTCCAGGACACCACAGACACCCAAATCCAAGGATGCTCAAGTCCCTTATATGAAATGGCGCAGTATTTGCATATAACCTTCACACATCCTCCCATATATTTTAAATCAACTCTAGATTACTTATGATACCTAATACAATGTAAATGCTGTGTAAATAGTTGTAAATACTATGTAAACAGTTGTCTGTGAGGTTAAGTTTTGCTTTTTAGAGCTTTCTGGAATCCCCCACACACACCCCCAGCATATTTTCGATCCACAGTTGATTGAAACCCGCAGATGCAAACCCAAAGATGTGGAATCCTTCCATACAAAGGGCCAACTGTATACGCTTTGCATTTTAATCAAAGGGGAAAGGTCTCTCACCGGTGCTTCCTGAGTAATGAAAGCCATCCTAGGTTTTGGTCTACTAAACACTTCTCACTACAGGGCATCAGGTAAGTAATGGTTGTTTTTTACAGAAGAGGTTACGGCAGCACAATTCCAAGTCCTCTGATTCTTAGACTCCTACAAAGATAAAAGCGTTTCACACCAAAAATATATGACACTTTGAAAGTTATTATATAACTTTCACTTGAAGAATAAGGATCATTTTGAACATTAGTTGTTATAGCTATAGGTAATGGGGCTTAAGTCTGATTGGGTATTGAATCCACAACTTTTGCCCTAAAATTCTTCTTAAAATAGTCCTGGATACACCATGATGGCTAGGTTTTGACCTCTTATAAATGTGGGAAAAGGGAGCGCGGCTCAATGACTAATAATTGCCTGATTCCCACTCATTCTTCAGGTAACGACTTAGATGCCATTTCCTCCAGAAAAGTCTTTTCTAACCACTGCAACTTTAGGACTTAAGTTTTTCTCTTGTGTTCTGCTGTAGTGCCCTATACACTTCCCTGTCATAAACTGTATCATATTCTGTTATCACAATCTCTTGGTTTATGTGCGTCTCCTATTAGATTCTAAGAAACAAGGTATGCTCACTATTGCTTTCCAACTCAGATTCCTTCTCCCAACCCACGCCTTTTTTTCTTGCTAGCAAAGACCTGATTTTGTTTGTTGTCAATCCTTTGAGGCACTGTGCTCAGGAAAGTCTCTCCCAAAGTCCCAAGGCAGGTTAAAAAATAGTCTAAGTCAGTCACGATGTTTTCATTTTCCTTGCTAGTAAGTAACTTTTAGGTCTGATTTTGGGATCCAATTCTAGCCAGTGGTATGCAGTTGGCACTATGGGGAATGATTCTCCTCTCTACTAAGAAGAGAATTATGAGAGTAATACCTCTCTTCATTGGCTGTCGTCATAAGTGCATATAATACCTGAAACTATTTCTACTATAGCAATATTGCCACAAAGAAAGAACAGCAGCATCAAAAGGACCGTGTTTCATAGAAGACGTTGTTGCCATGAAATGAATCTAACTAGAACTGACAACCTCCAGACTTCTTATTATGTGAGATCATAAAACCCTTACGGTTCAAGCTGCTTTTGGTTGAGTCTTTTGCTACTTAAAGCCAAAGGTATCCAAGCTGAAATGTCCTGGTTCATCACAATGTATTAATGTAAGTGGTAAAACTAAACACCTTCCAGTGTCCATATTCTCATTCTACTATACTACCTACCAGGCTTTCTTCTCAACTAGCTGAGCCAGGATTTCAACCTACTCTTAAGACTCCAAATCCAAACCTCTTTTTACTGAATTACAGTTGATCTGGGGAATCCATGAATCTGCATTTTGTTTACAAGCTTATTAGTGTGACATCATTCCAGATGCCAGACATCATTAGAAGCTCATCTTTGGCTAATGAGGTACCAGAAGTGTTGGGAAAATGTAATGCACATATATCTACAAAATACTTGCCTTTCTAATGTATGTTTCAGAACAGAAAGACTCTTTTCTATAAGCTATATGCACTGAAGACAGAACACCTATCTATCTCACAACTTGGATTCAGTTTTTACCTGTCCCTCCTTGTTCAAATCAACTTAAATCACATATGATCTTAATTACACTAAAAAGTCACACCTCTAAAGGAAAGAGCTATATCACTAAATTCCCAGGAAAGGAAGGGTTTCCACCACTGAAGCGCAATTCATTTGTAGAAAACTAAAGGGGAACTCTTTCACAGATAAAGAAATGAGGGCTCATAGAGGCTGAATGTTTTACTAGAAGTCATATAGGTAGTTAGGGTCAGAATCAGAACTAGAAATTTGGGTTCCAATTCCTAATTCAGTGCTTTCTCCACAATATCATAACGCTTCCAAGTTGCGCATTAAATATTTACTGATAATTCTTGGCCAAACAAAAATAATCCATTACTGTTATGTTCAAGTAAATCAAAAATCTTTTAGTAAGTTAAGGTGACAGATGCACATTGCCTTTATATTGACTTTTTATTTTTTTAAGTAAGCTTCACTATGTCCTAGTTATCTTTTCCACTTTTCTAGTCAACAAGATTTCATTTTATTTAAATAATTTAAACATACCAATTGTTATCAGTGCAAATACACTTAAGGGGGAATCATGGTTCTGACTTTACGTATCTACTTTCTACTTTATAGAAGCATTGTAGCACGTCATACTTATTAGACTTTGGGAAGACAGAACAAAATTGTTACATTTTTTAATTTAAACACTAATTTCCCTAATGAAGCAATTATCATGATGATGTTGACTTCACTCAGCATCCTCTTGGTTATGAACATAATTACTCTGGGAAGTACTAACCTGGAACTCAGGAAATCAACAGTCTTTAGAAATTTATTTTAAAAGGTTAATTCATATGAGATCTCAGTGAGTGTTGTAGCTGATTCCAACATCTATTTCACTAGAGATGATTAGTGCAAGTCAATTGCTATACTTCCATCTTCTTTGCCAATGTTCAGGAAAGAGTAGTCTGAAGCCCATTTGGACCAGTGATACACGCAGAAAGTCTCGCTCAGGCCTTCAAAGAAGGAAAAGCCAGTCTCTTTCCCCCTGGTAAAATAGGGACTCAACCGTTGCTCCTGTCCTAATAACCACAGAAAGAACCAGCTTTAAGGATGAAGCTAAGAGTGTAAAAGGAAGAGGAAAAAGAACAAATGACCCTGGGTCTCTTATGACAACAGTAAAGTGCAATCAACTCACTCTGAAGCTTGCCATGACTCCTTGTGGTGAGAATGACTCACTTCCTTATCGTTTAAGTGAGCTTCAGTTGAGATTTCTATTACTTGCAGCAAAAAAGGACCTTAACTAAAATAGTAAAATCAAGTCTGGGGACAACAAGCACTAGAAAGGAAAGAGACTGTAAGCCCCACATTATTACGAGAAGAATCACTCCAAAGTACTTTCCCCCTCAGCAGACGGTGCAAATACCAGCTAAGACTCAGGTCTTCTGTAAAGCAAAGGAACTCCAAGACTCTCCCTAATTAATATCTGACCTAATAAACTATCAGGAAACTAAAGCATTTCTATTCATTTCTTTAAATAGTTATTAGGCACCAAGCATACGTCCAGGCTCTGGGGATATAGCTGTAAACAAAGCAGAATGCCTGCCCTGGGAGCTTCCACTGAAAAAGGGTAAGGTAATTAACAAGTAAATAAATATCTCCCTAGTGGATTTAGTTCTGCTGTACGAAAATCAGGAAGCACCTGAAAAAGTTCTATCATGACCAGTACCTGAATATTATGAACAATTAGGGTAGATATAAACAAGAAGACTGCATGAACTCTTACCAACATGAAAATAAATCAGAGAAACAAGACCTGAGAACAAGAAGAAAAAACTGAAAGATCAAGAGAAAAAAAAAAATCAGGTCTGAATTGTAGAAAAGAAAAAGGGGAAGATGGAGAAAGAACAAGACTATGAAATCATCAGGACACATACACACACAAAGAATAAAGAAATGGGAATTTAACATCTATCTCAACTCTTTCATATTAGAAACAAGGAGACTAGGACAAATAGCACGTCAAACCAACTAACAAGGTTTAGAACCCAGGATCTTCTAACACCTCTTTTGAAATCAGAAAAGAAAAAAACCTATGTCAGACCAGAAGAAAACACTAAAGTTCCCAGCCCACATCACAGACTGTCTCTAAACCACAACTGACTTCCCAAAACCCACCACACAGTAACCTACATTCCAGGGTTGAAAATCCATCTCATGAGATGGCCAGATGGGCAAGAAACACCATTTGATTATCTCATGTAGGAAAGGAGAGAAATTCCTGCACCCTTTTCTATTTCTTGTCTGAAATAAGTTAAGGCTTATAGAGAGAGAGAACATTTTTTAAAACAAAGAAAATTTCTAAAGTGATAAACACAAACTTAAAGCTCAGCATAAAAAATTATCCAAAATGTCAATCCTCCTATGAAAGTCTCTGACTAGGTACTATCAGATAACTAAACTGAGTAATTTGGCATCCTTATTTTGTCAGAAGAAATTCAAGAAACTGTTAAGTAACCAATGAACTGTTTTACAACTGCAAGTAACAAGGTAAAGTAACTAAGTTACTGGGGTAAGTCGTGAGCACTTGACTAAATGGCTCACTCTCTTAGTATGTATTTTAAATTATTCTAGACAGAACAATAAGCAACTGCAATTTTTAAGTGCTTTCCCTACCTTTATAATAAATAAACTACATATTAAAATGGTTTCAGAGTTCAAATCATAGGCCAATGGGTACTATCACTATGGGGAAGCCTGAGACTGGGCCTGATTATTGGGAAAATATAGAGGATTTTTAACCCAAAGCTGTTTTAAAATGTACATTTTTGGGCTTCCCTGGTGGTGCAGTGATTGAGAATCCGCCTGCCGATGCAGGGGACACGGGTTCGTGCCCGGGTCCAGGAAGATCCCACATGCTTAAAAAAAAAAAAAAAAAAAAAAAGTACATTTTTAAATATAAATATCTTTAAAAAGCAGGAAGCTTTAAGTTTGTTTGTTTATGGCTGAGTTAGGCCTTTGTTGCTGCACACAGGCTTTCTCTAGTTGCGGCGAGCGGGGGCTACTCTTCACTGTGGTGCACAGGCTTCTCACTGCAGTGGCTTATCCTGTGGCAGAGCACGGGCTCTAGGTGCGCGGGCTTCAATAGCTGCGGCTCACGGGCCCTAGAGCGCAGGCTCAGTTGTGGCACACAGGCTTAGCTGCTCCGTGGCATGTGAGATCTTCTCGGACCAGGGCTCGAACCTGCGTCCCCTGCATTGGCAGGCAGATTCTTAACCACTGCACCACCAGGGAAGCCCAAGTTTTTTAAAAACATAAACATTTATTCAACTTGCAAATATTGATTTAGTGCCTACTTTGTATGAGACATGGTACCAGCCTGAATTAAGGAAATTTAAATATAGAAATCATCCTTAAAAACATATGGAATATTTGGTTATTCCTGATCACAGAGGATGATAAAAATGGTCATGTCTTATAAATAGAGTACCCATATGATCTAGTCTATGCCTCTTATCCCATTATAATTTTTAGTGGCTCTCTTGTCACTCTCAAAGGGCCCCAGGTTGGTCACTGAATTACAGGCTTACCCTACCACAGTGGGTAAGCAGACAGGTGCTGTATGGTAGCTAGTTACCGTAATGCCAAATACTACTAGATTTCTGTTTCTATGTTGTAGATAAGAATAAGCTACCCCTAGATAAAATGTAAAGACTCAGATGTTGTATCAACAAGATAAAAGCATTCTGTGATTGCTGAATAACAACTTTAAAAGGGATTTGTTTTCTTACTTCAAACACCCAGTAGTCAAATATTCCATCATTCTGTGCTACCAGATTAATGGTTTGCAACTAAACCAGGCAGATCTCAACAGCCACGTGACCAACGAAAGACCCAAAACACTGGGGCCACTTGCCAGACTGCCACAAGAACAAAGGCCTAGCAGGTGGCCATCCACTGCTCCAAATTAAATCATGCTGCACAGAACATTATCTCCATCATTGTATAATGTTGTTTTTGTGTAATGTTACTCCTCATATCCAATTTTCAAAATTAAGACAAAATTGTTTTTAACGGCAGGCAAACCACAATAGGAAATAACAATGATCCAAATAACATTGTTCAAGACTCAGTGAAAAGGGCCCCTCCCAAGTTGCAGAAGTAATCACCAAACCCTACCCACCACTCACCCCAATATTTGTTCAATGAAGCAGTGCTGTATCTGGAACAAATCCCGAGGCCTAGTTAAACACCAGGTGGTATACTAGGGTAATTTTTTTTAAGTAACAGATGGCTCAAACTTTTCATCTTTATGGCGTGCAGCAAAGGACTTAGGCGAGTGAAACTCTCCTCCAAGTACTTCACACAAGTAATACAGTTACTGATGAGACTCATCCCTCCACATCATAAAGAGAGCAGCAGGTGAGACAGCTGCTATACTCCTAGATTATTTATTACTTTGGATAACATACATAAATGATATACATAAACACAGATACACACATATTTAGTTAAATATGGTTATATATTTGATGGTACTGTTTTGCTCGGTTGTAAAATTAGGGGGCTCAATTCAGTGAACATCCTGGTGTCAGTAAATAAAGGTAAGATGTTACAAATCTGAAATAAAGTCAGAAGTAAGGAGAAGGGTGTGGCCACTTCCTCTGGAATTTGACTTACAGGATATTTTTAACAGAAATTTAAGAGTGGAAAGTAGGCAAAAGCTGGCTGAGTCAGCCTATGGGCATCTGATCACTACCTCAAATTTACCAAAAAGGACTAAGAAAGCCTAATGGAAAGTAAGAGAAGTTAGGTTGAGTGATTCTTCTTCTTTCCTCCCTATTTTCCCCCACCACACAATTCACCCTCCAGCCAACACCCAGCCCCAAACAACTTTGCCTCCCCGCATCAGGCAAAGCTAGGGAGGGGGGTGGGTATGCCCTGATTAGCAGCAGAATTAAGGCAAAGGAATCTTCAGAGGAAGCACCTTAGACCGTTAAGTAGAGAGAGGGTATTGGTCCCAGCACCGCACCTGGCATTCCCCACTGTCCCCATTCTCCTACTGTCCTACAACTTGGGGAGCAAATGGGTAGTCAGGGGCACGGCCCTACCCATCACCTCAGCTTTCTTGTGGCTGAAAATCAAGGGGATGGGGACCCATGGGTAAGAACTGCTGCCCTGGGAAGAGCTAGTGACAGGATTAAATGTTTGGTGACATCAATAACTGCCTCACCTGTAGACCCAATTCATGAAGCAACCCTATGAACACAGACCCCCTTACCCACCACAAGGGACAAAGCGACACACGCAACAAATAGACAAGTAATCCTAAACAGACTCAAGGAGGAATGTGCTGCTGAAACACGTACGCCAAGGAAAAGAAAAGCTACAGGTTCTTACTAGAAATTAGATCTGCTCAAAACTGCACGAGAGTTGTCTCTAAAATCCATGACATATATATAGATTCCTAATATATCTTGGGCTTGGCTGAAAATCAATTACCATATATATTATTACTCCTGGGTAAAAATGAGTCCTGAATTCCAGCAAGTATTTTCAAAAGAACTTTTTTTTAACACAATCTGTTTACACGTAGGGGCCTTCTTGGTGAAATACTTCTCTAAATGGTACAGATTTAATTAGTCTTATCTTTGTATGGCATTTCAATAATCATTACTACTGCATTTCAAAAACCTGCACTGTTTTAAATATGGTAGAGTTTTAACAGTTGATTGATGATGTTCTCTATATTTTGTGAATAAGCTGAAGTAATATTATGCCTGAAACAAAATTTCATCTATTGATACCTGTTAACATTGAAAGAATCACCATAAAAATGTTCCCAGTGATATTACAATAAATTAAAACCCCAGAAACATAAATACTGTCATTCGTAAAATGAAAAAGAAAACAATTATCTTTAAATATCTACTTTTGCTAAAGCAGATTACACAAGCCATAAGTTAATTAGTTCACACTTGGGGTCAGCTACCTAGCATGCCTCTCAATTATAAACACAATGATCTGTGTTTCTACAATTTCAGGAACTTGACCAATTAACACTTGGAATAAAGGTGACTTTTATTTATTAAATTTACAACTATTAATTATCATTCTACTTCTGTTCTCCCCTTAACCCTACTACAATGAAAAATTGTTACAGGCTATGCACATTTTAATTGAATGTGAATTGTTAGTCTCATTTTAGTCAGGCTTTCTGACCCATTTATCCCAAACCTCATATTCTTTGCTGCAAATTAACCGGATCGCCACCCTGTAATGGGTATTGCCACGCCATAAATTCAACAATTTATACAAACCTCAGGGCATGGACTACACCATGCAGAATTCCATTTTGAAAGAGTAAATCACAAGGAGAGTCACAAGTGAGATTTAATTTCAGAAACAATGAGCAAATTGACTCTATTATTTCCTGATCTCGTCTCAGGACATCTTCCACAGATCCCTATTTTCTTGTTTTATACCACTGTCATTTCATATACAATTTAGCTTGGTCCCATGTGACTTTACCCCGATATATATATTCAGAGCCATTCATTAAGTAGAAAATAAACTCCTCTCCTACCCTTCTTCCTCTGGCTCCTTCTCCGCCAGCCACACTGGCCGTTCCCTGCTGTTCCTTGAACAACCAAGCACATTCCTATCCCACTGCTATTCTCTCTGCTTGGAATATTCTTTCCTCAAATATCCCCACTGCTATTACCTTATTTCATTTAAGTCTCTGCTCAAATGTCATCTTATCAGAGAAACCTTTCTTGACCATCCTATCCAAATTAGAATCCCCAATCTCTCTCCCAAGACCTTGCTTTCATTTTCTTCATAGAATTATACATTACCTCTCTTCTCCAACTACAATGTCAACACATAAAAGACAAAAAATCTGCTTTTTTCACTACTATATCCCAAGGAATTAAAAGAGCATTTGGGGGCTTCCCTGATGGCGCAGTGGTTGAGAGTGCGCCTGCCGATGCAGGAGACACGGGTTCTTGCCCCGGTCCGGGAAGATCCCACGTGCCGCGGAGCGGCTGGGCCCGTGAGCCATGGCCGCTGAGCCTGCGCGGCCGGAGCCTGTGCTCCGCGGAGGGAGGGGCCACAACAGTGAGAGGTCCGCGCACCGCAAAAAAAAAGCATTTGGTACCCCTCAATAAATGTCAATGAATGTTTATTTCTCTCCTTGCCCATGTATGGTCACTAAGTGTTTCTGCTTAATTCCTGAGATACTCAATCAACATGTCGAATGAATCCCACAATACAGACCTGCTATTTTCAAATGTTCCCCAAATTGAAAACAATAAAGATCGTAAGTTAATTCATCTATAAGTTGATAATTAAATGAAAGTTCACTATTTCTCTACTAATTGAAACTTTTAGCATTTTTCAAAGTTTAAATTAACACCACAATGAACCATATGTGCACATTTAAGCATTAAATATATTCCTGAAAATATTATGTGTAAAACTAATTAAATAACATCATGCTTTCATACTTAATGCCGTTATATTCTTCCCTCCAAAACATAACAAGACTTTTATTTTACTAATTTTCACCAATACCATGTTTTTACTAACTATATTACTTCATGTTTTCCTGTTAGCTATTATAATCTTCCCCAGCAGTAACAACATGGTGCATGGAGGTGGAAGCTGCGTGCAGTGGGAGGCAGTTCATGGATCGGCAACAAACCTGGCAATTGTAAGGTGGGGAACTGCCTAATGGAACCTGAAGGTGATAAAATCCCATTAAAAATCTGCATTATTCTCTATGAAGACCAAGAAAAGTACAACTCAGGTATTCCCAAGATATAAATAATTAAAATTGCTTTCTTCTTTACAAAACTCAAGTATGTTCCTAAGACTAAAAATCAAGATGTTTTAGAAACAGATAACATAAAAAGTATTAAAAAAAAAAAAAAAAGCCAGACCACCCCCCTCCTTGGGTGTTGAGTGATTTATTTCAGTCAACATGTAAATCAGTTTCAAAATTCATCTATAAAAATTCCATCAAAAAAAAATAAAATAAAAAAATAAAAATAAATAAAAATTCCATCTGGTCCTAACGTCACACAAACGGTGGCTCAATGGACAGTTTTCTTTCTCAATATTCTGTATACATTTCTCCCTTTGCAGCTGATATCTAGTCTCAATCACTGGAATCTTGTAGCAGAAGGTGAATTTCGTGCTATAAAACAAATCTGAGCTTGCCATAAAATTTAGGCTACTTAACTCAGGTCAGACCTGTCACAGGTCAGGCCTGCCAGCTGCTGTACAACTTCTGTTCTAGTTTCTGCCCAGGCCTGTAATTATTTACAGTTTTGCACCTGTCAAAATCTTGAAACAATGACTTTCCTTGTTTCTCAAGGTTTATAGACAGTGAAATGTACCAAGTTTCAAAACTGAACACTTAAGGCACACATATTAAAAGGGGGGGTCACTATAATTAAGTTTTTGAAACTTTTTTTTAAGCAGAAGTAAAACAGAAATAAGGTGGAAAACATAAATTAGGGTTTGATGGTTAATAAATAAAACATTAAAATAGATGTTCTCAATCTTCATGAATAAAGAAATTGCCCATGAGTTGTTAAAAAAAAAAAAAAGCTTAATCCAAAGGCCAGACCTCCAAAATCAGAATTTAGAAATAGAGAGGATAGATATATCTTTACCATATGATCTGGAAAACATGTTTTTTAAAATGCTGAGTACAGATAATACAATAATATAATAAACCATACCATCATATTAAAGCCTGACTGATCACTTTTACTACTGTTGAGTATACAGTTGAGGGGGCTATTTGTTAAATCAGTAGACAGGTAAAATAAAAATACTAAGTCAGTCAAAAGAAGGAAAGCTAAATAATATCTGAAAGTGGTTCTTTCAACTAATCTGCCTACTCATGAAGAGACAGATGTAAATGGTCCTCAGTACAGCTGATTTTGCAACTGAGAGAGATGGAGAGCTCTGGCTGGCCGAGCTTTTATTCCTTCTCCTAAGTTATGCAACTCTATCCAGAAGGTGTATGTTTCTTTAAGAAATCAGCAGCACTGGGTAAACAGGGTGCATCTGGTGAACACATGTCCACGTACAGGTAAACACATGATTTTAGTAATTACTTCCAACACCATCTGTCAGGCAGGTAGTTCAAAACCTACTCAACAGGAAAGGCAGTTTGAAGTAATTTTTAAGCAAGTACACTTCTCTTCTCATCTGCCTAAATAAAAGTAAAGATCAAAATACAAACCTGGAAACCTGTCTGCTCTGTCCCGAATTTATCCAGGGCAGAGGCAGGCAGGTTCATTCTTGTAGCTAAAAGAGATGATAATCCTACACTGGTTGGGAAATACACGAATCTGATTAATTATCCTCAAAGGAAATTTTCTTCTGATTAAAAATGGCAGTAATTTATTCGCCACTAATCAATAACTAACAGACTAGTCTCTGCGATACATTAAAGTGTGTCACCTGTCTGCAAAACCACCTCGCCATTAATTAAGGGATGAACTACTCTGGTGACAAATGCTTTGAAATGTTTCTCAATCTCATTAACTCAGCTTGAAAAATATAAACCCTAATGCAGAAGAACACAGGGAAAGAAAAAAACATAGCTGCAAAGGAAAAAAACCCAATTAAGAATTTTTCTGACTTCAAAAAATTGGTTATTTGAGAGACTTTTTAAAGATTGTTGCAGTTTGCCTTGATGTATATCTATCTATATACCACTGGCCTTTTCATTTCTCTGATTTATATCAGTCAAGCACTTAAATAAAGTAAATACTACCAACTCTCCAACATACAACACAATGCATGACAGGAATACCAAGGGCTGAATTCCCCCAGATAAGTTGAAAATTTTCCTGTAGATTCAGTGCCCTCGCCTTACCTTTACCACAATTTTTACCATGGCAGAACTAACTTATTGAAATTTCACCTTCTTGCTCTCTCCATCTCTCCATTCTGAGATTGAAATATTAAAAATAAAATTGTTTAGCATGTACCCCTGACATGACATAACGAGAGTGGCACGTCACCTCTGTGATCTTCCTCCCCAAAACCCATAACCCCACTCTAAATATGAGAAAAATATCAGACAAACCCAAACTGAAGGACATTCTACAAGACAGTGTTCCTCAAAACTGTCAAAAACAAGGGTAGTCTGGGAAACTGTCACTGACTAGAGTCTAAGAAGACATGATCATGAAATGCAATCCTGGATGAAATCCTGGAACAGAAAAAAGGACACTGAGGGAAAACTAGTGAAATCTGAATAAAGCACTGTGTTAATAGTAACATGAACCAATGTTAATTTCTCAGTTGTAACAAAAACACTAGTGATGTAAGATGTCAACAATATGGGAAACTGGGTGAAGGGTATACAGGAATTCTCTACATTATCTTCACAACTTTTGTGTAAATCTAAAATTCTTCTAAAATTAAAAGATTGTCTAAAGTTTTGCTCAGCGGGGATTTTGAATGTTCATTATTCATTCAACCAAAATTCATTCAGCAGCCAAGATATTATAGCCACATACAATGCAATGCATTGGAGACCCCACCATGAGACAGGGACCATGGGAATACACACTGGAACACCACAAAACTGGGACTAAAATCAACCCGATAGGAAAATGATTAAAAGCAGGCCAGTATGAAACAAGGGTCTCATTGATAGAAAGCATACAAATTATTACCTGCTGTTACAATGTCTGTCAGTTAGTTTAAAATACTTGAGCATAAAGAATGTAGTTTCTGTAGTTCAAACCTGGAGTCTAGGGACATTCAGTTGCCCTAGTCAAGAACGCAAACCCCAGTGTACTCTCATCAGAACCCCAATTCCAGAGGCAGCTACTATAAATATTTCTATTATCAGTATCTCAAGTAACAACTCAGGGTTTGCTAATTGGTACATTACACGTCAGAAATGAGTTTTTACTGGTAAAAACAGTAGCTTGTTGACTTGCAGGATTCTTGCCACAAACGGGTCTTCACTTATTGAAAGTAACAGCATTTGACACATATAGACCGACTAAACAATTTAGAGACATGACACACTTCTGAATCAACAGGGCATAGAGTTAGTGAGGCCCATAGCTCTTACCCTTAGAGACAGCTCCCCAAATTTAATCTCTAGAAGGTCCTGTGTCCAGTCATGGGTTTAGGAGGATTCTCTGTTGTCTGATGTTGAATATAAAGGTAACTGAATCCTACTTCTGAAATGTCACTGCATTTGCCTGGATGAACCTTCCAGACAACGTGCTGGTCAAGGGACCTAAGACCACAGAGATCTGAACCTTCAATCAAGCTTATGTAACAAACTGCATTAACTGTTTTGAGCCTGCTTCACTAATGAATGATTAATACATATCTCTGTGTGGCAGAATGTGGTGTGAGACTTGTAAAGAAGTAGCTCCCCTGCCTCAAACTTGTTTGGCAAAAACTAAGTGTTTTGAATGACAAATCTGACTTAACGTCAATTCACTACACCCCTTAGAGAAAGACTTGGCATCCCTGTATGTTCTACCTTGACATTCATGTATGGCTTTGCAGAAATCCAGCTGAAATTGTATGAAAACTTTCCATGTGTTTGTGAATGTGCTTCTTTTTGGTAGGGAGAGAATGTCCTTAGCTTTTACCAGATTATTAAAATGATCTGTGACTCAGAAATCATTAAGGACCAGCCCTGAATAATCAAGTCAACCAACAATTACTGTTTTTTCCATTAAAATAAGTCTTCCCTTAAATTACACAAGTTCTATTTTCCCCCAAACAAGTGGCCTCCTCGTTTGATCTAAATGAATACCACATACCTTCTAAAAACAGAGAAAAATTTAACTATTATACAATTCACTTGACCTTTCAAACACCTTACCCAAAGCAGAAATCAAAACTTTCTTCAAGAAGCCGTTATTTTCAAACAATGATGGACAATGCATTTTTGGATTTCAAACCATTTTATCCAAGGGCGTGAATGATCTGCACATCTCAGAGGAGTTGGTTTGGTTTTTACAAACAAAATCAGTTTACTTCAACTATGTTTTACACTAGTTCTTGAACTATATATCTTTTAGTGTCTAGTTCATCCAACCTGGGAGAAGAATGGACAATTTTCTTTCTCTTGCACCTCTCTCGTGATTTTTTTCATCCTGAATGAACTGGTACAGAAAAATAACTTTCTAAATAGTCACCAGAAATGCTGCTAAAGGTCATACGATCACCTCAGCAGTAAAGTGTCTGATAAAGCAATATGCAGTATTTTTTTAATCCTCATGAGCAAACATGGGAAAATGCTAAAATTTATCACAAATGAACACTATGAAAAGCAAGTGCCGAGTACCCACATCATACAAAATATCCTTCAGCGTGATCTGTTTTGGATCAAGTTCTAACTGGGGAAAGCTGGAAGGAAAATGAGCAGGAGATGGGGCCATGGACTACTTTCTTCAAGTTAATGAAAGTGTTACACAGCATTGACTCAAATGCTATATAACCATCAGTTGTGGTTCTCCTTGCATGACAGTATCTTTCAATTTAACATATCCTATATTAAAAATAACTTTAGCAGGGGGGTGGTGGTGGGATGAATTGGGAGATTGGGATTGACATATATACACTACTATGTATAAAACAGATAGCTAATATGAACCTGCTGTATAAAAAATAAATAAATAAAATTGAAAAAATAAAAATAACTAGAGACATTTCGTTAAAATATAAATAATTTTGTTAAAATATTTACTTTAAAAATTATTAAAATAAAAACAAATTTTTCTCTAATCCAAGCATGAAATGATGGCTAGAGATTAAAAAGGAGTTCCAAATTAAAATGTCCATATACTAACTTTAGAGGGAAAACCAAAAGAAAATGTCCTTGCTAAATGTGAGGCTAACTTCTAATTTTTGTTTTCTAAGAATGGACTTTATTCACTAATTTCACATGCCTTTAGCGACCTGATTTCTTAAAGAATTAACAGTCTAACTTTAAAAATCTTTAGAGACTTGGAGACGAAGTAAAGCCTGAACTTGAAATCCTTCCTGTTTTGCAGAAGTACAACGCTGCTGCCACTGACGGCTGTAAAAAATATGGGGAAGAACGCCTTCATTTTTAGATAACTTCTCAGGATCGGTTTTTATTAAAAGGAGGAAGGCCCAAGATTTCTCGGGTCTCCTCCATGTTTTGCTCTCTTGCTCCTAGCTGGCCAGTCATTGTGGAATGCCTTTGGGGCCACAGCTAAGAGAAGACGAAAAGCAAACTTAACTTATGGTTTAAACCACACATTCAAGAAATGTGGCAGTGGCCTTTTAAGATATATTTTTTCAATTTCAGTGAGTCCACTTATATGCGGTACCTGGAGCAGTCAAATTCATGAAGACAGGAAGTAGAGTAGTGTTTACTAGGGACTAAGGCGAGGGGAGAAAGGAGTTAGTGTTTAACGGGCACAGAGTTTCAATTTGAGAAGATGAAAAGCTCTGGATATGGATAGTGGTGATGGTTGCATAGCAATCTGAATGTACTTAGTGTCACTGAACTGTATACTTAAATGTCTTTAAAACGGTACATTTTATGTTATGTATATTTTACCATAATAAAAAAATAAAATCCGTGAAAAGCAGGATGGCTGCACACAGCATCCTGAAGAATGGGTGGCAGTCCAGGGTATACCTGCACGGCCAGAGAAAAAGTGAACAGCAGAAGAATGATGGAAGTAGCGGGAACAGATATCAGGAAACCAGGTGGCAACTGAATTAGCAGATATGAAGAACCAAAGCACCTTGGTAGTATAGAAATACCACTTCCTCCAAGTATAACCTGACATCTGGGCTCAGCTCTGAAACAGAAGACTGTGTGTATTTATGAACATCTGGATGGAACTATAACCTGAACAGTCCTAGAAGATGAGTTTTACAACAAACCCTTCATCTGAGAGATAAAGGGTTATTGGCAGCTGAGCCAAATGTCCTAGATACCTTTTTAGAAGCAATTCTGGACATACCTATCAATACCAAATTTCATCTAGAAGCATGAGAACATCCAGTTCTGAAGGCGCTAAACAACTTGATTTTTTTCCCAGGAAGACACAGTCTTAAAAAACATGTATTATATCTATTTCTTTCAAACTTACAGGCTGGAAAAGAGGCAGCTCTGCATTATACAGGGGCTTAAAACATTTTCTACTTTTTCACTAGAGGTGAAAGGCAGTGACAAAGGTCTTCAATATGGTTTTTATGTATTTCAGTACACGGATGATGACATACTTCATTACTTTCTTGGGCTGTACGAAAAAGACAGAAAGGACTTCTTTAGCCCTGGCATCAATGTAGCTCTTGCTCCTGTTACCTCTGCTGAGTTGATGCTTCATAACAAATTAATATAAACATGGAGACTATGCAAAAGATGGGGGCGGAGAACACTGTGCACAACTCAGAGAAGGACATCCTGATGCACAGGTAGAGATGTCCTTTCTTCCCCTTCTATGGAACTGAAGGGGTTCCTCCTGCATCCAGAGTAAAAACTGTGACTCCTATGAACGTAGCTGGCAGGTTCTGAACCACAAGTTAATTAAACTAGAATCTTTCTGAGTTAAGTAACCCCAAGTTCAAGTATAACTAGGTCTTAAGAAAAGCTTTCAGTATTAGACTTCAATCATCCACATTAAATGGATGAGACATGACAAGAGAAGGCAAAAGTACTACTGTGGTCTTGACCTTTTGGGAAGCCAAAGGCAGGAAAAGTAAGACTGCTGTTGTGTGTAGTACTAAGTGTACATTAATATGAAGTATATCAACTAAAAAAACTAAGTACAGAACATTTGTCCCTGGAAGAAACACATCTATCTGGAAAGACAATTTGGTCATTCGTCCTGTTCTTCACTATTCGTTTCTGGGAAACAAGAAAGTGACTGTTCTTCCTCTTGATAAAAAACATACAAAAAGTTCTAACAGGTGGTAGTTCTAAAAGTTTAGTCTCAAAGGGATTTCAGTAATCTGGAACTGCATAAACAAGAATTACCTTATCTCAATTCAGTAAATTATCACAAATGGTTAGTATTTCTGACTAACAAGAAAAACCAATAAATATTTGCAGACTTAAAATATTTGTCGAGGAAATGAGAATGAAGGAAGAAAAGTGAGAGTCTGTCTTAGAACTGGAAGGGCCACCCTCCACAAAGATCAGCTGAGATCTGATCCCTTGCCAGTTCTGGCTCTTTCTTAATTTCTTACCACTGTTGGCAGCTCCCATCTTCTCTTAGTTGTGACCCCTCAAAATACTGATTTTTCCAAATTTATCCAAACGGTTTGATTATTCTTTCTTATTGTTCGGGGCTGCTGAAAAACAGCAACAACTCAAACTAAAAAGGAAGCCTCAAAAAATAATTTATCCTAAGAAAAAAAACGCAAAAATGAGAATTACTATAAATTCTCACAGCTGACACTCCCCATCACTAACCTTTCTACAATGGTCTCACTTCAGGTTTCATGATTTTCAAACCTCAAGAATAATAAAATTTCAGAGTTCCCAAAAATAACTAACCCCTCTGTGACCCATACAGAAATTCTGTGGAATACCAAATTAAAAGGCCAGAGTGGTTTCAAACATCATAAAGAAACATTTAAAAGAAGGAAAGATGAAGAAAACCAGAGACAAATTACTATCATTACACCTATTTATTAGCTGTAGACAGAATTCACAAGAGCCCCTGATGCTTGGGGCTCCAAACAGAAAGCTGTCTAAAACAGCTACAAAACTCCAGGTGAGCTCTGAGGTTGAGTGACAAACCGAGAATGCATCCACACTAGCCAGCACTGAAGCCTTTACTCTTTTTGACATTTTTAAATTCAGAGTAAAATCCTGGCAAAGAAATAGTGAGAACTGTCCTCGAGCTCATGCCCTTCATATGTACTTTATTAAGCCTGATTTACTCTGAGGGAAAAACAAACCAAAACCAAAAAACTCTCAATAGGTAGACAGTAATCTTATATAAATGTCCCAATGATAGGGATAGAGTAGGATAATTAGTTAGTTTAAAAGTCCCACTAGGGGATTAAAGACAGAAAGGGAATTTTAAGGGAGGTTGGGAGACTGTCCTAAGCTAATGACCTCTCAAGGAAAAAACCCAGTAACCCAGCAACAGTCTACACTACCTTGCAGGAAGACCAGGCGCATTCAAGTTCCAGGCACACTCAAGCCACCAAGTCCTGATAGTTAAAACACAAGACAATAGACATGGGGTCTGGATCTTGTTATATGAAGTCAGGGAGTGAATGGTCCTTGAAGAGTTGCATTCCTGCTTGTGCCCAAGACAGGAATATAGGTGAAAGGGGACATTATACGGAAACCTGAGATGAACTGCCATATTTTAGTATATGTTACCACCCTTTTGCTAATATACATATGATTTAAATAGCACCATGACAGTACCAGTTAGACCACACAGGGTTAAAGGAGGAACTAATGACAGCTACCCCCAAATGAGGAAGAAGGTGGTCTTCTCCTCTCCCCACTTTTCCTTTGATTACAAAAATGTAGCCC
Organism: Neophocaena asiaeorientalis asiaeorientalis; assembly: GCF_003031525.2. Classification (NCBI taxonomy): domain Eukaryota; kingdom Metazoa; phylum Chordata; class Mammalia; order Artiodactyla; family Phocoenidae; genus Neophocaena; species Neophocaena asiaeorientalis. The sequence continues at coordinate 175,824 of NW_020171827.1, read as the reverse complement.
TCCTTGTTCTCAGGGCTGCACTTCCTTGCGTGCCTGCTTGCACCTCTCAGGAGCATCCTATGCTGTTAAACCCATTCTTTGCCTGTGGCCTTGCCTCAAGCTGAATTCTTTCTGTGAGACAAAAGAATCTGAGCTTCAGTTAAGTCCTGACACCAGGTGAGTTAAAGACGATTAAATTAAAAACAATTAAAAGACAGTGGGTTCGAGTCCCCTCCTAAATCAGGGATTATGGGGTTCGAATCCCAATCTGAGGTGCAGCTGGGTTCAAGTCCCATCCAAGAAAGACTGCGGTTTCACCAACGTCCTAGTGTTAATAAGCAAAAGTTACCATACCTATACAGCAAATCCCAGAAGACAAAGTCCTACAAAATTTAAAAGCTTCATGCTCTGAAAACTTAAAGTTAAAAATAAAAAACGTTTGAGCATATCACCCCAGTCTATACATATTTAGTTATAAATTATATACTTGTCTTACTGTACACATTGATTGTGTATTTTATAAAAGATATATAGAAGTAGAAATTTTAAAAGTATGAGATAAAAATGAAGTTTTTACTATTTTCTTCCCACCCAACCCCCAATGCACTGTTTTATCTACCTTAGGGGTATGTGTACTCCATTTTAGAGATAGCTACAAGAAAAGACAGAAACCAGACTGAGGCACATAATGAGCTGCCTTTACACTGCCTTGGAGTCCAGTCTAAATTATGAGCACTGACAAGTGAATACCTTCTCCAACTCTGGACAGCTGCTTTCTGCCCTTTCTGTATCTACTACCATCATCTCCCTCAGAAGATACAGGGTAAGAGAGGAGGCAAGGAGGCAAAACAGCGTGTGCGGAGGCCACTGCTTAGGAGTACTAATACGGACGTTTAATAAAACTCAGATTAAATTAGGTGTGGATGTTTGCTCTGCCAGCTCTGACTTTCACTTCGCCTGGTACACTTGCTCCCTTGCCTCAGACCATTATGCAGAGCAAGCTGCATGACCAATCACCTTCTCCAGTTCCACCAAGCAGAAGGCAGGCTGGCCCCACCACGCCATCTGCACACGCACCTGCTCTCAGCAGCCTGGCTGCTCAGGGACTGCTGGCCCAGAGATGCCCTGGCCCAGAGGGCACCACTGTGAACTCATATTTTCCACCGGAACTAGTCCAAAGATTCAAGAAGAAAGCTGGAGAGAGCCAAAGACAAGAGGTGGGACAATGAATGGCAGCTTACCAATGAGAGCCACAAAACCTCTTGGGAGCTAGGTCATAAAGCATCTTACCCACCACAGTCCCTAAAGAATTCAAAGTCACTGTTGCCTATTCCCTTGGATATTTCCTACTTTTAAAAAAGTCTAGTAATATAGCATTTTTTTCATGAAATATATATTTCATCTTATTTGAAAAATATATTCATCATTATGTATGGGCAAAATAATTATCATAACATATCATAATCTCAATTTCCTTTTATTTTTTTAACATCTTTATTGGAGTATAATTGCTTTACAATGGTGTGTTAGTTTCTGCTTTATAACAAAGTGAATCAATTATACATATACATTTGTCCCCATATCTCTTCCCTCTTGCATCTCCCTCCCTCCCACCCTCCCTATCCCACCCCTCTAGGTGGTCACAAAGCACCAAGCTGATCTCCCTCTGCTATGCGGCTGCTTCCCCCTAGCTATCTATTTTACGTTTCAATTTCCTTTTTTTTTTGTACACTGCTGAAAGTACTCAAGCAGACCATGGTGGATACATAGGAATATTAGTAAATGAACTCACATTAGATCTGCAAAACCTTCTCCCAAGATATCAATGTTAAATTTATTCTTGATTACTGTTTTTATTAGCATAGTAAAGCAGTCCTGACTTTAAAAGTTCTCTTATAGCTGACTCTCAATATACAAAGAAGTTCATATGATCATACTTGAAAAATATTGTCTATAATAAAGACAAGGTAAACGGTTACTAACCCAAATACATGTAAAAATGTTCAATTCTATTCATAATCAATGAAATACATATTAAAACAATGAACTGTCATCCCAATCCCCATTAAATTAGCAAAGTCAAAATTCGTTAATTCCAAAAGCACATGAGGGAGAAGCGTGTCTCTGTCACTGCTGTACAGGAGGCTAACTCATACACTTTTTCTAGACAGTAATGTGACAAAATATAGCTAGAGTTTTTGAAATGCTCATTTTTTTGACCTAAAATTCCACCTTTGCAAATCTAAGCTACATTATAAAAATATACAATAGCCAGAAATGAACTCAAAGATTTACACCCAGAGATGTTCATTTATTTGATGGATATAATACATTTATTGTAGTGAATGACAAATTGGATAAAATCTAAGCAACAGCCAAAGAATGTACATAAACTATCCATAAAATGAAATATTACACAGCCATTTAAAATTAATATTAATCAAGTAATAAAGTTAAGTGTTTTTTTAAGTGGGATACAAAAATAGCACAAAACAATGTCATCTATGTAAAAGAGAAACCAATACAGATAAAGACTGGAAAGTCAAAGGCAGCACGTTAACTGCCTAAAGGGATACATGTGACTTTCAAATTGCATTTTCCAAACATTTTACAAGCTACCTTTTTTTTTTAATAATTGAGAAGAAAAATTGTTTTAAAAGTCTGTGGATCACCAACCAACGATATTTCTGAAAAATCAGCTGTTTTTCTAACACTAAGACTAGCTTTATGAAACATAAGCCTTATACAATAAAAACAGAATTCCTTATCATTCAGTTCTGAATGATTCTGAGATAAAGCATCTATAACTTTGAAAATCAATGTCACAACATATAAACCTTTAAAAAACAACAATCAATGACAAAGAAAACACCATTTATTTGCAGGTAGAATTATACAAGAGTCATAAAATGGACATTACGGTTTTGACCCCATGATTTTCGTCCCCTAAAAATCACTATGTGAGAGACGAAAGAACCATGTATTAATTCCAATTTTGAAGAGTAGAAGACACTATCCATTAGAATTTCCTGCTAACAAATAAATCTCTAAGTATAAATAAAACTAGGAATAATTAACCAAATGCTAGTTTACTATGGTAGTCTAAAAGATCTATACTAACTATAACGAAAATAAAAATTAGAAACATACAAAAACTTGTTTAACTTTTAACATCTTCTGAACATGCAGACCCAAGTTTAAAACGAGCTCCATCACTTCCTAGCCACGTAAACCTGGGGGCAGGATACTTGACCCCTCTAATCATACTTGTTTCCTCAAGTTTAAAAAAAATTAAATAAGACAAAGTCCACAGATGTGCTTCACATACTGCTCAATAAAAGATAGCTATCATTTTCCCTCAGAAACAATGTTTTACTAGGTAGAAGGAAGAGGTAAAGAGCGAAATGAAAGATTGAAGTCAATTCAGTCAGCATCTGGGAGGCTATGCTAGGTGCTGGGTACACTGAAATAGATAAAAGCTCACGGTTTTCAAGGAGGGCAATACAAACCAACTGAAAATTACAATCCCCTCTAATAGGATGATATAACTATGGTAAACACAGGACGCTTCAAAGCAGTGCAAGGTAGAAAATGTAAATTGGGCTGGAAGTTCAGGGAAGACTTCAAGAGGGAAGTGCTTGCACTGCTAGATCTGGATAATAAAAGAGAAATGTTATCCAGTCAGAGAAGGAATGTAAGATCAGGGGACGTACAGATGGTATGGTAAAGCTAGAACCAGAGTTTCCTGAGGGATATGGCCTGCAATGTCCCTGGAAAGGAGGCAGGATCTGTACTGTCACCAGAACGTCACCAGGCCTTCCACACACCCACACCTGGCTCTGCAGTGAATGAGGAAGAAGGTGGTCTTCTTCCAATAAGAGTAAGAAAGTTCTCCTGGAACCCAGAGGAGAAGTGCTTTCCTGCTACTACAGCCTTGCAATTTCCCACCAGCACCCTCTACTGACTGCAGCTGCTAACAGAGGAGAACTATTACTGGGTCCAGGTCCAGTTCCAGTCCCACAAAGCAAGGCAAAGAAGGCTGAACTGGGGGCTGAGAGATGATAAACAGATAACTGGCACACTGTCTCTCCTATCAAATAAAGACAGTGCTCTGCCTTATTCATTTTTTTGGTCCTTGGCCCCTAATACAATGCCTGGCATAAAGTAGGAATTTAATAAATTTGTAAAGCACAGTAAAATGGAAAGAACACAGAATTTAGACCCAGGCAAATACTGGCGCAAGCCTGTCCGGTCATGGGCCGGGGACGACACACAACTAAGCAGCAGGAAAGAACCGGATTTCCCGGAGATCAGCATAGGCACAGGACTGTTGCTGCCTGGGAACATTCTGGACTCCAGAGCATGCTTAGGAGTTGCTATAACAACTTCCTATGTTCTTTATAGGGATTCACCTACAAAGAGAGGCCATCGTTCAGAAGAATTGTAAAGGCATTCATGACAACGCTGCACAGTGGAGGTAAAGCGGGCCAACAGGAAAGAGGCTTAAGCTAAAGATCCCCAACTAATGTGACGCAACAAACAAAACTGAAACCATGGATCCTTCCCAGCCTGTTTCTCATTTCTCACAAAATACTGATTGTTCGTTCCAGGCATTAAAAACTTTAGCATCACTGGTATCAAAAATTGTTACTTTCTCCCCTTAAAATCACATCCTGATATCAGAAAACTTAGATGATCAAACAAAATACCCCTTTGCAAGCTAGCAAACAAGAAACATGGGTTTAAATACTGCCCTATTATAAAGAGCCTCACCTTGCTAAACAGAAGGATGTTTTGTTAAATTATCTTTTTCAAGATTTTTTAAGGCTCAATACTTGATCCAAAAGTGCCCTGTCCAGCCAGATTTCTATATAAAGCCACATGTGAAAGAAAGTAAAGATTTTTTTTTCAATCAGAAGAAAGAGAATCACAGATGTAGACAGTGACAAACATTAAGTCTTAATCAAGTCTTGCTTATTGAAAGAAAAATTCCAGGTAAGTGATAACCTGTCTAGTTTTAACCATCTTTAAAATAAATAAATAAATAAATAAATAAATAAAAAGACTAGTCCTTGAATAGTAGCACTTTGAGCAATGAACGTAAAAAATCAAACACTGCTAACAGCACTGTCAGGAAATTCACCCTCGATTTTCCTTAATTTGGCACATATTTATAAGAAAACTAACTTCAAATATAATGTCATATCTTTAAAAACTACTAACACATGGGAGTGTACAATCATCATAAAATAAAGTTTTTGTAAAAACTTGACATAATTGATAACGTCCTTGCATTCTAAGATGTTCTTCCAATAAATTTCAAAAGCAACATTCATTCATCTTTCAGAAACTATACAATTTAATTACACCAGAACCTCCCTCTAACGCCATTCAACACAGAACAAAGCTCTGCTCTGAAGAGGTTTATTTATAGCTGAGGACAGGGGGCATGCCCCAGTGCCCAGTATACTGTCCAACATATAAGAGATAAGGGATGATACTTGCTGAAGAAATGGCTAAAAGGGTCTCTCTACATGGCAGTCTAATCTACAAGGTGGCTCAGGCCATGGATAACAGTGCCACTCATTTTATCTCATATTCACAATTACTAATTTAAAAATAGTCATTTAATTTATTCTATTCACCACCACTGATCTTAACAAACCCTTTGTCAGCTAGTTCCAAGCAGAACAAAATACTACCCACATATAATTTCCATTCCAAGTAATAATCTAGGTCTCACCTGAAGAGGACTGGAACTAGAATGGCAGCAATAGGAATGGCAAGGAATATAATATACAAAGATTTTTATTTAGTGTTTTTCTGATATATCTGGAATGTTCTTCTCTTACTATGAATAAATATTCTAGAACTCATCTGAGATCTAGATTAAGACTTATTCTTTCAAAAGCCTTCCCAACTAGCCCACGCCAAAATGATCCCACCTAACTATAAAGAACCATTCTAAAATCTAATAAAAATGCAATAGAGGATATTGAAGAAATGCAGTAAAACAACATAATAAGAATGAGATAAAGAAGCTAAAAAAACAAAGTCAGAGAGAAACAGGAAATAGGAATAACATTCATAAAACTGGAGTCCAACAGAAGATTTTTTTTAAAAAAAAAGGAATAGAACCAATATTTAAAACTAGAAGCCAAGAAAACTTTCCAGAAATAAAAGAAGATCTGAATCTACATAGTGAAATTCTCCCAATACCTGGGATAATTAACTGGGAAGAATCACCTCCCAGACAGACCTTAGTAAACTCTTAGGCTTCAAAGATAAAGAAAAGATACTCAAGGCCTCTGGGCAAAAAAGATAAAATAATGAAACAAAGGCAAGCAAATCTGGGATCTGATCTGGGGTCCGAGCTGTCTAAAATAAAACACAATGCAAGGCAACGATAGAACAGCTTTTTTAAAGAAATTCAATGAAAGAAAGAATGAATAATGGATTTTATATCCAATCAAACTGTCCTTCAAGTATCAATGCTATATAAAAACAGTTTTAAACATACAGGAATTCATAATCCCTTCTTGAAGAATCTACTACAGAATGAGCTTAATGCACCAACCGAAGACTAGGGAAATTTCAGCAAAATAGAGTGATACATCCATTTATACATGAAACTGCAGATATGAGACTAAAATAAAAGTGGGGCCATTAATCTTTGAAAGCTGAAGATTAATGTACAAATGTTACAAGTTGTAACAAAGTACAAACAGTGCAAAAAAATGTGAAGAAAAAAGAGAGGAAGTGAGAAAGTAAAATAAGTTTACTGGTTGGCGAAAGTCAGAAGTTAAACTCTGAACACTGAAGAGACGGTAAATGATTAAATAGGTAAAAGAGGAATACAGTCATTTAAAAGGTATAAAGACAAATGTAACTACTAGAATAAAAACACAAACATTTCTAAATACCATTTAGTTGATTTAAGGGAAAAAAATACATCTCATAGAGAAACACAGCAAATATAAAATAATATATACAGAGAGAGAGGATCACAAACTATCACCACAGAGACAAAATATATCAGTCATATCAACAAATGTAAAGAAGCTTGGCTTTCTTTATTAGAAGAAAAAAAATTTAAGCTCACAAAGCAAGATCCAACTCTGTTCTATACACAAGAGACACGTCTTAAACAAAGTATTATAGTTCAGAATGGCTAAATTAAAGGGATAGCCAAAGGTTTAAAAAGAGAGGACAAAAGAAAGCAAAGTAGAATTCAAGCTACAAGGATTAAATGTGAAAAGAGCACTTTAATTCTAAAGCCACAACTGGCAACAGCATTGTAAGACAGAAATATTCATAGACCAAATAATGCTGGAACCACCCTTTTAAAATAAAGAAGGTGAGTGTGAAGGGATTTGAATCTAAAATGGAACCAGAGAATATGAAATGGAGAATCTCAGGAATGTGCCCTCAGAAGAAGGAAACTTAAAATCCAAGAGACTGATTTTTTTTTTTGGGGGGGGGGAGTATTTTGGTAATATCTATGTATTCACTTACCTTTCAACCTAGCCATGTCACTCTAGAAATTCATCCTGAAGATATACTTTTAATAATACAAAAATATACGTGCACACGTTTACTTACGACGGCACTATTTGGAACTACAACACATTGGAAATAACCTAAATGTCCACACAAGCTGAGTGAACCATGATACAGCCATTCAATGAAGTTACTATTCAGCCATAAGAAAGAATGAGGATGATCTCTGTCAACTGATGCAGTTTCCAGGCTATATTACAAAGAGTGAAGAATAAAAGAATATCTAGAATATGTTACCATTTAAGTAAAAAACAAAGGGAGACTTTAAAAATTTACATGGATTCCGCATACAGAATTCTGCATATGTATTCTGTGGGATTATGACCCACAGAATAATCATGAGTCTATACTGATATAAATGATTAAATAAATTGACAGGGAAGAAAACAACTCTTCCTCACAGTAAAAGCCCAATTAATAAACGTAGAAGACATAATAGAAATAGAAGAATCACAACTTGACTTGTGCTCATATGTACAAAAAAGGAAGAATAAACTAGAAGCTAATGGAGAAAGGTGGGATTAGGATGGAAAGAGAGTAATGGGGATAATAAACAGGGAATTCCAGTATCTTTGGAAAGCAGCAGTTTGACCACATAATGTAAGATTCAAGACAAAAAGGACTTAAGATGTTTAATAGGATTGAACAAATAACGTAAATGCATTGTAAAAAATGAGAGCTGCGTTTCCCACTGTTACAGAATGAAGTTACATATAAGAAAAGGAAGGGGACTTGCCTGGTGGTCCAGTGGTTAAGACTGCGCTTCCAATGCAGGAGACTCAGGTTTGATCCCTGGTCGGGGAACTAAGATGAAGGAAGGAAGGAAGGGAGGGAGAGAGGCTAGGCTAGAAATAAATCCTATGCAGTTGAAATAGAATCAAAGGGCACAGTATGACCTCATGCTTTTTAATACATATACAGATAGATAACCAAAGCAACGAAAGTACAAGATGGGCCTGGACTCTTTGGTACCAGAAAGAAGCCAACTTAGAGGAGTTTCCATTGGCCAAATCCAGAACAATTTGAGCAGTAAAAATAATGACAGCAAGGGATTATGCCCAAGGTTAAAATAAATAACCTTGACTCTATGAAGACAATATTACAAAGATAGACAGACAGATGGGAGGGTGAAGAGTCGACTCCTCCTTACAGTAAGATTCCAATTAATTAATGCAGATGGCATGATGGCAACGGAAAAATCATCACTTGATAAATACCACAGTATTAAATGTTATATGCAAAAGTTATCAACGGATGCTGCAAGTAATGGTGAAAACATGATGAGAAACAGGATATATGCATAAAACCAAAGTACCACAAAATACATATTAACTCCAAAGGGGAAGATAGTAACTATAGAGCATAAAGCTGAAAGCTACCACCTTAAGTAGATGAATTTAACACCTCGTTACTGTATGTCAAAGTTAACAAAAAGACAAAAAAAGATTTAATATCCTGAATCTCCTTGGTATGACACACTGCGACGGACACATACCTATCACTCCCTATATTCTTGATAAAAGACACAACATCTGAATCTAATTATGAGGAAATATCAGGAAAGCTCAAATTAGGCAATATTCCACAACAAAACTCACCAGCACTCTTCAAAAGTGCCAATGTCATAAAAGACAGAATGAAGAACTGTCCTAGATCGGAAGAGACTGTGTGACAAGACAACTAAATGCAATGTAGGATACTAAATTGAATCTTGAACCAAGAAAAAAAAAAGGACAAATTTTGAATAAGGTCTGTATAACAGTTCACAGTACTGTATCAATATTCATTTCCTGGTTTGATCATTGCATTATGGTAATGTAAGATATTTAAACGGTAGAGGAAGCTGGGTGAAAGGTCTATGGGAAGTCTTTGCACTGTTCTTGGAACTTTTCAGTATGACATTATTTCAAGATGCAAATTAAAACAAAAAAGTTTAATACTCTATAAAATTCCAGTCAAAGCATGTTTATAAACAATATTTATAATAGCCAATTATTAGGAAAAAACTCAATGTCCATCAACAGATGAGTAAATAATATTTCATATATATAAAATAGAACATTTATGAATCCATAAATAAATAAGAGCACAAAGTAAGTAGTCTACGAATCTAGAATAAGGAAGCTTTATATACACCTGTAGGGAATTATTCCAGGGTACACAGTTAGTTGAAGAAAGGAGGGAAGAAGAAAGAGGGAGGAGAGATAAAGGGAAGGAGAGAGGAAGGGAGAGAGGAATAGAAGAGTCAAATTCGCTGTAACACTTTTTGCCATTATAAACAATGATGCAATAAATGACTTTATATCCCTGTCCTTGGAGACACGTGTTTTTATATCTATAGGAGAGGGTCATAAAACAGAATTGCTAAATCAAGGTGCATACATATTTTTAATTTTTATACTTATCAAAAAATCACTTTCCTAGAAGACTGTGGTAATTCAGACTCTCACCAGCAATAATATCAGAGCAAACATTTCCCCCAAATCTTAGGACCACCAGTTCTACTGAAAACTCCAATTTACTCAGCAAAAAAACAGTATCTCATTTTAATTTGTATTTTTCTGATCACTGGTAAGGATGAATGAACTTTTCATACTTATTTCCTCTTCCATAAGTTGCCTGTTCATACCCTTTGAAGACTTTTTAATTAAGCTGTCTCATTTATGGAGCTCTTTGATATTATTCATATATACATTTGTATGTTCATATATATGTATATATATACACACATATATTATATATTTTTTTAAATCTCTATAGATTTTTTAAATCTTGTTTTGGGTGCTTCAGGCCATACAGAAATTATAATCACTAGGGGTTAAATCTATCAAATCTTTTTGGTTGTGATACTGGTTTGGAGAATGTAACTGCCATTTAGTGGGCATAAGTCAGAGGTGCTAGGTGTCTTCTAAGGCCATGTCTGTCCTGTACAAATAACTCCACACGTCCTGCAAGAGTTCTGAATCTCCTATTAAACATTCAAGTAGGTAAAAAACATATTTACATTATCTAGTCCTAGAATCTAAGGCACATCCTTAGGGCAATGTCATTGTCGGTATTTAAGCTGTTAAGGCTATACACATATCAGATGGAATTCATTACTCTCACATTCAGTAATTCTACATATAGGTGATTTCATCAGGTCTTCTGGTGTATTAGTACCTGAGTATTTATATTTTGAAATATATATTACATTACCAATGTTTCTGTTTATTTCCCCCTACATTAATTATATTCAGAGCATTGTGTTATTTGTAATAATGTGTATGGGTAAGTTATGTTATTCATGAATTTTACTAAAGGGTACTTTGCTAAACATTTGTTATACAAAAGGATCTCTGGGTCTGATAAGGTTCAGAAACACTGCCGTAGGCCTATAGGAGAAGAGAAGACTCCTCAGATTCTAGATCTTTTACCCTCCTCTCCACCCCCACTAGGACTAGAGATAAGGCCCCCTCCTCTAACACAGGTACACCTTCTTCCCAGGACCCAGGGTCTCAACTCCATCTGTGTTCTCCTCTAACACAGAGTTCTAAGGCTCTAAAAGAGGCCCAAAGTTATTTAGCCAGTGGGACAATGAGGGGATAAGAAACATATATACTCAAGGTACCATGTGCCCAGGATTTGCTCAATGGAATATCCATCAGTTCTATTTTCGTGTTTCTTTAAAAATTATCATTTTTAAATGTAAATGATCAATGACACCAAAACCTTTGTTATTTATTAAAGGAGTAAAAACATCAAAAGAACAAATTAATCAATATTTCAACTGCAGATGACAAAAAAATTATTTAAAAAGTTGACCCAAAACATTTTCTCATTTAAAGCAAAACAAGTCTTTCCCTTCAGTAACTATCATAAGCTACTGACAGGCATTTAAGGAAAGCATCAAGTTAAACGTTTTAGTTTTGCCATAAACTTGCTTATCTGATCCCTCTTAGAAAAGAAATTTATGAGCTAGAAAACACATCACTGGCTGGCACAAAGGATGAGCTGTTGATTTCTAAAACATATTGTAAAAGAGAGCCTTGACATACACCTTAATTTGTATTTTTTCCCAAAATAATTTGTATCATGTGATTCTGTCATTTCTTTCTTAATGCATCTACATTCCCTCCCTCCCTCCCTCTCTGCCTCTGTCTCCCACACACACACGCTCTCCTTCTCCCTCTCCTTCTCTCTCTCTCTCTCTCCCCCTCTCTCTCTCTCTCTCCCTCTCTCTCTCTCCCTCTCCTTCTCTCTCTCTCTCTCTCCCTCTCCTTCTCCCTCTCTGTCTCTCTCTCTCTCTCCCCACCCCCTCCTTCTCTCACACACACACTCTGTCTCTCTCACACACACACTCTGTCTCTCTCACTCACTCACCACAAGAAGGAAAACACCAAAGAATGGGCCATTACAACATAAATAAATCTGGGCAGTCTGTAACAGTGGTTCAGCAGACTATCTCTGCAAGGACACAAAAACACACGTGCAGAATGTTCAGATTGTTCACAATCTAGGATGAGGATCGGATACTCCTAACTTTCCTCTAATGATATCCAATGGCGCCAACCCACAGAAACCCTACAGCAAGTTTTATAGGACTCTTCCCTTTGGTTAGCTTTTCACTGCTTGCATTGAATTCTCCACTTTTTTTTTTTTTCCAAGTTAAATGTAAAACACTAACTTTCTATCTGAGTGAAAAGAAGCATTGTTCTCAGCTGAAACAAACTTTTTAGAATTATATAAAATACTGTTTTCTAGCAGTTAATTATAGAATGAACTTAAGTCTCAACCTTTCTTCCAATTAGTTAAGACCTTCTGTGATAATTTTAAACTCTGCTTTTGCTTTCTGTCTAAATTCTTGTAAAATGTCTAGTTTCTAAATCAGGTTTATAATCTTTGTTATCACAAAATGGAGTATCAGAAACAATGAGATATATACTTTCCTCATAGATCCCATTTCAAATATGGTCACTGCAGATCTTAAGAGTGGAAAATATGTGAAAATCCCAATTACCCTTTTTTGTTACTATTATTTGTGTATGTAACATCTAAGCCATGAGCTTCTTCAGGGTATTTTGCTATTGTTATTATCAACACTTCATTAGAGACAGCTCAGGGTAACCAAAAAGAAGAAAAGTTCTCAAATGTCAACTGTGTTGTTTCTTAAACATTCTGAATAAAGTAAACAGGAGAAAGAAGGGCCATTGGTTCACAAATATGTTGAGAATCTCATCCAATACTCTAGTCCTGATAAATGAAGAAGGTAAATAAAATACGTATCTTGCCTCAAAGACTACAACCTGTAGCAGAGGCATCAAGTTAAGACCCAGTGAGCATTCTCCCTTTCTTCAGTACTGACAGAACCCCAATTCTGTTGGGAACAACAACATGACTAGTCCAAAACAAATGAAAATAAACCACATTTCCTAGCCTCCCTTACAAATAGAGGTAGTCATGTAATATGGCTCCAGCCAATGAGATGCAAACACAGGGTTCTGTGTGGGACTTCCAATGAAGTGCCTTTAAAGGAGGAACCAACTCAGCTGGCACTGTCCCTTTTGGTAGTTCCTCCTTTTTGTAAAGTACATATGATGGCTGAAGAGTAGCAGCCATTTTATATCATAATGGAAAGATCAATAAAACTTTAGAGACTTTGCCCTCACATCCTTGAGTTGGTAAACCAAAGCCAGCAACTTCCTAACTATGGACTTTGCACTATATAAAGAAAAATAAAACCCCTACCTTATTTAAGCTTCTCCTTTTAGGGTCCTCTATGACATGGGGTTGAACTTAATTTCTAAGTAATGCAATCTAATAGGAAAGAGATACAGAAGAAGTTCTGTGAAAAGCTACAGAGGAAGACACTTGTTCTGACAGAGGCAGGGAGTGGAGGAGGGGTGAGGAGAAAAAACATACAGAGAAAGCAAACACATGAGTTGGTTCATTCATTTGTTCAACTATTATTGGCAACCACTGTATTAGGTGCTGGGATACAGATAAAAGACATAGTGGCTGTCCCTAAGGAACTCTGAAATGGGTTGCAGACAGATGAAGATATGATTAAAATACAGGGTTATTTATAGGGGCAGCCACACACAGTTGTGTCGGATTGTGTCTACAAGAACTGACATCTTTTCCTAATCCCACAAAGGTAACATCCACTCATCAAAGCCTGTACACAAAGGTGCCTCAAGGACTGCCCTCAGCCCCTGAGCTATAAAAACAGTAATAGAGGTAAACATAAGGTACTTTGAGTAGAACCTGCACCCACACATAAGACTATTAACTAAAGGCAGAGTTGTTACCTGAGGATTTTGTTTATCCCTCACTGCCACCCCTTATCCAATTTTTGATGATCACAGACAACCATTCCTTAAAGCAGTCTAAAATCAACGTAACTACTTTAATATGGCCCAGAGGACACCTAAACCTAATTGTAACCATAAATAAGGAACAGAAATAGTTAACATTTAATATTTTAATATTGTGTGCTATGGGTTTAAAGGTCATCCGTTAGTAAACAACACTACTGAGTGACCAAAAATTAAGAAAGATTATGTTTTTCACACTTAGAGCATACAAGAAGGGGAGTAAAAAAATACGTTTCTTTTTTTCTCTGCTGTTGTATTAAAACACACACCAAGAATAAGTAGAATGTCTTTCAAACCAAAACAATAGGAAATCACTCCTGGCTGAAAGCACAGGCTTAGATCATGTTGATTTCTTCTTTAATCCTGCTGAAGCAAGTTTCTGCATGCTTTCTGGGGCCTCCACCTACAGAGCTGTTAGGACAACAGCCAACACATATATTTAATTACGTAAGTATTCAATGCTATCAGCCAGCTGTTGCCAGTACATAATACTCTGACCTCTTTCACTTACTCTCTTGCTTAAAATGCCAAAAACAAAGCAACTGTTGATGTAACAGTAATCATGAAATATGCAAAATACTGTTCTCCAAAAAGATTTTTGATAGCTATGAAACTCAGTTTTGCATTTTATAATGATTTATTACATCTAAACTGCTTTTTCTGTTCCTGATTTGCAAATTAAGTAACTTATCTTACAACTGTAAATTTAACTATTCCTTCATTTTTTTAAAGTCAACCAGGAATTCAATCCTAAAATATACTTTCTCCTTTACTCCCCATCAAATTTCTCACTGAGATTTATCATGTAATAATCTCCCTGCACTCCCATTCATCTCCATGTTTTCCATGGATAGGCGACAAACAACTAAAGTCTGTAGCAGGAAATGTGTCAAGATCTGCTCTGAATTATGTAACTCTCACCCCTCACTTTAGGAATCAACAGAGAACTCTTCATTTATGTTTCCAGAAAGCATGTTCCTCTAATACCATCATTAACCCCAGACTAGCTGACAGAGAAAAAACAATACAAAGTCCTAGCATCAACAGAAAGTAGACTAAACAGACCCATGACTTAAGACTTGAATAATATGAATTCACATATGGTAGACAGTAAGAAGACCTAACACATAAACAGCAACTTATCCAGAGAAATTTGGTCTTCATCAAATCAGCTTTCAATTCAATGCAAAACTCAGTGCCAAATATTTACCAGGCACTGTACCAGAGACCAAGGATCCCTCAGTAAACAAGTGAGACAACATCACTGTCTGCATAGATCTTACTGTTCCACTCTTCTCTCAAAGATCCTATATCAAATCAACCTCTCCAAAACATCTACTTCTTACCCCACAACAGCCATGTTGATTTCTTTCTCCCACTTTGGTGTTTTTTAATGTTTTTTGCTCATTCATTGAAACTGGACAATCTGATACTCAAATGTAAGACAAGTGTTGTGATATTAATATAGTTATATAATTAATAATATACTTAACACAAAATAATACATCAGCAATGACTTGCTGATGCCCTGACAGCAGAATGATGCCAAGCACTCTTCCCAAAAAAGGAAGAATCAATCAATTTAAAACCTAAGTGTACAAACGCATGTTGAGTACAAACTGCGTGTCCAAAACAAGGTCTAACACTACCTGGTTTTTATCTACACCTCTGTTACCCTTTGACTCAAGATGAGATGCTTCAATTAATCCAATGGCCAAGGTCCTGAAGCAGAGCCAGTCCACTTAGTTTGGCAAGAAGAACAGGGTCCTGCCACTCGCAGCTGAGCTTCTGCCAAGACCAAGCAATACTCCAAGAAGGGAGAACAGTTCTCACTCCTTTTACTACTTTACTCTGGAAAGAACTGTGAACCAATAGTGGCAAGCACAAGTTTCTTATCTCATTTAGGACAAGAAGGGGCAGGTTTCCTCCTAGTTTATAAGCAAAACATAAAAAGCAAAACAGCACGATTTCTTAAAAAGAGAGCCCTTTAGTACAATCTTGGCAAATTAGAATGCTCTTTCCCCTTTTTGCAAATGTACAGCCTGTCTCTACAAGGGATTCACAGGTGCCTTGGGAGTCTCTTCTCAGAACAGCTGACAAGCAAGTCTTACTCCATGACTGGTATCTGTTTCCCAAGAAAAGGAAAATCATTACATGGTAGAGTCAGAGGGTCAAAGACTTCATAAAAAAGGATTTTCCTGAGGTCAATAACCTGACCTCAAGACCGCAATCTAGTAGACAGCCAAATATGTAAACAAATAATAAAATGTAATATGCAACAATAGATGTTTGTACGGGATAAAGAAGTAGCACAGAACAGAGGGTGATTAACTCTGGGGACCCTGGAGGTAAAGGGTGGGAGTTAGAAGGGAGATAACCTTGCACACAGCATTACCTTTGATATGAGTCCCACAAGATGACTAGGTTGCCAAGTAGAATTACATGGGGTGCATGAGTGTGGGGGGGGCACGCGTGAGCATGTACATGCACACGTGCATGCCTTTGGGGGAAAGGGAGAGCATGTTCCAAGGAATAGGAAAAACATACGCAAATACATTATATGTCGGGAAAATCATACACTTTAGACAAGAAGTAAAATTCTATGGAGGAGTGGCGAGGAAAGAGGCCATAGAGGTAGGCAAGGAACAGATTATTTTAAAAGACCTTTTTACACTAGGAAATTATATCTTTATCATGTAGCTGAGAAGGAACCATTACAGGGTGTGAAGGAGAGGAACGCATGAACTGGAACAGAAAAGGAGCTGAGAACAAGCTTAACTTCTACTGTAATATAAGAGCAAGAGATATTGAGGACCATAACTAAGACATTAGCAATAGGGATGGAGAGAAAGGATTAAATTCAAAAGATATGTGTCTAGTTCATGGCAATCTGATGAAACATGAGAACACAGTGGTTCACTGCAAGTTCCAAGAAGCAACAAAACACTAACAACACTGGGCAAAAGTAATGAGAAGGAAGGAATCAAAGGGAGGAAGGAAAAGATATTTTAGAAGTAGAATCAGTTCTGAAGGATGGAAAATAGGGGAGGGAAAGAGGGAGTCAAAGAAAACTCCCAGACTATCTGATAGGTGACCTTGTAACCAAACAAGACAGGCAATACAAACAGGAACATTAGCTGGGGAAAAGGTGAGGTAGATAATGAAGAGGCTCTGACACGATGATTTAAAGTGTCAACTTTAAGGGGCATCTAAATGGAAAAGTCCAGAAAGCAGCTGGACATACAATGGACATACAAGTTTGGTTCTTGGAAGGAGAGACCAGGGTCAGAAACAGAAATTTGGGAGTAATCAACACACAGATAGTATCTAAATAGTGGAAGTAGATGAGAAATGGTAGGAGGAAACGTAAACTCATGTTAAAAATAGCACTGCTTGGAGAAAAACAATAGCCTTAGACAAAACTTAACTGACAATACATACTAAGTCAAACAGTACAATGTTTTGAACTAACTTTCCATACAGAGGGAAACCTTTAAGGTGGGAAAGGATAGCTGGAACCATGAGACTGTGACTGGTAAAAGCAAACAATGAATGACACTAGAAACAATAACATAAAAGTGCTACTGAACTAAAGCCATTTCATACTAGAAAAGCCAAAATTAAAATATCTAAATTGTAAGAAAAAATCCACAATCTACAACATTAAAAAATAAGTTTAACAAAAGAACTTGCGTTACCTAACCTGTTTCTTGAAAAAGGCCAAACTAAAACCTAGTATTCTTTTTTATCTCCCAATGCCAATTTTTTTAATTAAAAAAATAAAGATAACCTGATTACTAACAAATCTAGTTAAAAACAGAACGAGTCGAGTTTTTTTCTTTTTTTAAACTGTATAATTACTAACTGAAAAGGAAAGCACTTCTCTGTTCGTAATAAGTCAGCTTTTTTGAAGGCAATTTATTTTACAAATTCAAGTTGAAATAACATTCTGATGCCTCCCCCAACTTCAGTTTACAATGAAGAACTCAAAGTCAAATCCACATAAAGCAAAAAATCTTTTCATAATAGGAGTGAACATCCAATAATTTACTTGATCAACAGAACGCTATTTCTAAAAGGAGCTCTCCTTTAAACAGAAGATATAATACAAAGCAGGTTATCCTGTCTCAACATACACTTTTCTTCTTTGTCCATTTCTCCTTATATTTCCATTGTTCTTTCAAGTAATTTCACTGAGATATCTAAACCATCCCTTCAACATTACCATTTATTTCTACAGGCAAAGGTGGTTCAAAGAACTAGTGACTCATCTATCTACTATCAGTGTGGCTAAACCACAGTGCCCATTTGGGTTAATAACGCACAAGGTCAAACAGAGGTTGACAGTCCATGATCAAAGCAAGCTGGCTATTCTTTCTGTCATTTATACAGAACACACAAGACGTGTTTATCTTCACCAGCCTCTGAATGACCTCCTTTAGGTGGCATGGAAAAGATCCCACATTTCTATAAAGCATTAACCAAAGGAGTTTTCTTATTTGATACTCTCATTAAGAGCAAATTTTATTTTTTTGAAACTTTTGATCTTTTTCGTTTACTCAAGAACCTCTCAAGTTTAAGGCCATATTGTCTAAATCAAATTGGTTTAATGCATAAAACAAGGACAGGGCAACTGGCAAATGCTCAAGAGGAAAGAGTATGCCTACAACAGGCTGCCATCGCAAAACATGGGCCTCATTAGAGATTTTTTCAAAATTAGTAAAGGCAATAGCATTTAACATTTCAAAGTTCAAAAGGCAGCCAGAAAAGTCATTCTTAACTCCTTTTTTACTACTTAAAACTCCTACTGTTTTATCAATCTGAACATCAATAATACAAACGCTGTAAAGTCTTAGTAATTAGATCAACTAGTAGAAAGTACTGAGCAGTACAGCCTACGGATTAACACGTATGCATTTTCATGCCAGGTATGTAACTTGGACTAGATTAAGGAATTATTTAAAAGTAGAATGATTTACTGTCAGCATTACTGTATAAAATGAAAATTTCCAAATAATTTTAAGCTGATATTCTCTGTGACCAAGGTTAAATAATACTCCCAATATTTTTTATACTGTGAAGTTGCAAAACTAATACTTTTGATCACCACCACCAAGAGAAGAAAAAAAAAAAGGCCCTGGCTGTCTTGTCACAAATTCACAATTCTGGGATCTTATGCATTGATTACATGAAAGATAGTAAATCTCTCAGTTTTCTTTCTTTTCTCCTGTTAAAACAAGAGGGTCCTACTGCCTGGTAGCTCAAGAGAAATAAAATGAGTTGATAATAGACAAACAACTATTAAATATCGAAAATACATATGGCACAGAGAACTACGTTCAATATCCTATGATAAACCATAATGGAAATTATATAAAGAAAGAATGTATATATATGTATAACTGAATCACTTTGCTGTACAGCATTAATTAACACAACATTGTAGATCAACTATACTTCAATTAAAAAAATTTCTACAGTCGAAAAAAAAGAATACATTGGGAGAGAGACAAAAGCAGATGATCAGAAATTATGGCGAACGCTCAGAAATAAGTGGCAAAGTGAAGCAATCATTATTTGTAGGGGGTTCAGGTTAGAAAAAAAGAGCCCCCAGCCCATCCTGAAAATGGGTGAATATGAGCATAATGCATTAGGTGCAGCTGAACAAGGAGAGATGAAACACCCTATCAGGGTCTCCTTGAATTTAAATGTTGCCTCACTGTCATGGGGGGAAAAAATGCATGCTCATGAGGCGGCTGAAGGGAAAGGACGGAGCTGGAGGTTGAGAGAAGACAAATGTGTCGCATGACTGAAGGTGTAATAAAGTTTATGAACTATTTTTCTTTGTTTTGCTTTGTTAGGAGACAGTGGTGAAAGGGGGGTAACATTTAAATAAAGCAAAATGCTTGACAAGAGTAGGTAATCTTTCACTGAAAGTCTTTAAATGTATAAATGTCACTTGAATTTGACATTTTCTCAATGTTAATTGTTACTGTGCCTTCTACAGGATTATATTTATTCTGGAAGCAAATCCAACGTTAGCTTAGGTGGTATGTTAACAAGAACTAGTTGTGATTAGCAAAAGCTTTCAAAGCCATTTAAAAAAATACCTAATCACCTATAATACTGTTTTTAAATTTTCTTTCAAGCAAGCAGAATAGTGCATTAAAGGAACCTGTGCTCTCTACCACTAGTGTTGTAGTGTTAAAACGACAAACATCTTAAGTGATTACCTCACTTAATCTTTCAAACACTGTATCATTACCTTGAACTGCATTCACAAGAGTTTATATAAGAAAACCCATTGACACAAGTTATATTTGAGTTTTTAAATAAACTTTTAGAAACAGTCTAGAAGTGTATCGGTTAATCACATTTTAAAATTGATAATCACACAAACTGAATTCTCTGGGGTTTGTACTTAGAGGCTATCAGTAGCACTAAAGTATCTTTGTATCTTATGCCTCTCCTATAGGAGAAAAAGTAGATAATCAGGGAACATGACAGACTTCCCATAAAAGGCATTCTTTGAAAATAAGCAGCACCTGGTAAACATCCTGCTCTGCTCTTGGTTTAATTCTCCCTTCTTCTGGTCCTAACCATGACCCTAACTCCCCTGTTCCATCTCACATCACTACCACCCTCCTAAGCCTCCCACCATCGTTCAGGTAACAACTCTTCTCTGCTCCTTCCATGATTTCTAAGTTGAGGAAACCATCATATTCAACTATCGCTTCTATGGAAACAATGCAAAATCTGTACCTCTAGTGGTGCCTCTTTGATATCTGCCTCAATTCTGTAACTGCTTATCTGACTTCTTTACCTGGTATTAAATTTAACATCGCACAGGCTCTAGTGAGACTACCTAGGTTAACATCCCACCTCCACCACTTATGAACTCAACAGCTTTAGAGAACTTCATCTGCAAAACAGATGCTTCTTCATCTGTAAAACAGAAATAAAATTGGAACCTACAACTCATTGGTAGACTGCAAGAATTAAACTAGATAATATCTAATTGATGTAAAGCACTTTGAACAGTGCCTGCCACATAGAAGACACGTGATAAAAATCAAATATTATCCATCACTTTATTATAACATTGAGCTGTAACTTTAAATACAGCACGTTCAAAAACAAAAACATGTCTTCCTTCAAACTGGAGAACAAAAAGGCACTAGCGCTATCAAACATCTAGACTTATTATAAATCTATACTAATTATGACTATGTCAGGTAAGCAGTAGTAGAATAAGCACCAAAATAAAGAAACAGATCAGTGGAACCAAATAGAGAGCCCACAGACAGACCCAACCATCTATGGACACTCAGCCTATGACAGAGTGGATAATATATAGATAGAAGGAGAAAGGACAGGTTTTCAAAAAATAAATGATACTGGAAAAAGTCGGAGTCTACACAGAAAATAAATAAATAAAATGGGATCCTCTTCCTGGTATCATACCAAAAAAAAATCAACTCCAGATGAATTATAAACCTGAATGTAAGAAGTAAAAACCATGGAATTTTTAGAAGAAAATACATAGAATATCTTAACTTCAGAGTAAGGAAAGACTTCTTAAACAGTAAGAGCGTGGCCCCAAAGGCAAAGGTTGATAAATTTTAAGCCAGAATTTCTCTTCATCCTAAGATACCATAAAAGAAAGTGAAAGATAAGCCACAATTGATACAACATATGTAATATGTAAGGATTAGTATATAGAATACATTTAATGTATTCCCACAAACAAATAATAAAAAAATAACAGGGAAATATATTTAAAGAGCCACTTCACAGAAAAGGAAAATCTAAATGGCAAATAAACATATAAAAAGATGCTCAACATCACTAGTAATCACAGAAACACAAATTAAGACCACATTGAGATACCATCTCCATCACCAGATTGGCAAAAATTTACAACCCTGACCATATCAAGTACTGGCAAAGAGTGGAGAACAGCCACACCCATCCATGACTGGTGGGAGTGAGCGCCAGTACATCCGTTGGGGGAAAAGTTCATCATTACCTAAAACTTTGAATATGCACACACCTGTGACCCAATAATTCCTAGGTACATATCCTAAAATAACTCTTGCACATCCGCACCAGAAAACATGTTCAAAATATTCAGAGCAGCAGTGCTCATGAAAGCAAAACACAGGGAAAACTCTTTCAATAATAAAATGGATAAATTGTGACGAATTCATTCAGTAAAATACTATGAATGGCCAGTTATTTTACATCCATCAACATGGATAAATCTAAAAGCAAAATGTTAAGGAAAAGAAGCAAATCTCAGAACACAAACAGTATAAGTCCAATAAATACAAAAGAGGGCAAAACTAAACAACACATTGTTTAGAGATATATTTAATAGATGATAAATTTACTAATAAAAGGAAGGGAATGACCCACAAAAGTCAGGATAAAGGTTACATCTCAGGGATATGACTGAAAGAGGGACAACGGGGCAGTTTCTAAGGTCTCAGCAATGCTTTATTTCTTATGCTGGGTGGTAGATATTAGGTGTTAAGTTTGTTAACCTTATTTAAACTGTACATGTTTCATAAACTCATTTATGTATGATATATTTCACAATAAAACCAATGTGGTGGGGGTTGAGTTTCAGAGTGAAGTCAGGAAATGAAAAATCTTAACAAGTCTCTCGGGGGACTTCCCTGGCGGTCCCACGGTTAAGATTCTGCGCTTCCGCGCTTCCACTGCAGGGGGTTTGATCCCTGGTCCAGGAACTAAGATCTCACGTGCTGCGCAGCACAGCCAAAAATTTTAAGTCTCTCGGGGAAGGCAAGAAGAAAAATAGGACCGGAGCTAAATGGGGTGTATGGGGCTGAGTAGGTCTGAGCTTGTTTAAATACCAATGAAAAGGCACCAATGGGGTTGGAGAGATGAAAATAGAGGTGAATGAGGAAATAATTTATAGAATGAAGGTTGTAAGAAGTGGGTGGAGTATGATTCAGAGATATGAAAAGAAGATACTTCTTTCACTGTAACTTGAGGAACAATTCAAGAACCACGGATTACATGCCCGCTCCCCCAATAAACTGTACTTCTCTTGATGGCCAGGCATTATTAGAACAGTGCTAATGGAGAGGGAAGAGAAAAGAGGTAAGGACTGCTTTGGATAGTTTCAAAATGTAGAGACTGGATTCCCTGAGAAAAGTATATTGTTAATACTTGACAGATATTCAAATCACCTATTAGCTAACTTCACAAATACTCAAATACCTATTAGAAAAGTCTAAAGTTTCATTCCTTACCAGATAAATTCAAAACAGTATAATGCCCAAAGTCCAACTCATACTTTTGTTGATAACATACTGAGTATTTGTAATGTTAGGAATCTTTTAAAAGCTAACTTCCTGAAAATTAATTCTTACATCACTTATAAAAAGATAAGAAAAAAAAAATCAACGTCCACTTACTTAATTGAGTTTCTAAAGTGGTCTTCAGCTGGATTTTTTACAGTACAACTATTCAGGAGCCATAAGTCTGCCTCTGATGCATTTTCTATTAAAAAGATAAATATGAAAAAGAAAAGTAAGTATCACGTTTAATCAGCCAAAAGTATCCAAGTGCTTACTCAGATGGCACTGGGACCACAGGGGGAGAGGAGAGAGAGCTAGTGGGTAGAGTCAAGTAAACAGGCAATTACAACATAGTAGATAACTGCTTCAATATGGAAACATTGGTGAGAAATAAATATTAAAATATATAACCTGTGCTATTATCTTCTCATTTAAAATATAGAGGATAAGCATTTTCTTCAAACATTTTGAATACTTGCGAGTATTTAATACTAACAAAAACTAAAGTGAAACTGGCCTAATCTTACCTCTGAATATGAAATTAATTGCCCCTTTTTAGGCTGTGTTAATATTTTTCAAGTACATGTATTATACACTGAATATTCTTCAGCTTGAGATGTTACTAAAAATATTGTTTGTCTTCTTTGAAAAAGTTAATGATTTACATCAAAGTGAGTCTTTTATTCCTCACTAATTTGATTAGATACTGTTATACACTATAACAAACTCACTAGCAACACAACAAATTACCCAAACCAAACCCGTCACGTTTATTGAAATGAATATGTATGTATGTATGGCTGCACTGGGTCTTCATTGCTATGCGCAGGCTTTCTCCAGTTGGGGTGAGCGGGGGCTACTCTTCGTTGGGGTGTGTGGGCTTCTCATTGCGGTGGCTTCTCTTGTTGCAGAGCACAGGTTCCAGGCGCGAGGACTTCAGTAGTTGTGGTATGCAGGCTGCGGTAGTTGTGGCTCGTGGGCTGCAGAGCGCAGGTTCGGTAGTTGTGGTGCACGGGCTTAGGTGCTCCGTGGCATGTGGGATCTTCCCAGACCAGGGCTCGAACCCATGTCCCCTTCATTAGTAGGCGGATTCTTAACCACTGCACCACCAGGGAAGTCCCTCGAAATGAATTTATAAATGCCTGAAGTGCTTGATGCTATTCCAACAGCCTTGCTGCCTAAAAGGACTTATACATTAAAATAGGATTACCACAATGAAAGGAAAACCAAAGTTGAAAACTGCAGCACCTTCAATGTTATTTCAACAAGAACAGAAGCAGAGGTCAAAAGACATGAAGAACTAAGGACATATGGATGTCTGTGTGTACATTCTCTACCTGGGAATGGAGCTTCCAGTGAGAGCATTACATGAGAGGGATGGTGAGCACATCCAAGCTTCTGGTAACTTGGCAAAACTTTTTCCCCAAACATTTTGTTATAAAAATGGTAAATTTTTTACAAAGAGATAAGATCCACCAATTCTTGAAAAGGAAAGCTCCTCATTACTATACATCAGCTGAATACTAGGATCCCTCCTAACTTGTCTCCCTCCTTCCATTCATACTCCCCATCCCCACCCAGTCGTCTATTTTCCCACCCAGCAGCCCGAGTGGCCTTTCGTAAAACAGCAATCTGATTACGCCACTTGCCTGCTCAAACTTGGTAATGACGAGTATTCACCGACCTCTTCTAGTTCCCTCCAAGTTAGTCCCCACAATGCCACCGAAAAGATAATCCTCTAGTAGCAATCTGACCATAGTACCTTTTCAACCTTACAGTGATTTACAATTGGTATTCAAGACCTATCCAGATCTCCACCTCCTCAACTGCAATATTCATTTCTCCCTATATTCATCTATCCTTCCAGGCACACCAAACCAAATTCCTCAAGCTTGCCCTATTCCATCTGCCTAGAATACCTTTATTTTCTTCACAGAATGACAGCTCATACCCCTTTCACCTGCCTATCCACCTGGCTAACTCCTTTTCATCCTTCAGTTTCAGCTCGATGTTTGTGAGATGCCCCCTCTCTGCACTCCCACAGTAGACTATGTCTAGACTATTCTTGCACTTTACAATTCTGTATTAAAATAATTCATTTTTCCAGCCTGTCTTTATTACTATTTAAGAGATATTGAAGACATTTTTTTCTGCCGCTCTCTGAATGTCCAGGACGTAACACAGATTGTTCTACTTACGAGCATAAATCAGTCAACTATCAAAACACAATGAGGATTTACTATGTGTCAGGCTCTGTCCTAAGTACTAGGGATATGAGAGTGAAACCAGTTTCCACCCTCAAGGAGTTTACAGCCTTAAAGAGGAAGTCTGACCAAAACAAAAGACAGAAGTAAGCAAGATAATTTCAGGTACCAGTCAACGATATTAAGATGATTAAAGAGAGTACTGAACAGAGAATAATTGTGGGGTTGCTGGTCAAAATAAGTCTCCCTTGGGGGCTTCCCTGGTGGCGCGGTAGTTGAGAATCTGCCTGCTAATGCAGGGGACACGGGTTTGAGCCCTGGTCTGGGAAGATCCCACATGCCGCGGAGCAACTAGGCCCGTGAGCCACAACTACTGAGCCTGCGTGTCTGGAGCCTGTGCTCCGCAACAAGAGAGGCTGCGATAGTGAGAGGACCCTCCTTGCCACAACTAGAGAAAGCCCTCGCACGGAAAAGAAGACCCAACACAGCCAAAAATAAATTAATTAATTAATTATTTTTTAAAAAGTAACAAATGTTCAAGTACAATTGGTGTCAAAAAAAAAAAAGTCTCCCTTGGAAGCTTAAATCTGAGTTGAGACTTAAACAATGGGAAGGAATCTGCCACGCAAAGATCAGAAGAAAGAGCATTCCAATGAGAAAATAGCACAAATGCAGAGGCCATGAAACAGGCCCAAGCTTGCCATGTTCCAGTAACAGAGAGAAGACCAGTGTGATTGGACCCAGGGAGAGAAAGGTCTGAGAGGTGGGCAGGAACCAGATAATATTGGCAAGTTAAGAAAATTACATTTATTCTAAGAGTAATGAGAAGTCACCACTGGGTTTCAAACATGAACTAATTCCTACTTCAGAAATCCCATTATGGAAACACTGTGAATAAAAGTCTGTAGATGGGGTAAAAGCAAAAGAAGTGGGGGAAAAAGTAAAGGCAAGAAAATCAGCTGGAAGCTGAGACACTGGTCTAAGGGTAAGAGAAAGACCGCGGAAACCTGGACTGGGATTATAGCAATGGCAAGAATGAGAAGTGAATGGAGGCGTGTTTTGGAGGTAGAATTAAAAGAATTCACTGTTAGATCAGGTATAAGTCGTGCAAGAAGGCATCATGTAGGATCACTAAACACGTGGAAAAGATTCTGGCCTGAGCACCAGTTACTGAGGTGCCATTTATTGAGATGAGGGAGGTTTGGAAAGGCACGGATTTGGGGAACAGAGAATCAATAGTTCTGTTGTGGCCATGCTTTGTTTGAAATCCCTATTAAATGTCCAACTAGAAATACTGATCAGCCATTTGTATATATGAAACCAAAGCTCACAGGAGTCCTCCAGGCTGGAGACACAAATGGGAGAATCTAAACCCTAAAAAGACACCTGAATTTAGAGGAATGGATGTGCTCACCTAAGGAGAGAATGTAGGGTGGGGGGAAAAAGGAGAGAGAAAAAGCAGAAGACAGAACATCGGGTTGTTCAAAGGTCTGATGGAGTTGAGATGAGAAAAGGACATGGAAAAGGAACAGCCAATAAGATAAGGGGATAAAACTAGGGAGCATGGTGTCACAGAAATCCAGAGAAGAAAGTACTTTAAAAAGAAATAATCAATTGTGTTAAATGCTAAGAGTTCAAGAAAGATATCTGTATAAATACTAGTATTGTTACCAAAAAAAATAAGATGGTCCTCCACCCTTTTTCATTTTCCTTTCTCAATTTTGAGTATTTGCTTGCTCTGTGCCAACTTACAATCACCCAGCAAAGGCCCTTTTTTAAGGTTTTTAAATAACCCAGAAAACAAACTCACTACCAAAGGGGAGTGAAGAGGAAAATCGTATATGGCTATTTGCCAGTAAGTAATGTGATCCCACATGTTCTGCCCCCTATGAACACATTTCCTGGGTTTTAAGATGCCATCAACTATAAGAAACACAACCAAATTTGTAGCAGCTCTTCAAGAGAGGTGGAACATTATTCTCTGTTCTTTTAAGTTTTAAGATACATCCCAACTTCAAACATTAATATAGGAGGCAGAGTGGGGGTGAGATGCATCTGAAACAGAAGAAATAAGCTAGTATTTGGCGTGCCTACCTTAGAGCAGCAGCATCTAGAATAAGGAAATACCAGAAGATGTGCAGTTTCTAGAACCTCATCACCCCAAATAAAATAACTGTTCAAACATCCTACTGCTAGTAGGTAATTAGGTTACTGGGTTAACTATCTGCTAAGAGAAGGTTAACAGCTTATGTTCTTGCCTTAATCAGAGCATCCATGTCAGGTTCTCCAGTGTCTGGGACAGGGAAACAGAATTAGAGAGGAGAACACAGAGGACAGGACTAGGGAAATGGATAAGAAAGGACCACGGAAGGGAAAGGCAGTAAGAAGGCACCAAGACTGGAGGCACAGACTTTGAGAAGACCCAGGAAACAATCCTACCTACCGTGAGACCTGTCCTCCAACACTTGTCCTTGTTAACCCGTGACATGCAGCTGAAAATCATCTGCACATAAGCCAAATATTGCCAATGCCAGAGCTGCGATATCAGTACAGGGGTAAAAAGCTACACACTTGAGGCTAGCCAGATGGAATCTAGACCTCAAGATTTGACTACTTACAGTCTTTCATTATTTCAAATGGTGCTGCAATGAATAGCACTGTACATATATCATTTTGTATTTTTCCCAGATTACCTGTGGAATCAAGTCCAAAAAGGTGTGACTGTTGGGTCAAAGGATAAATTCCCCTCCATAAAAGGTGCATGGCTTCACATTCCCATGAGCAATGCATGAGACTGCCCATCTACCCACAGCATCACCCATGGAGTGTGCTATCAAACCTTTGTACTTCTGGCAATGCGGTGAGAAACAGGAAGCCAGTGGGATTTGAACTGTGCATTTCTCTTATTAAGAATGAGTTGAGCATTTCAAAAAATGTATTGAAACCCATGTTTAAGGGCCTTTGCAGAGTTGGGGTTTTTTTCCCCCCGTTTTTCATCTGTTCAGATCTTTAACCCATTTTTCTATCAGGATAGTCATTTTAATCTCTAGTTTTAATTTACAAATATACACAAATATACACACACACACAAAGAGGATGTTAATCTTTTGTCTATGATAGAAGTTACAATATTTTCTCCCGGCTTGTTATTTTACTTTTTTATAGTTTCTTCATGCTTTTTTATATTCAGGATATCAAATTTATCAAACTTTTCTCTTTTTTAAATTTTACTTAAGTATAGTTGATCTACAACATTCTGTTAATTTCCGCTGTATAGCAAAGTGACTCAGTTATACATATATATATATATATATATATATATAATTCTTTCTCATATTCTTTTCCATTATGGTTTATCACAGGATATTAAATACAATTCCCTGTGCTATACAGTAGGACCCTGTTGTTTATCCATCCTATATATAATAGTTTGTATCTGCTAATCTATCAAACTTTTCTCTTACTGCTTCCAGATTTTCAGTCATAATTAGAAAGTTTCCTCTACTCCCAGATTATTAAGGAATTCACCCATGTTTTATTTTAATACACATAGGGTTTTACATTTAGATGTTTGCTCTATTAGAACTTTACCCCGATGTACATTGATCTGACTGAATTTTTTTAATGCGAAATGAAATAAGATCCTTTGTGCTCATACCAAATTGGAAAATATTAGAAAGTATGGTACTACCTAGTGCTAGCAAAGGAATGGGGAAGCTGGCAAGCTCTACTCTGTTGATGAAGTCTATTCTGACAAAACTCTTTGGAATGCAACATGGGAATAGCTGTCAAAAATTTAAATGTGCATGAGAATTTCTCCTACACATGCTTGTAGGATACTTGCACCACACACACATATTTATATACAAACACACAGATATACATACACATATATATGTACACACATAAATTTTAAAATTCACATGGAAGATTACTGACAAGGCAAAAAACTTGGAAAGCCTACATATCCATTATAAGGAGACTGGTTAAATAAATTATGAGACTGCATCTAAAATGCCATTCAGCTGTTAAAAAAGCAAGATAAATCTGTAAGTACTAATTTATAATAATCTTTGTTATATCATCAGATGAAAGCAAGGTGAAGAGTAGGTCTTAAATTTCACTTGTGTTTTAAAATGGAAAAAGAGGAAATCCTGTTCTAAGTAAAAAAACAAAAATTCTCGAAGCATAAATATGAAACTGTTTGAGGTGTTTGCCCTTGGAAATAAGATGAAGGTTCAGCTGGTCTCCAATACTGTCTTAATATGCACTTTTATAGTCTCTTTTTTTTGTTTAAACTTGCATGGATATTACTTTTATAATTTTATAAAGTTTAACCCTGAGAAGGGGCACATTAATATTTAATTTACCTCTGTCTTCATTGTTTGAATTTCTAACAGCATTTAAACTAAACTAAAAAAAACTAATCAAGCCTTTAAAAACAATTTTTAATTTCCTTTTTCATAGGGCTCAGAATCAATAGTGTTCTTTCATTTTAAGGTAAGAACATACACTATTTTCCTGCTGTGATCCATCATGAAAACAGTGACCTGATATACATTTTCTGGGACTTTTCTCCCCACTGCTAAAAGCTTTTGCACTCACTGAACCAAGAAAATGATGGTCATTGACACACCACCCACTCTGAGTGTGAGGATGGAGAAACAAACTATTATTTGTTTTAATTGAAACGCATTTACTTTCCAAACTATTTCTTTATGTATACAAGATAAATTACTTCTAAATCCAAAGTAATAAAAATCTGATTGGCAATAATGACAATAGCTAACATTATTGAGTACATATTATGTACTCAGCAATGAGCCAAGCACCTCATACTCCTTTTTTTTCCCCATTTAATCCTCCCAATTTGAGGTGGGTTCAACTTTTACTCCAGTTTTACAGAGGGGGAATCTAAGGCTTAGAAAGGATAAGTAACTTGCCTAAAATCACACAGTAAGAGAGGGGGCCAGGATTAGAAATCCAGACAAACTGACTTCAGAGACTGTAAATTTAAGGAAATTAGAATGCCTCATTAGGGGCTCTTTGCTTCTTGATCAAAAATAATATAGACAATACCTAAAAACAAAGTAAAAAATGTATTACATGACCTTGAGGTTGCCTCACGATACTACTTCTAATAAGACAAATAACTAGGCTTCAAATGGAGCTGTTTGGCTATTTCCAAAATGTTGAACATGTCAGCTCTTGGCCATCCGTTATCAGTGGGAAACAAGCAAGTAAAGAAAGAATTAATACTGAGTGCATATAAAATGGATAACTGGGCTTCCCTGGTGGCGCAGTGGTTGAGAGTCTGCCTGCCGATGCAGGGGACGTGGGTTCGTGCCCCGGTCCGGGAAGATCCCACATGCCGCAGAGCGGCTGGGCCCGTGAGCCATGGCCGCTGAGCCTGCGTGTCCGGAGCCTGTGCTCCGCGACAGCAGAGGCCACAACGGTGAGAGGCCTACGTACCGCAAAAAAAAAAAAAGGATGACTAATAAGAACCTGCTATATAAAAAAATTAATAAAATAAAATTCAAACAAAAAAAAAATACTGAGTGCAGGAGCATTACTGCAGAGCACAGGCTGACTTTCAAAGCAACCAATCTTCCCTTCCCCCTGCAGCCTTCTGCATAATGGTGGCATTACAGAAGAGATGGGCATGGTTCATATCAACAGTATCCACAATAAACCATTTACCTTACACAACTGTTCCATCTGAAAGTCAACTAGAGGAGCAGCCTCAAACAGTAAGAGGAGCCTTACAACTACTTAAATCCATAGATTTAAGTAAGGCAGCTAAGCAAGCTGATACAAATAAAAATTCATTAAGAACAAAACGAAGAGGGAGAAAAGTCTTGATTATTTTGGACCCAACAGCATTTGGGGGGAATTTTTTACCACAGAACTCTGGAAGGCAAGGCAAGTCCAAACAGCTTAAATGTCCATTATGTTTAATCACAGCTGGGAGTTTATTTATGTAATACAAATCATTGGATGCCTACTAAAAACTCAGAGAATAGAGCATGCTATAATACAAAAATTTTAAAGCACCTTTAAGGAGCATACTGAAAAAAATCTTAAAACCAATAAAAGGCAAAACAAAAATTCTAGTCAACAGATTCATATTTTCCTTCCATATTTCATTTATTGTTCTTCATAGGGACTGTGTAAATGCACAGCATGGAGTAACCATGCTTTCAAAATCTATTTTATAAAAGCAAAGTGATCCATGACAAAGAATGCTCCCTTTAACCAGCTAGGCTTGGAGGAGTGGGAGGCTGGGGAGAAGACACGGAGAAAAAGTAGGTGTAGGAAAGATGAAGAGGAGAAATGAAAGAGAGAGACAGACTGACAGAGTATCTCTAGCTCCCACGCCGAAATACGTATAGCAAGAACGGACCCTCCTCCACTGTGCAGTGTCGGTGACTGTTCGGCATGTTTCTGAGTGAAGTAGAACATAGCAGCTCCTGGGGAAAGCACTTAGGCTTGGAGATGACACGCATAATGAGTTTGTTCTTTTAAAACAGTCATGCTGAGTGCTTCACAGAAATAAGATGAGAAAACCAAGGGTCAGCTTGAACTCTGTTTACTGTATGAAGGGAAAAGAACATTTTTTTCTCCTAAATGAGAAATAATAGCTGGCAAAACTCTACCAGTAACTACTGAAGATTAATTATATAGCGAAACAGACCTGGTCATAATCAAAATCAGAGTGCTAGACAGACAGACCGTTTACTTACTATGTAGAACAGAACACTGCTAATATTCCCCCATTCTCTTTCCAGATCAAATTGCTCTGCTGATCCCTATACATAATTACTTCAGAAGTAACTGTGTCTAAAGAATCCCTAAAAGAATATCTATTTCTAGGTGTTAAATAGGTTTGTAAACTAAGAAGCAATAAATACACCAAATGGACTTTAGAGGGGACTGCGTGATCTGGTCCCCACCCCTCTATCCAAAGCCCACCTTGTATGCTACTATGTTCCTGCCACACTGAGCCTTTAGGCCCTCAGGCCTAATAAGTAAAATTCAAATGTTGAAATGACCAAAATCTAATTGGAAAAAAGTGGGCAAAGTCTATGAACAGTTTACGAAGGAAGAAACACATATGGCTCTTGAACATACAAAAAGATGTTGAACCCCATTCTTAATCAATGAAAACTAAAACTGCACCCCCCAAAAAAACTGTACCATTTTTCTTCACTTCCTATATTGTCAAAATCCCAAGTTTGATAACACACTGAACTGATGTAACCATGAGGAAACAGGCACTCTCATGCATTGCTGGTGGGAATACAAACTAGGCCACCACCTATGGAGGCAATTTGACATGATCTCCCAAAATGGCAAATGCATATCCTCTGGCCAAGCAGTTCCAAGAATTTAGCTACGACAAATGTACTTGCACAGGTGCAAAGTCATTAATTTCAGCTTTATTTCTAACAGCAAAAGGTGACTGACTAAAGACATTTTAGTTTATTCAGAATTGAGACTCCTATGGGGGGAGAGATAAATCAGGAGTTTGGGATTAACATATATACACTACTATATATAAAATAGATAATCAATAAGGACCTACTGTATAGCACAGGGAATTCTACTAAATAATCTGTAAAAACCTATATGGGAAAGGAATCTGAAAAAGAATGGATAAATGTATATGTATAACTGAATCACTTTGCCATACACCTGAAACTAACACAACGTTGTAAATCAACTATACTCTAATATAAAATAAAAATTAAATTAAAAGAAAAAAGAATTGGACTTCCCTGGTAGCGCATGAGACTCCTATAAGCTACTTACAAAAGAAAAAAAAAAAAAATAGAATAACCTCGAAGTCCTAATATAAAAAGATCTCCAGGACACATTGTTCAAAGAAAATAATAAGACACTAAAAATATATATACACTATGCTACCACTGGAAACTGAGAATACATATTCACATTTGCTTGTATTCATATTAAAAAAAATTTTGGATGTACATCAGAAACAAATAGCAATGGCTGGGATGGGGAGGAAGGAGTCGAATGGGACTGATGGGAGACAAGAGGAAGATTTCTTTCCTTGTATAACTTACTTTTTATTTTTGAACCTATTCAAAAATTAAGCATTTTCAAAGTAAAAAAGCAACTGTAAAAACTGTAGCTTGTCCCTCCTATCTTCCCATTTCTTTACTCCCTTCCATAGTCAAACATCTGGAAAGACGTGTCTCTCTGTACCAGATGTACTCTGCCACCTCCCATCCACTCCTCCACCACTTCATTTTGATGAAGACCTTCAACCACTCTCCATTCCCCGGACACCACTTTCATCGAGGGAACTGATGCCAAATGCCATAGACAGCACACCATGCAGTCAAACACTTTTTTCTTTACGTTGTGGATAGCATCACTCTCCTGTTTTCCTCCTACCTCCTTGGCTGCTCTACTTTATCCATTCCCATCTGCCCTCCATGAAGTAGAGTTCCTTAGGACTAGATTTTGGTTCCCTTGTCATCTATTCACTGGATGATTCCAACCATACCTCTCACGGTTTTAAATACTACCAGTGCACTGAGAGGTGATAGCCAAATTTATTCTCCCAGTTCAGACATCCATCTGAGCTCACTATACAACTCATCTAGTAACATCTCCACTGGAACGTACTGAAAAAATATTAAACTGGACACATACCATTTCCAAAACTGAACTCTCCAATTTTCAGGTTCTAGTTAGGAAAACAGAAACCACTCTAGGCGTTAAGATAAAGAAAAATTAATACAGAAGTGTGCTTAATGGGCGATGGAAAAGCCAAGACACCAAATGTCTTCACCAAATGGGGAAGCGGGAAGCAACCAGGAGATGAGTAACAGCAGGAAGCCATTATCAGCCTAAGGGCTGGAGGGACTGACTGGAAGAGCCCAGAAACTGTGATCACTGGCAGGGGCAAGAGCAACAACAGGGGCTGCCCATCGGAAAGCAGCACTGCAACGAAGGGAGGAGCTGTCTGATAGGGACGGAAGCCACCAGAATGAAACTGCCACTTCCTGGAACCGGACCCAGAGCAAAAAGCGTGGGAGGAAACCACCCTACTTCCTCCCTACTCCCATTCGCCAGGCTTCCATTAGCGCCTCCTGTTGGCCAAATCTAACCACAAGCGCCAAAAGGAGACTGAAATGCAGTTCCATGCAATACAGAGGACAGAGGAAATCAGGGAATTGAAACTGAGAGCCAGCAGGCAAATGACTAAACCTTCCATCTTCCAGAATTCCCCATCTCCATAAATGGGATCTCGGATCTAAGAGTACATCTAGGTGTACTCATGCTGAAACCAGAAACCTGGGAGTCATCATTAATCATTCCTTTCACCTCACCATCTCTCGCAGCAAATCCAACAACTCCCAAAGGATTTTACCTCCAAAGAATGTGAATATGTCTGCTATTCATCTCCACGGCTGCCACCCTTGTATAATTCTCCTCCCTCCCTACGGCTGCCATTACAGCAATTATGAAAACTATCAATGAACCAAAGGGAAGCAAGAGTTGTTTTGTTTTAACTAGATTATCATGGATAATCTATACATGTGGACAATGAAAACTGGGTGAATAAGACACACACTATTGGCAGCCAGCTGCAACTATATTTTGCTAAGGAGAACATAATTCATTATTGAGAATTTGCTACAAAACAAAAAATAGAATTGTTTAAAAACTATAATTGTATCTTTTTTTTTTAAAGAACAACTCAGTAAAATAAAATTCCAGTTTATTGTTGGACAACAGTGTTTCACACATACATCAACAGACCAAAAAAATAAAGTCACTTCATAGAGAAAAAAAGGGGGAAAAATTAATCTTTTATCTTTGGCCTTTATAACCATCTCATAAAACTACTTATAATACAGCTAAGTACATACCCCAAAAAAGTTACTGGCATCCTGGGAATAAGACCGTTTTTGTTGTTGCTTTTGCTTTGGTTTTTTTCTAACCAGTTGTTTTTTCTCCTTTGAGATTATAATGAACATGGTCACACAACAAGTAAAGTCTGAAGTAGGACAGAGGACACTCCAAAGGCTGGTCTGGTCATCCAAGATCATTAAAAACGGCTGACCCCTAAGAGTATGTTCAAAAATAAACATGCAAATTAAAATACAAACAAATCTTCCTTTTGAAAGCACTTTTTTTTTAATTGAAGTATAGCTGATTTACAATGTTGTGTTAGTTTCAAACGTACAACAAAGTGATTCAGATATACTAATATATACGTATTGATACATATATAAATCTATTCTTTTTCGGATTCTTTTCCATTATAGGTAATTACAAGATATTAAATATAGTTCCCTGTTAGTAGGCCCTTGTTGGTTATCTATTTTACATATAGTAGTGTGTATATATTAAAAGCAAACACCTAATTCATCCCCCCCCCCCACCCCGGTTTTTCTCTTTGGTAACCATAAGTTTGTCTTCCATGTCACCTTTAAGAAAAGAAGCAGGACCTTGAAAGATTTGGGTTTTTTTCTTCTTTTGCAAATTCACGTTGTGTGTTTGGTTGGGCGCTGGGGAGCACGCGTCACCTGCAGGTGACTCTGCCCGCAGTGGGCAGCCTGGGGGCCTCTCTCCTCCAAGGTAATCATGTTTAGATTCTGAGAGAGGAAGTGGGGAGTGAATGGCTCAGGGTGGCCTTCCCCCCCCCACCCTTTCTTCTTAGTTTAACTTTTTCGTTTTTGCTGTCTAGTCATCCTCATCAGTTTTCCGCTTCTTGGTGTCAACACTGTCATCCCTGTCACCTTCAGCTGCCCATCTGCCCAGAGCTGCCTCAGCCTCCTTGTCTTCACTCCACCCTCTTCCTCCCCACAGCCCCCTTCCCCCTCCTCCACTGCTCCCCACCTTCTTCCACCTCACTGGCAGCCTCCTGTTCCCCACCTCGCTAGCCTTCCCATCAGCAGTATACCTTTTCCACTCTCTACCTCCTCCACAACTTCCTTCTTCTCCTTTAAGTCCATGGTGATAATCTCAGAGCTGGTGTCCATGGCCGTGTCTGACATGGTGGGGCACACCAGAGATCCAATGCAGCAGACAAAAAAGAAAGCCCCAGTTTGCGGACTCTGGCAGTGAAGCAGCCTGAGTCCATGTCTGCGGAGGAGGCATACAGACCTGTGGCTGCAGTGAACAGGGAGCCAGTCTCAGGGACAATGAAAAGATGGCTTTTCACAGCAGCCAACTAGTCCAATTGTATCTTTACATTCATGTATTCCATGGAAAATTTCCTTCCTGATTCAAACATTTTAAAAGTAGTATATTGAAAAGAGTTCTATTTAGCCAAAGAGCAAATCATAACAACCTGGAGAAACTACTCACTAGCAAATTTGCAAAACATCTGGTTTCCATTCGGATTATATATGATGCTCAACTGTTTAGCACAAATGGATAACTTGATTCCTCTGCTTGGAATGCCACACTTCCACGACCAATTCTAGAATACAGAAGTATCTCCTTGAAGGGAAGTGTAGGTTACTGCTGAATATTATTATTGCTAATACCAGAGCTACCTCTAGGATTTTGACCCAGCAAACTTACTGGGTCACAACAATGACCAGTTTGGTTATCAAAAGAGAAATATCCATAGGATACTGCCAAGGGAGGAAAGATCCAGATCAAAAATAAAGCTATGGACTAGGCATAGGTTCACTGGACTTCAAAGTATAACGAAGAATAACAAAGATCTATGACTGGAATAATGAAACTGACTGTGAGTGAAGTACTTTAAAGCCAGTGTCCATTCGGACTTGTTAATGCCCACACCACACCAATATTATATATTTTGACTATGACTCCCGGAGAGAAACAAAATGCGCCAACTGTATACCTAAGCGGGCATCCAATAATTGCTGTTCAATTGATTCATAAATAATATCCCCAAATGACAGTATCAAACTTTCTAAAATTACAAATATGTTTTACCAATTTGAGACAAAGAATAAGAGACAAAGAGAAGAAAAACCATTGCCTTCAAGGATAATTTGGGAAAAAAATCGATTAGAAAACGATTAGAAAACCTTGCCCATTTGTCACAGCAGCTGGGGACTTCCTGAGAGAAGCGAATATTTGATTATCTGACACCAGCGCACAGAAATAGGGAGAATTAGCTTAATAAAACGAGTAAGATCATTTAACTAGAATTTGACTTGTGGAATATATTAATGTTACCACTTTTGAAAATTAATATTGATATCCCCTATCTCCAAATCTACTTTTCAGATTTAAATTTTCTTTCTTTTAGGTGATTCAAAATTTTGATTGAGTCATTTTCTACTTAAAGTCAGAAGTATTCTAGTCTTAATTTTGCTTCAAAACACTAGAGACAATATAAAAATTATTACACTTCGGGCTTCCCTGGTGGCGCAGTGGTTGAGAATCTGCCTGCTAATGCAGGGGACGTGGGTTGGAGCCCTGGTCTGGGAAGATCCCACATGCCGCGGAGCAACTAGGCTCGTGAGCCACAACTACTGAGCCTGCGCATCTGGAGCCTGTGCTCCACAACAAGAGAGGCCACCATAGTGAGAGGCCCGCACACCACAATGAAGAGTGGCCCCTGCTTGCCACAACTAGAGAAAGCCCTCACACAGAAACGAAGACCTAACACAGCCAAAAATAAATAAATAAATAAACAAATGTGGGGTTTAAAAAAAAGAATATTTAAAAAAAAATTATTACAATTCAATG
Source organism: Neophocaena asiaeorientalis asiaeorientalis (assembly GCF_003031525.2). Taxonomy (NCBI): domain Eukaryota; kingdom Metazoa; phylum Chordata; class Mammalia; order Artiodactyla; family Phocoenidae; genus Neophocaena; species Neophocaena asiaeorientalis. Next base: position 137,682 of record NW_020171827.1, on the reverse strand, counting down.
ATTTTAAAAAGGCAAATAATCTGATTAAAAATGGTCAAGAGCTCTGAATAGACATTTCTCCAAAGATATATAAATAAATCATCATCACATGAAAAGATGCTCAACATCAATACCCATCAGGAAAATGCAAATCAAAACTACCAGGAGTTACCACTTCACATCTACCAGGATGACTATAATAAAAATAAATAAAATAATAACAAGTGTTGACGAGAACATAGAGAAATTAGAACCATCATGCACTGCTGATCAGAATGTAAAAGAGTATGGCTAATTTGACTATTAGTATAGCTAACAGTCTGGCAGTTCCTCAAACTGTTAAGCGTAGAGTAACATATGATCTAGAAATTCCTTTTCTGGGTGTATAGCCTAGAGAAATAAAACTATATGCCCACACAAAAAAACTGTACATCAATGTCCATAGCAGCATTATCCCTAATAGCCAAGAAGTAGGAAAAACCCAAACATCCATCAGGTGATGAATGGAGAAATACATTGTGGTATATCCATATGACGGAATATCATTAGGCAATAAAAAGAAATGAAGTAGTGATACATGTTTTAACACGGATGGACCTTGAAAACCTGCTAAGTGAAAGAGGTCAGTCACAAGGGAACACACGTCATATGATTCCACTTAAATGAAATGTCAAAAGAGACAGAAAGCAGAATGTTGATTACCCAGGTCTGGGAAAGCGAGCAAGGAGGACTGAGGGGTGACAGCTAAAGCAGTTTGTTTGGGGGAATGAAAATGTTTTAAATTGACTGTGGTGATGAATGTACAATGCTGTGAATACACTAAAAACCACTTAATTGTACACTTCAAATGGTGTATGGTAGGAGAAGCATTATCTCAATAAAACTGCTTAAAAAACACAACAACAACAACAAAATACTACAGATAAGCTTGAGCCACACCATCACCACTCTCCTCACTTCTGTGCCCTCTGTCTAAATGTCTCTTCCACCCACCAGCTCTAGCAAACTCCTACTCACCTGTCACAACTCAGGTACATGTCATCACCCCAGGAAGCCTTCTCTACCCTCTTCAGAAAGAGTAAGGCACTGCTCCCCGTGTGTGCACAGATGAGCTAGCAGTGGTGGTAAAGATTCATAAATGTGTCCCCCCCTTAGTATGAGTCCCTCAATTGTCTATTCATCTTTAAATCCCCAGAGCCAAGCTGAGGACTTAGAAGAAAATATGCTCTTACTGTGGATGGAGGGAAAGAAGGGAGGAAGGGAAGGGAGTGATAGAGGGAAGGAGGGAGTGAGAGAAGCAAAGAGGGGAAGCCAGGGCAGGGAGAGAGAGTAAGAAAGAAAGGGAGGGGGAGGGGAAACGCATGAATGAACAAACAAATGAGCAAAGTAGCAAAGATCAGGGCAGCAGAAAGGTGCGTTAATGAGTACTCATCAAGACCTAACTTCCGGGGCAAACAGACGAGTTCTTGTCAGTAATCAAAAAGTTAACTCGAGAGAAATACTACTTTCAGCAGAAACTGGGGTCAAGCTCTGATAGCAAATCTGATATTTCTTCCAGGGGATCTTCTTGCTCTAACAAGAACAAATAACGCAGCAATTTTTCATTCTATGGAACACTGTGTACTGATCATTTTTTTTTAATTACACTTACAAAATTATCACAGAAATAATTTTTTCATTTAATACATTATGAAATTTATATATATAATTATAGAAAAAGTAAAATAAAAACCCTATGCATTAAAAATAGATTAGAGGGCTTCCCTGGTGGCGCAGTGGTTAACAATCCACCTGCCAATGCAGGGGACATGGGTTCAAGCCCTGGTCTGGGAAGATCCCACATGCCACGGAGCAACTAAGCCCATGCGCCACAACTACTGAGCCTGTGCTCTAGAGCCCGCGAGCCACAACTACTGAAGCCTGCGTGCCTAGAGCCCATGCTCCGCAAGAAGAGAGGCCACTGCAGTGAGAAGCCCGCGCACCGCACTGAAGAGCAGTCCCCGCTGGCCACAACTAGAGAAAGCCCACACACAGCAACAAAGACACAATGCAGCCAAAAAAAAAAAATTAGAAGGAAATATACCAAAATATTAACAGTAGCTGTATTTTGATAATGGCACTCATATTCTAAACATCAGGTCTTCCTAGATTCTAGAGGCTTTCAGACACAAGTCTGGGCCTGACAAGGCAGAGCTTCTTCCCCAAGCCTGATCCCAACCATCTGGAGGTTCGTAAGGTCTCTGGAGACATGTTCTATAGCATCCAAATGGCTCATCCGGAAGGGCTGGCCCCTCAGAGAGTTGACTTTGACCCCAAGGGCCCTCTCTTCATCCAATGATTCAAGAGAGGCCCATGCCGGAACCTGCCAAGCCAAGGTTCTAACACTGGCCTTGAAGAAGGCTATATTGATTGTTCAGAGATTAGGTAATAAGGGACAGAGGTAGGCTGTTAATTACGGGAAAAGGAAGCCTCCAGTGGGAAAGAGGTTTCTGTAAAAACAGAAGAACTTAGTGACTGATTAGATATGGGAAATGACAGAGTGAAGATTTAAGGTTTCTAACCTACGAGGCTAATGCAAAGAGTGACACCAGTAATGTAAGTGGAAGCTGTAGGGAGGAGCAGGTCAGAGGAAAAGAGTGTAACTTCGGCATTAGACACGTTCACTTTAAGATACTATCCAGTGATCCATGTGAGCAGAACTGCGCCACAAACAATTGTAAACGCATGACAGAACTCATATAAGGTCAGTGATGTTGATGTCACCAAAGATGACAGACACCAGGAACCGCAGTGAAGAGGACTACTGTACACCAGGGGTAAAAATCATCAAGGAGGTGGAAATGTGTCACAGAGGCAGAATGGGTGGGCAGGACTTCAAAAGAGGAGTGTTTGCCCGACTGAGTAATGGTGACAGAACAATGGACTTAAAGTGGTAGCGAAAAGCAAAAACTATGCTGACCTCTTCTCTGCCTTACGAATCAGAGGGAATTCGCCTAGAGATCACAAGCGCAATTAAAATGCTTGACTTCATTTCCTGTAGGTTTCCATCGGACTATGCAATAAATTAGAACTAAAACACCACATACGCATAGCGTTTTACCCTTTGCGACGCATTTTCAAATACTTTATCTCACCTAATCTCCCCAGCAGCCCCATGAAGTAAGTTATTTATGATCCCCATCTTACGGATGAGGAAACAGGGATAGAAAGATGTTGTGACTTGCAGAGAGGCATCCTAAACTGGAAACCAGGAGGCAGGGCCAGGACGACCTGCGTCTCTAACAGGTGAACTGAAGCACTCTGAAATCTGCGCTATCAATTTCCCTTTTGAGGGAAATGGCAACGTTGCCTTTAACTCCCATGTATAGGGATTACTTCTTTCGTGATGCCTACGACAACTAAGCTTCGCACATTTAGTCACAGATTATAGTCATCTACTTTCCTCTATAGAAAACAAAGTTCAGGGCTTCCCTGGTGGCGCAGTGGCTGAGAATCCTCCTGCCAATGCAGGGTACATGGGTTCAATCCCTGGCCTGTGAAGATTCCACATGCCATGGAGCAACTAAGCCCGTGCGCCACAACCACTGAGCCTGCGCTCTAGAGCCCGTGAGCTACAACTACTAAGCTTGAGTGCCACAACTACTGATTCCCGCACACCTAGAGCCTGTGCGCTACAACGGGAGAGGCCACCGCAATGAGAAGCCCACACACCACAGCTGGAGAAAGCCTGTGCACAGCAACAAAGACCCAACACAGCCAAAAATAAAAATTAATTAATTAATTTTTTTAAAAAAAGAAAGAAAATAAAGTTTACATTTAGAATGCTATAAATTATCTATACTCATATAAAGAGCTATGAAGTAGAAAGCAGAGATGAGAAAGCAAACGTCGGGGGGGCTGGATAAGAATGTAACAACTAAGAGGAGACTGGAGCACCCCTCACCCTCCCTGCCTTCCATACTGATTGCGTACAAGGCGATGGGGTGGGGCCGAGCAAGGTCAGCAGTCACGCTGGGGGAGGTGGGTGGTATCAGAGCCCATCCAAGGGGAGGAGGCTGTCAGAGCACAAGCAGGAGAAGAAAGGCATCTGTACAGGAGGGTGACTCTGCATGGGGGATCAGTGGACGAGAAATGAAGAAGGGAGGGACGGTCGCAAAGGAAAGTGGCCTGACGCCAGGTGACAGCCTGAGCAGAGCTGGAGCATCCCCCAAGGCACGCAGCCCAGCCCAGGGTCTCAGCGCCCAGGAAAAGCAAGAATGGCATCCCTGCAGGGGGCAGCCCAGAGTGGGTGTCAGAGCTGCAGCACAGTGAGATGGGCATATGCACGTAAGGACAGCCTGGCCCGTGAAGCCCAAGCCCAATGGAGGTGATGAGGGCCGCCACGTGGAGCGGATGGTGGCAGCTGCCCAGCGTCTGCTGTCAGACCATAAACAGGGTGAGGAAAGTATGCACGCAGGAGGATGGCCCTGCGAGGTGTTAGGAGGCTGTGCTCACAGGGCACTGGAATCCGGGAGGGGTGAGGAGGCCATCTCTGTAGGGATGCACCAAGGTACAGAGTACAGGAGTTCTAGAGAGGTGAAAGTTTGATGAGGAAATTTACATAGCTCAAGGAACCCTCTCACAAAATACATTATTAACAACAGGAAAAAAAATAACCTTACAGTACAGACACTTGGCAGACATCACCTTAATCAACTGATCAAAGTTAACATCACCAATAATGGGACAAATCCAAATCAGGTGTCACTTGATAGGATGCACTAAGAGGATCGATTTTGAAGATATTCCTACCAAAGATGCCTAACTTGAACCTATGCAGGAGAAACATTAGACAAACACAAATCATGGGAGGATCATTCAATAACTGGCCTGTACTCCTCAAAAATGACAATGATAAAAAGGCAAGGAAAGAGAAACTGATCCAGATTTAAAAAGTCTTAAGGAGACATGACACCTCAATGCAAAATCCTCTTGCTATAAATGACATTATAGGGATAACCTGTGTGAGGAGTGAAGAAGAGATGGTACGGAGGTCTCAGGGCCAATTCCCATTTTTGATGGCAGCGTTGTGGTTTCTGTTGGACAATAACTTGGAAGAAAACAGACACTAAAGCATTTGCGGGTGATGAGGCAAAAGTGAACAGTTTACTCTCAAATGGCTTAGAAAGGGAAAAGGAAAAGATTTTCTGTAGCGCTCCTGCAACTTTTCTGTAAACATCATTTTTTAAATTTTATTCTATTTTTGAAACCAAGAGGCAATTAGAGGGACAGGCTGCTTGGCAACATAAGAATACAAGGCTGCCACCAAAAAATTGCAAGAGAGCGAAAGGCATTAAAAAACACGGAATATGACTATCCACATGGAAGTATTTTTTCTATGATAGGAAAAGAAGCATCAGTTTTATGGGAACAATGTCAGTGGCAGGACCAATAAAGATACTGGCAAACTGGGTTTTTTGTAAATGTCTATATTAAAGGAAAATCTACTTTAAAAGCCAAAGAGAAACAGGTGGAGTCAAGATACTGGACTAGGAGGACGTGTAATTTGTGTCTCTGAACAACTAGGGCACCTATCAGGCACCGGTAGGGGACCACAGACACCTATGGGGATGGGAGGAACCCCAGCAATCAGCTGGCGGGATCTTGACTCCCAGGCCGGAGGTCAGGTCCGAGCTCCTGTGGTGTGAGCTCTGAGTATAAACCACTGGAATAACAGAGAACCTAAGACCCCAGGGAATATTAAAAAGAGTGAAGCCACCTAGAGGTCCTAATCTCAGCACCAAGACCTGGCTCTAACCAACTGCCTGCAAAGTGCAGTGCTGGACGCCTCAGGCCACACAAACAGTAACACAGGAATACAGCCCCATGCACAAAAAAAAAAAAAACAAAAACCAAACGACAAAGAAATATGTTACAGACAAAGGAACAAGATAAAAACCTACAAGACCAAATAAATGAAGACAAAATAGGCAACCTACCTGAAAAAGAATTCAGAGTAATGATAGAAAAGATGATCCAAAACCTCGAAAACAGAACAGAGAAAATACAAGAAACACTTAAAAAGAATCTAGAAGAACTAAAGAGCAAACAGACAGTGATGAACAACACAACAACTGAAATTAAAAATACTCTGTAAGGAATCAATAGCACAATAACTCAGGCAGAAGAACGGATAAATGAGCTGGAAGATAAAATGGTGAAAATAACTGCCAGGGAGCAGAATAAAAAGAATGAAAAGAATTGAGGACAGTCTCAGAGACCTCTGGGACAACATTAAACACACCAACATTTGAATTATAGGGGTCCCAGAAGAAGAAGAGAAAAAGAAAGGGTTTGAGAAAATATTTGAAAAGATTATAGTCGAAAACTTCCCTAACATGGGAAAGGAGATAGTCAATCAAGTTCAGAAAGCACAGAGTCCCATACAGGATAAACCCAAAGAGAAACACGCCAAGACACATATTAATAAAATGATCAAAAATTAAATACAAAGAAAAAATCTTAAAAGCAGCAAGGGAAAAGCAACAAATAAAATAAAAGGGAATCCCCATAAGGTTAACAGCTGATCTTTCAGCAGGAACTCTGCAAGCCAGAAGGGAGTGGCAGGACATAACTAAGTGATGAAACAGAAAAACCTACAACCAAGATTACGCTACCTAGCAAGGATCTCATTCAGATTCGAGGGAGAAATTAAAACCTTTACAGACAAACAAAAGTTAAGAGAATCCAGCACCACCAAAGCAGCTTTACAACAAATGCTAAAGGAATTTCTCTAGGCAGGAAATACAAGAGAAGGAAAAGACCTACAAAAACAAACCCAAAATAATTAAGAAAATGGGAATAGGAACATACATATCGATAATTACCTTAAACGTAAATGGATTAAATACTCCCACCAAAAGACACAGACTGGCTGAAAGGATACAAAAACAACACTGTACATATGCTATCTACAAGAGACCCACTTCAGACGTAGGGACACATACAGACTGAAAGTGAGGGGATGGAAAAAGATATGCCATGCAAATGGAAATCAAAAGAAAGCTGGAGTAGCAATTTTCATATCAGACAAAATAGACTTTAAATAAAGACTATTACAAGAGACAAAGAAGGACACTACATACTGATCAAGGGATCAATCCAACAAGAAGATATAACAATTGTAAATATTTATGTACCCAACAAAGGAGCACCTCAATACATAAGGCAAATGCTAACAGCCATAAAAGGGGAAATCGACAGTAACACAATCATAGTAGGGGACTTTAACACCCCACTATCACCAATGGACAGATCATCCAAAATGAAAATAAATAAGGAAACAAAAAGTTTAAATGACACAATAAAAAAGATGGATTTAATTGATACTTACAGGACATTCCATCCAAAAACAACAGAATACCCTTTCTTCTCAAGTGCTCATGGAACATTTTCCAGGATAGATCATATCTTGGGTCACAAATCAAGCCTTTGTCAATTTAAGAAAACTGAAATTGTATCAGTTATCTTTTCCGACTACAACACTTTGAGAATAGATATCCATTACAGGAAAATAACTGTAAAAAATACAAACATGTGGAGGCTAAACAATACACTACTAAATGACCAAGAAACATTCACAGAAAGATAGACAAGATGAAAACACAGAGGGCTATGTACCAGATGAAGGAACAAGATAAAACCCCAGAAAAACAACTAAATGAAGTGGAGAGAGGCAACCTTCCAGAAAAAGAATTCAGAATAATGATAGTGAAGATGATCCAGGACCTCGGAAAAAGAATGGAGGCAAAGATTGAGAAGATGCAAGAAATGTTTAACAAAGACCTAGAAAAATTAAAGAACAAACAAACAGAGATGACCAATACAATAACTGAAATGAAAACTACAATAGAAGGAATCAATAGCAGAATATCTGAGGCAGAAGAACAGATCAGTGACCTGGAAGACAGAATGGTGGAATTCACTCCAGCGGAACAGAATAAAGAAAAAAGAACGAAAAGAAATGAAGACAGCCTAAGAGGCCTCTGGGACAACATTAAACACAACAGCATTCACATTATAGGGGTCCCAGAAGAAGAAGAGAGAGAAAAAGAACCTGAGAAAATATTTGAAGAGATTATAGTCGAAAACTTCCCTCACAGGGGAAAGGAAATAGACACCCAAGTCCAGGAAGCGCAGAGAGTCCCAGGAAGAATAAACCCAAAGAGAAACATGCCGAGACACACAGTAATCAAATTGGCAAAAATTAAAGACAAAGAAAAATTATTGAAAGTAGCAAGGAAAAAATGACAAATAACATACAAGGGAACTCCCATAAGGTTAACAGCTGATTTCTCAGCAGAAACTCTACAGGTCAGAAGGGAGTGGCATGATATACTTAAAGTGATGAAAGGGAAGAACCTACAACCAAGATTTCTCTACCCAGCAAGGATCTCATTCAGATTCGATGGAGAAATCAAAAGCTTTACAGACAAGCAAAAGCTAAGAGAATTCAGCACCACCAAACCAGCTCTACAACAAATGCTAAAGGAACTTCTCTAAGTGGGAAACACAAGAGAAGAAAAGGACCTACAAAAACAAACCCAAAACAATTAAGAAAATGGTCATAGGAACATACATATCGATAATTACCTTAAACGTGAATGGATTAAATGCTCCAACCAAAAGACACGGGCTTGCTGAATGGATACAAAAACAAGACCCATAAATATGCTGTCTACAATAGACGCACATCAGACCTAGGGACACATACAGACTGAAAGTGAGGGGATGGAAAAAAGATATTCCATGCAAATGGAAATCAAAATAAAGTTGGAGTAGTTATACTCATATCAGATAAAATAGACTTTAAACTAAAGAATGTTACAAGAGACAAGGAAGGGCACTACATAATCAAGGGATCAATCCAAGAAGAATTACAAATATATATGCACCCAAGAGCACCTCAATACATAAGGCAACTGCTAACAGCTATAAAAGAGGAAATCGACAGTAAAACAATCATAGTAGGGGACGTTAACACGCTTCTTACACCAATAGACAGATCATCAAAAATGAAAATAAATAAGGAAAGGAACCTTTAAATGACACAATAGACCAGATAGATTTAATTGATATTTATAGTACATTCCATGCAAAAACAGCAGATTACACTTTCTTCTCAAGTGTGCACCAAACATTCTCAAGGTAGATCACATCTTGGGTCACAAATCAAGCCACAGTAAATTTAAGAAAACTGATATCATACCAAGCATCTTCTCTGACCAGAATGCTATGAGATTAGAAATGAATTACAGGGGAAAAAAAAACGTAAAAAATACAAACACATGGAGGCTATATTCTCAATGGTGAAAAACTGAAAGCATTTCCTCTAAGATGAGGAACAAGACAAGGATGTCCACTCTTACCACTATTATTCAACATAGTCTTGGAAGTCCTGGCCACAGCAATCAGAGAAGAAAAGACATAAAGTCATGGAAGCAACCTAAGTGCCCATCGACAGATGAATGGATAAAGAAGATGTGGCACATATATACAATGGAATATTACTCAGCCATAAAAAGAAACGAAATTGAGTTATTTTTAGTGAAATGGATGGACCTAAAGTCTGTCATACAGAATGAAGTAAGTCAGAAAGAGAAAAACAAATACCGTATGCTAACACACATAAATGGAATCTAAAAAAAAAAGGTTCTGAAGTACCTAAGGGTAGGACAGGAATAAAGCAGACGAAGAGAATGGACTTGAGGACAGGGAGAGGGGGAGGGGGAGGGGGAAGGGTAAGCTGGGAAGAAGTGAGAGAGTGGCCCTGACATATATATACTACCAACTGTAAAATAGACAGCTAGTGGGAAGCCGCACAGCACTGGGAGAGCAGCTCTGCGCTTTGTGACCACCTAGAGGGGTGGGATAGGGAGGGTGGGAGGGAGACACCAGAGGGAGGGAATATGGGCATATATGTATACGTATAGCTAATTCACTTTGTTATACAGCAGAAACTAACACAACATTGTAAAGCAATTATACTCCAATTAAGATGTTAAAATAAATAAATGAAAGCCAAAAAGAAAAAAAATTCACATGTAATTATTCATAAACCTTTCCTTAAATATGGAGAAATAAGTGAAATTGATTCAGAGCCAGGTAAAAATGTCTTTGGTGCCTTAAGCACTATATTTATTAGGTAAAATACTTTATCATTCTGCTATTCATGCATTAACATATTTCCAACTAAAAAAGAGTAATTTGTCCCCCTCATAGTATTTTTAAGTATCTACAATTCATCCAACACTCATTCGTGATAAAAACACTCAGAAAACTAGGAACAGAAAGTATTTTCCTCAATCACATACAGAATATCTACCAAAAATTCTATAGCTAATATCACTTAAAGGTGAAAGATCAAAAACCAGGCAAGGATGTCCCATCTCACCTCTCAAATGCAACACAGTATTAGAGGGTCTAGACAGCACAATGAAGCAAACAAATGAAGTAAAATACAAACAAATCGTAAGGAAGCCTGTCTCTTTTTGCAGATAACACAATTACCTACGTAGAAAATCCCAAGAAATTTACAAAAGAAACTCCGAGAACTAATAATTGAGTTCTGTCTGATCACAGAATATAAAATCCACAAACAAAAATCAACTCCATTTGTATACACTAGCAACTACAAGTGAAAAAAATCAACAAAAGGAATACCACTTATACAAGTGCTCCACGAAAATGAAATACTTTGGTGTAAATCTAAAAAAATATGTACCAGATATGTATGCTGAAAATTATAAAATTTTGTTGAAATAAATTAAAGTAGACCGAATCCCTGGAGAGACTTACCACGTTCATGGATTAAAAGACTCAGCGTAGTAAAGATGTCAATTCTCCCCAAACTGATCTGTAAGTTTAATGCAAGTCCTATCAAAATTCCAGCAAGGTTTCTGGTAGACACAGACAAACTTATCCCAAAATGTATATGGAAAAGGAAAGTCCCTAAAATAGCCAAAACAATTTTGCAAAGGAAGAAGAAAGTAGGAGGAATCAGTCTACCCGATTCTAAGACTTCTTGTATAGCCACAGTAAACAAGACTTTTGTGACCGAGGTAGACCCTCCCAGGGAACATAAAACAGGGGCAGCAGACGGATTAACTTAGGAATTTAATCCAGTGCCAGAACAGGAAGTCTTCAGCATCTTCCACAGCATGGTGTTTTTGTGGACCAGGGACTACTTTGAGTTTTTAATTCTCCCCCTTCTTCCTAAGTGGGAGGATTCATTAAAGTTATCTTGTTCCTTTATCCACTGAAGTTTTCTGGGTGTACAAGGAACACAGATTTTCTCTTTTAGCTTTAGGTCACCAGAAGATGAGCTACAACCAGACCTGATGAAGAAAAGTACACATCAAGCAGACATCCTGGACTAAGAGGTAGATGCAATCATGGATGAGAACAGGTATCATCTACCTCAGAAACGTGGTAACTGTATTCCATGGAAAATGCATTCATAAGAAGAAGGCTATATTTTGATTTTGGCTAGCCAAAGTGATATATTTTGCAGATACTATTGGTTAACAAACCCAATACCTATTTCCAAACTCTTTCTCCCTTGCCCCATCTCTACCAGAGGCTGGAAAAGCTAAATCACACTTTCTCAGCCTTCCTTCCACTTAACGGTGGCCACGTGAATCAATTTTGGCCATAACACTTAAGGGGAAGTCTGCTGTGCTACAAGGTTTCCAAGAAGGCTTCTGGTCTCCTGATAAAATGAATAGAGATGTCCCAGGAAGGCTTTTGGTTTCCTGGCAAAAAGAGAGATGCTGCTGTCAATCCATACGCCTTCGTGGCACCTCAGGCAGAAAGGTGATGCCTAGGGCAGGAGCAACCATCTTGCAACCATGAAGGAAAGGCCAAGAAACTTACAGAACAGCCCTGACACTGCTGAGCAGCTAAGTCAATGTAAGCAAGATCCCTACCTCCAAACGTCTTCTCATGTAAGAAAAATAAATCCTCATTAGTTTAAGCCACTGTTGACTAGGTGTTTTGTTACATACAATGAAAAGTATCCATATCTAAATACAAGTTATGTTATCTAATAATAAATTCTTTAAAAATATGAATAATAATTTACTATTGCATGAATACTACTAATAATAACTAACCTTTCTAAAGCCTTCTGGAGTACTTTTATAATGAATATTAATTTGATAGTATGTGTTATACGTTCCCCACATATACTCACTTAGCTTCTCAGGATCTAATTTCCTTTCTCCCATTCAGCATGTATTTTGAAGAGCCTACTATGTGTTAAGCACTCTACCAGGTGCTGGGAAAACAAAGTGATTTAGTCAAGGCCTCTCTTTCTACCCAGCTTGCTTTCTAGCAGGAAGCTTATTTGCAAAATGAGACAGATGGAAAACGATCTCTCCTAACACCAACATTTATAAAGCAATGAAGCTAGTTTCAGTGTACAACACAAGGATCAGGAAAAACAATAAAGGAAGGAGGCTTCTGAATAAGACTACTCCAACTCAGTGAGTCTAGGAGGGGAAAAAAAGTAGTAACAGTGAAGTTAGAAGTTAAATAATTACAAAATAAAAGAAGCAGGAAAAAAATATACTCAATCCACATTCTCAAGCCCCACTCTGCCCAAAGTAACCTCAGCAAAGGAAACACAGATCTCAAAACAGACTTTAATGGTTGGGTAACAGGGAACACAATAGAGGCAGGTCTTGGAGACAGTGCTATGGCTTTAAGGTTAAGCCAAAAAAAAAAAAAAAAAGGGCCGATATTTGTCAAACGAATGTAGAGTCTCCCAATTCCAATTTTCTAAAATCTCGCTTAATCTTTTTCACTTAACAGTCTATATTTTCTTCTACAATGATATTTTATAATCTTCACTACAACCAAGTCTGTTTATGTTATGCTCTACCCAGAAGCAATGTATTGATTGTAAATGCCTTACTTCTACTTAACCTCACGGGGAAGATAGATCAAATGTTACAAATCACTTAAGAGAGTTAAAATACAGAGTGCATCTAAGCCAAATATGTCTCAACACTTATTAAACTGTACCTCAGAGCAATATATTGACTTTTTACACACTACCTATATATAACTTGACTCATTAGAAAGCCCCAATTTTAGGAATTTATCATAAGTCACAAAGACATTCAAAACTTTTCAATTAGTTTAGTGAAATTCACACATTTCCCTGGTGAGAACTGTGAGAAACATTCTAGACTGACATACACATCACTGGAATTCTTGTTTAACCAACCAATGCAGAAAAGGTAAAATGGATGCGTATCGACTGAACACTTTAACTTAGTTAACCAAGAAATTTTCTCTAACAGCCATTTTTATATTTGATAGATAAGAGAACCCAGGTAAATAAAAGTTTTACAACATATGTAAAAGAAGTTTGCCAAAGTGGCGTAGAATATAGAACTATTTCTAGATTACAGTTACAAAAACAGATACCAGTCATATCTGGTTTTATTCTTACAAAATGCTTTAATAGAAATAATTTTCCTAGGAATTAGCTGTCCATAATACCTTTAACCAGAATGTGTCAGTGTTTTATCTCATTGCAACCATAGCAAAGACAAATATTGTCTTTTTGAATTAAGTGTGCTAAGTATTCTAGGAAATCATGCTACTACTCAGAAAACAGATGAAGAAGAAGGTGGGAATATTTTACAAACCATAATCATAGGATCTATGCCAAAAAGCATAGAAACATTAAAGACAAAATTTTGTTTTGGGCTTCCCTGGTGGCACAGTGGTTAAGAATCCGCCTGCCAATGCAGGGGACACGGGTTCGAGCCCTGGTCCAGGAAGATCCCACATGCCGCGGAGCAACTAAGCCCGTGCGCCACAACTACTGAGCCTGCGTTCTAGAGCCCACAAGGCACAACTACTGAGTCTGACTGCCACAACTACTGAAGCCCGCGCGCCTAGAGCCCGTGCTCTGCAACAAGAGAAGCCACCCAATGAGAAGCCCGGGCACCGCAACGAAGAGTAGCCCCCGCTCACGGCTTAGCCCACGTGCAGCAACAAAGACCCAATGCAGCCAAAAATAAAAATAAATTTATTTTTTTAAATAATTTAATAAAATCATTATTACAAAGAAACTATTTCTATGCTATAGCTTACTCTAATACCAGCTGATGATGTGAATATAATAAATTCAATTAAACAAACAAAAATTCCATAAACTGCAGAAATACTGTACTATACAAAATTTTAAACACAGAGGCTTATGTACAAAATTTTAGTACTAAGTAATCTCATAATTTGAAATACTTTTCAAATTTTCATGTCTCAAACAAACATATGTACACCAAGGGGGGAAGTGGCGGAGAGGGGTGGTGGTGGGATGAATTGGGAGATTGGGATTGACATATATACACTAATATGTATAAAACAGATAACTAATAAGAACCTGCTGTATAAAAAATAAAATTTTTTAAATTTTAAAAAATTTTCATGTCTCTCCTTTTTTTCCCCCCCACTACTCCCTTCATATGTGGAAATGGATGTTTTTAAATTAAGTGTAGCCCTCGGTTCTCATCTGAGATGATAGGCAGTTTCATATGGTTTGGGGGGCTTAGGGTGGTGGTGAGTTCTTAAGAGAGCATTAAGGTGAAAGGAAGTAGGGATCCAAGTACATCAAAGGCAGGACTTTCATATTTTGTAAACAGGACAGAGCAGCAGCTGGACACCCTATTATCTGCCTAGCCTATTCCTGAGTAAGAAGATAAAAAGAAGCAACTTCAAGAGAGAGGAAAAGTCTTACAAAAACAGACAAAATACTATGAGTTTGTCCTCTTAATTGGCTGATAGGGAAAAGAGGCTGTCCCCATGGGTCTCAGATCCAAATACTACTACTCCACTCCTAAAAAGTGGTCTCTACCAAGAGCTGACCAGCCCCTCATCCTAGCGTTCACCACAAACCACCTAATGCCTCCTCATAAACTTTGAAAACAAACTCCTTGAATTAGGTGGTAAACTCTCCCCAGTTGCACAGGATCTAGTTTCAAGAAAAGAATTCCATAATAAGCTGCATAGAAACGGTTCTCCAATCTCCCAAAAAAAGCACATTAATAAACCAATGTGCCTTTTTTAAAAATGAGATATAAATAGATATAAATCATAACTATCACTTATTCAGCATTCTTGTGCCAGGCTCTCAGTTTCGTATGCATAAATTCATTCAATCCCTACAACAATTCCACGAGACAGGTACATGGTTGTCTCCACATTACAGATGAGGAACCTGGGCTTAAGTAACTTGGCCAAGGTCACACATTGTCAAATGATAAAACAAGGATTTGAATTGAGCAATCTGGCTCCAGACTCTGTAACCTTAATCACCACTTATACGCTCCTGCTGTCAAATGTATTTAAAAGCACTTCAAAATATATCAGGAATAAAATAAGGGTCTATTACACAGCACTATCTTTTTGTCAAGCACCCTGGCTTAGAAATCAATAAAACCTCCCTATTAATTACTAACCTCCACCTTGATTCACTTTGTAAAACACATACAGCAAGCATCTTGCACGTCATAAAAAAATTTTTGAATCAGTATACTACTCTTTCTGTAAATTATAGCAATAAGATTTTAGCAAGATTTGAACACAACATAGCAATTTCCCTTTCCCACGGAGTTTGGGAAAGTATACTGTAAAGGATCCCATTTTAAAACCTTTAATACACTGAATAACCTAAGAGTTACAAAGTAAGTCTAAGTTGGCAGGCTGTTATATTATTATATCAAACTCCCCTGTCCATGGTCCAAATGGATCACTGCACAAACTTATTAGTTTGCTTTCTTGGCTTACAAAGTTAGCTTATGTACTGATTATCTTAAGATCTTTCAAAAATTATCATTCTTCTAAAATAAGGGTATATAATTCACTACAATGTTAAACTCTTTTTCTGTTGTTACTAAAAAACGAACGGACTTTCTTCAACAACAAAACTTGTCTACAACTATTTGAAGAGAAGTTATGCTTTGCCCTGGAAATATACAGATTTATATTTCATTGGTCACTAATCAACAAAACACCTTTAATATACATTTTTCTTCACCAAAAAAGCCATATAAAAACAATATAGTCTCCACAAAGATGTTTAGGCACCAAACATTTTATTGAAAATAGCCTGGCAAATGCAAGTGGTCTCCTTTCTGTTTCAGATTAGTATTAAAAAAAAAAAAATCAACGTGTCAGTTTCTAATGAAAATGACAGCTAATTAAGTTCTTGAAAAATTAAGAGTTGTACTAGATAACAGCTAAGATAACAATTAGATGCTGCAATAGTACTTAAATGTATATAGTAAATTTGAGGAAGCAGTAAAGCAGAGTGGAAAGGGCTTTCAAGAAAAAATGTGTTGGTCAAGGGAAAAGATGGCAGACTAACACAGACTCACTGAACCTATCTTTTTCAAATCTCAATGAATTAAATAGTAGAAATAAAATTAGCAAAGAAAAATACCACCAGTGTTCTAACCTGAAAAGGGGCCAAACTTTATAAATGTTTTTAAAATGTCATCTGGAAGCAAAGTAAACATATAAAACTGAAAACAAAATATTTCAATCATCAACTCAGTGTTATCCCTCACTCCTTTGCCCACATTATCCGTCCAAAATCAAAAATAAGTACTATAAGGGAATTCCCCAAGGGTGGTTAAGACTCCATGCTTCCAGTGCAGGGGGCATGGGTTTGATCCCTGGTCAGGGAACTAAGATCCCACATGCCACACAGCCAATAAATAAATAAATAAATAAAAGTATGAGGATGAAAGGTGAATGGATAAAATTTCTGAATATCACAATGATAGAAATCAATTTTTATTAAAAAAAAAATTTCAAACATATGAGTAAGAACTTAGGAAATACAGTATCGATAAACACTGGGGGGCAGGGGAGCAACTTGAGTATAAAAAAGCTATATAATCCATGGAAGAATGAAAGTGATATAGAAATGAAGTCCTTACAGGAAACAACTGGGAGTGAACACTGAATCCACCTAAATATAGCTGAACAACAGAAAAGGGTATCTGTTGTGGGACAGGATAAAACTGCCATAAACTTGTTAAATGTTTTTTTTAAATTACTTTAAAAATAGGAGTTCTACTAACTAGAGCTGGAGGCATAGGTAAGAACTCATGTTTAACCTAATATAGATCCACACGGAAATATTTACACATATGTGTATATACATGGGTTAGTATGCACATATGCATTTCCTTGATTTGCCATCTGAGATGGTCTACAAGAAATAATAAGCACTGGCAACCAATACACCTAGCACCCCAATCTTGGTTTCTAATACCTCTCTCTAGTAAAAGGAACCAGGGCTCCCTGGAGAAATGGCTGCTTCTGGGGGTGAACAAAGAATGTTCCTCACCACCCAGTTCTACAAGGGTGAGTTGATAACCCACTGCAGCTGCTGACTGACAGTGCACCCTGGAGGAATTCAGGATGAAAAAATCAGCGTAAGGCACTCTGTGTTTTGGATAAATTAGCCCCATAGATAATTAGAAGTATACCTCAGGAAGAATTTCAATGACCCCAGATTCCTGCATCTTCCCATACACAGAAACACTAAAATTATTAACTTGAGATACTCTTTTTTTGTGGTCAGCAGTAATCTCTTACCAAGACAGATGCTTCACTGCATGTATTTCCTAGCCAAAAATCATATATAAACTGGCTTCTCCCCAACCTCTTCAGAGCAGTTTCCTCAGAGCTAAATGGCTGTCTCCCAGGCTAAAGTCCTCAGCAAGACCCTGAATAAAACTTACACTCACAACTCTTATGTTTGCATCGTTCTTTATGTCAACATAGAAATGAGGCAGAAAATATACAAATAAGCCTGGAGCACCCTGTAGTGCCACAAAGTAGTGAAAAAAAAATTTTTAATTAAAAAAGAAACTGATGGGGATATGTCAAAGGGACAAAGGGACAACTGAAAGACCTCCCAATGACCAAAGTTAGAACAACTTAAGTAACAAAATTAAGTTGTATTGGATTATAACCTAAAGTGTAAAATTATGTCCATGCATGCACAGTGATATAAATAAATGACTGAATAAATTAATAAATGAGAAGAGACAAATCTCCTATGCAGAAAAATTCCAAATGAATTATGTAGATATTACAGTCTAAAGGAAAGGGAACGTGGGACTTCCCTGGCAGTCCAGTGGTTAAGACTTCGCCTTCTAATGCTGGGGGTGAGGGTTTGATCCCCTGACCACATGCCTCGCGGCCAAAAAACATAGAAAAACAGAAGCAATACTGTAACAAATTCAATAAAGACTTTAAAAATGGTCCACATCCAAAAAAAAATCTTTTTTTTTAATGTTGTGTATTTTATTTGTTTGTTTATTTATTTATTTTTGGCTGCGTTGGGTCTTCGTTGCTGCGCGTGGGGCTTTCTCTATTTGTGGCGAGCGGAGGCTACTCTTCACTGCAGTGCACAGGCTTCTCATTGTGGTGGTTTCTCTTGTTAAGGAGCATGGGCTCTAGGCACACGGGCTTCAGTAGTTGTGGCACACGGGCTCAGTAGTTGTGGCTCACGGGCTCCAGAGCACAGGCTCAGTAGTGGCACACGGGCTTAGTTGCTCCACGGCATGTGGGATCTTCCTGCACCAGGGCTCGAACCCGTGTCCCCCGCATTGGCAGGCAGATTCTTAACCACTGCGCCACCAGGGAAGCACCCCCCACAAAAAAATTCTTTAAAAAAATTAACTAAAAAAATAAAGGAAGGGGAACGTAACTTCCCACTCCTCAAGTATAGGCTGCACGTAAGTGACTTCCTTCCAAAGAGCACAGTACGGAAAGGGTGGAGTACAGGGGAGTAATTTTACAGTGGAGAAACCTGACAAACACTACTTCAGGCAGCTGATCAAGGTCAACATCAGTGTTCATAAATCATGTTGATATGATATGATATGATATGATTATACGATGTGATGAAAATGGCACTTCTGTGGTCTTCCTCTGCAAAACCCATCTTCCCGGCCTAATCATGAGAAAAACACCAGACAAATTCCAGTAGAGGGACATCCTACAATATATAATGACCAGGGGTCCTTAAAACTGTAAAAGTCTTCAATAACAAAGAGAATCTGAGAAACTGTCACAGCAAGTGGAGCCTAAGGAGACATGACAAGTAAATGTAATATGATAAGCTAGGTGGCATCCTGGAACAGAAATGAAGCAATAGGTAAAAACAAAGGAATATGAATACACTATGGACTTAGTCAATAATAATGCATCAATACTGGCTCCTCAATTGTAATAAATATACCATACTCATATAAATGTTAATAACAGTGGAAACATGGGAAAACAGGGGCCTATATATGAACTCTGTACCACGTGCTCAATTTTTCTTTAAGTTTAAAACTGTCCAAAAAAATTAAGTCTGTTAAGAAAAGATATTCATCAATTTTGAAATCTGAAGTCCTCCAACCCACCCCTAACACCTATCTAAAATAGGTGTTAGAAAAGCAGGGAATATAGGTATAGTAAATCTAACTGTGCTAGTTTTCTCATCTTCATGAATTCAGTAGAAACCATCAAATGTTGAAAAGAAAGAGCTCTGTATTCAGAAATGTAGCTTTAAATCTTCACTGAATCACATACCCTGCATCACACACTGCAGTGTGACAACATCGATAATACTTAACCTCTAGAGCTTCGGTTTCTTCATCTATGATATGCAGATAACATTTACTTTGTGGATTTGTTGTCAAAGTTAAAGATGATATACGAAGTTGCTACTAGGACAGATCCAGCACACTGTAGAAGCTTAACAAATGGTACAAATATTTAAATTCTTTAAGAATCTGGACTAATAATTATTTTCAATAATTCTAAATTTAGTAGTTCTAAAAGAAGGTTATATTTATAAAAACAGAAAATTTAGCAATCTTGTTAAATATATGGTGTCTAGATAATACTTTTCCAGATTTTACCATTTCCCTCAAATAGACTGAGGAGGTTTTGTTTTTTGTTTTCCCTCAAATATAAACTATGTTTTTATATATGTGGGAAATAAGATTTTCAACCCACACTTCGTTTTATCTATTTAGCCAGTACATATGAATTAATAATAAGAGATAAAAACCTACCAAAAGGAAACTGAGAAATTCTATTTCTCAGTTTTTCCGGAAAAACTGAGTACACCTGCCATAGATAATTTGCTTACATTTTACACAAGGGAGAAAAGATTCAACCAGTTTATTCAACTCAAATACGAGGTGTGAGTAGCTTTCCACTAAATTATTCATTATGGGATTGTGCTATAACTTTCCCAAGTTGGCTGAACACACATAGAAATTAAGGGGATATTTAAAAGCTTAAGGAGAATATGGAGACTTTAATTCAATCAAATGACTAGATAGTAAAAACCAATGAGATAAATGAAAAAGTGCCTTATCAGATCATTTTCGGGAATTGTAGGGCTCTGGAAGACCTAACCAGTCAAATATCTATGGGACTACTAGACAGCAACAGATTATAACAAGGCATATAAAACACAATGAAACTGAACAAAATCAAGGAACTGCAGAATTCTACAAAAAAAAAAAAGGAAGAATTCCTAGTCAAACTGGATATATGAATTGTGCAAATAATAACTAAATTCTATATTTATTTTATATCACTGTAAGGTATTTGGTGAATCCTGGTGAATACCAGGGCTATTTGATGAAAATGGTTTATCATTTTCAAAAGAGTTTTACAGATGTACAAGAATGTGAGCCATGTTTTAAGTTTCTGAAGCTGCCTTCGGAAATAAATCTGAGGATATAACTGAATTATCAAGAACAAGCCCTATTAGGTTAGCTCAGTTTTAAGAAGATTAAAGTGAAAGGAAACATACTAGCCATGGAATCTAATCGACAAATATAACTTAAACCGAAATATATAATTATGTAAAACATTCTGTACCCATCTGGCATCATGGAAGTGTATTTTCTCACATGAAACTGACACATCTGAAACCGAGCACTAACTTTAGTGATACAATTCTAGAATCAAATAGGACATATGCCCTGACACCCTTATTCTCAAGAATGATTTCTAGCACTAGCCTTCTATACAAGTCAAAAATAGATTAAGATGTATCTTAACTGCTTGGGTATCACTCCCCGGCTCCCACCCATACATTTGGCTATACTTAACCACTGCTTACAATTTTATTATTCATGTAGCCTACACACAGACTGCTCGTTATGTGGCCCACTAGTGAAATCATCTGGACACCTTTACACTAATAAAACATTTCAATACCCATGGTACACAGTGCCAGGCCACACAACAGTGCAGGAGGAAAGCTTCATGATGACTCAATACTAAACAACTCAAGGGCTAATATGATGTCACCCTCTGAAGTAACTGATTACTAATAAAAGCGCAGAGACACCAAATGTTAGCCCCAAATGTTTTTTCTCTTGAATTTGGAATAAAAAGTCAAATATTTAACTTATCTTTTAAAATGTGCATATTTTTGGAGCTGCATGCAGAAGTTACATACGGGTCAAATAACACAGTATCTGGGATTGCTTTAAAATTCTCCAACAAAAACAGAAATAATGAAAGAAAGGTAAATCTTAATTATTCAATCTGTTGATAGGTATGGGGGGGTTCAATGAACTATTCCTTCTACTTGTGTGTATGTTTGAACTTTCACAATAAACAAATATAACTTTTAAATATGAAAATAAAATACAAATGCATCTACGAATTTAGTGTATGGTAAAGGTAGCATTTCAAATTAGAGGAGAAAAGATAAACGATTCAGTTAATAGTGTCAGGAGAACTGGTTAGTCATCTGGGGAGAGGGGGGATGGTTGGACCCACATGTTACACAGAAATCAAAATATACTCCATGTAGCTCAAAGATTTAAATGTAGGAAAATGAAACCATTAAAGTCACAGCAGAGGACTTTCCTGGTGGTGCAGCAGTTAAGAATCCACCTGCCAATGCATAGGACACGGGTTCGAGCTCTGGTCTGGGAAGATCTCACATGCCGTGGAGCAACTAAGCCCGTGCGCCACAACTACTGAGCCTGTGCTCTAGAGCCCGCGAGCCACAACTACTGAGCCCACATGCCACAACTACTGAAGCCCGCACACCTAGAGCCCAGGCTCCGCAACAAGAGAAGCCACCGCAATTAGAAGCCTGTGCACTACAACGAAGAGTAGACCCCACTTGCTGCAACTAAAGAAAGCTCGCGTGCAGCAACAAAGACCCAACTCAGACAAAAATAAATAAATAAATAAATTTATTTTTTTTAAAAAAAAGACATGAAACTTTAAAAAAAGTCACAGCAGAAATGATGAGAGAATTACGGTCATCATCTTGGAATAAAAGAAAACTGGTAACGTCAACTGTATAAAAAATAATTACTTTCTTCATGGCAAAAGCAACCATAAACAACAAATACAACAAAGAGGGGACAATCTGGAAATCATATCACAAAGGATTACTTTCCCACACAAATGGCCTACAAATTAATAAGCATCACCCAATGGAAAAATGATAAAGGGACATGGATAGGTCACAGAAAAGAAGATACAAAGAGCTCTTATGAGAAATGCAAAGACACTGAAATATCACTTTTCATTCATCAGATTAGCAAAGGAAGCAATTTGGCAGTATATACCGAATGTCTAGAATGAAGGGTCTGGTTAAAAAAATTATCCTACATCTCTAAAACAGAATACAATACTACTTCAAAAAATAAGGAAATTTCGGGCTTCCCTGGTGGCGCAGTGGATGAGGATCTGCCTGCCAATGAAGGGGATACGGGTTCGAGCCCTGGTCTGGGAAGATCCCACATGCGGCAGAGCAACTAGGCCCGTGAGCCACAACTACTGAGCCTGTGCGTCTGGAGCCTGTGCTCCGCAACAAGAGAGGCCACGACAGTGAGAGGCCCGTGCACCGCGATGAAGAGTGGTCCCCGCTCACCACAACTAGAGAAAGCCCTCGCACAGAAACGAAGACCCAACACAGCCAAAAATTAATTAATTAATTTTTAAAAATAATGAAATTTGTAATGAACTGGTAGAAAATGATCACCAAATCATATTGTTAAATGAAAAGGGTGCAAAACCATGTGTATTATATGCTAGCTTTTAGGTAAAAGGAGAAGGCAAAAAACATATGTATGTTTATATATGTGTATGTGTGACTATGCATGTACATTTATCCTTACAGTTCCATCTCCTTCTTTACAGAGAGAAAGAGAAATTTTAATTAACACTGGATTTCTTCAGAAAGACTTATTAGTTGAAACGGATGGAGACAGTACTTTATACCCTTTTGTTCCTTTTGAATTTTGTGCCATGTGAATAAATCATCCATTCAAAAACATTTCTTTTAATATTCTAGCTCTAATCCAAAAACATGACAGTAATAGTAAACACTGGAGTCTTGGTTACATACACTATTAGTTTAAAGCTGAAATACAAAACAAATGTCTTGGTCCTGGGCCACAAAGAAAGCCTTACCTATCCAAAATATACTAATAAAAAGTTGGCCTCCTAAAAATGATACTATCACTTTAAAATAATCTCTAATTTGCTCTCATTCAGACTATTAGAATTCCTCCTACATCCAAAGAGGTAGCAGGCACAATCAACTGCTCATTATATTTACTAGTCTATATTATCAAGAAACAGTGCATGGTTTGCCTGCAGTCCTTCTCTACACGAAAGTAAGATGATGAAATGGTCACAACTGGAAGAAAATTATTCTGGGGTGGGTAGATGTGCATTAACATACTTTCTCAGGTTAGAAAGGAGGCAACAAAAACCAAGGCAGTTAAGTGGTTAAAAGAAAGCAATCTACAGCAAAGAAATGAGGGAAAATTCCAGAGAGGCATGAAAGATGAGCCCAGAAGTTACTGCTGATAAAATAAAGAGGTGGTCATCGGTCGCATACAAAACTAACATTGTATATGTATATATAAATTCAACAGTATATTAACAATCTGCGTGAAAATGTGGAATGCTGAATAGAGATTTCTTTAGGTGTAATCAATGCATATATGGATATTTATTTTTATGTATTTTGGGGGGAGGATTTTTAAATATGCACTAAAATTAACTGTTACCATGTATTTTTTAGTGTATCACTGTCAAGGAAATTCCAGAAAGTACAGCAGAAAGACAAACAGAAAATAAGAGAGCAAAGTTAAAAGGCAAAGAAGTTCAGTCCACAAAGACTAACATATATAATAGGACTGCCAGAAAAAGACAAAGAAAATAAAGGTATAGAAATAAAGAATAAAATTTAAAACATTTTAGAGCTAAGACAGGAACCTTCTGTCTGACAGAGTGCTAAGTATGGTAACTCAAAAATCATCCACACCTGGAAATACCCTTCTAATATTTCACACTGAGGCTAAAGATAAGGCCCTAAATGTTTTCTAAAAAAAAAAAAAGATACCTACAGGGACTTCCCTGGTGGTGCAGTGGTTAAGAATCCACCTGCCAATGCAAAGGACATGGATTTCAGCCCTGGTCTGGGAAGATCCCACATGCCGTGGAGCAACTAAGCCCATGCACCACAACTACTGAGCCTACGTGCCTACAGCCCATGCTCCGCAACAAGAGAAGCCACTGCAATGAGAAGCCCGTGCACCGCAACCAAGAGTAGCCCCAGCTTGCCCGAACTAGAGAAAGTCCGTGTGCAGCAACGAAGACCCAACACAGTATTATAAATATTATAATATTTATATTATGAGTAAATTATAATATTATTATTAAAATAAATAATAAAATAAAAGAAAGAAAGAAAAGATACCTAGAGAGAGAAAAAAACATTGTCATCAGACTTCTTAACTATTAGACTGAATTCTAGAATGAAATTAGAACACGCCCTAACACCATACACAAAAATAAACTCAAAATGGATTAAAGACCTAAATGTAAGGCCAGACACTATAAAACTCTTAAAGGAAAACATAAGCAGAAATCAACAAACACATGAAAGGATGCTCAACATCACTATCATTAGAGAAATGTGAATCAAACTACATTGAGGTATCACCTCACATGGGTGAGAAGGGCCATCATCCAACAATCTACAAACAATAAATGCTGGAGAGGGTGTGGAGACTGCACTGTTGGTGGGAATGTAAATTGATACAGCCACTATGGAGAACAGTATGGAGGTTCTCTAAAAAACTAAAAATAGAATTACCTTATGACCCAGCAATCCCACTACTGGGCATATACCCTGAGAAAACCATAATTCAAAAAAAGTCATGTACCACAATGTTCACTGCAGTTCTATTTACAATAGCCAGGACATGGAAGCAACCTAAGTGTCCATCGACAGATGAATGGATAAAGAAGATGTGGCACATATATACAATGGAATATTACTCAGCCATAAAAAGAAACGAAATTGAGTTATGTGTAGTGAAATGGATGGACCTAGAGTCTGTCATACAGAGTGAAGTTAGTCAGAAAGCGAAAACCAAATACCATATGCTAACACATATATATGGAATCAAAAAAAAAAAAAAAAAAACGGTTCTGAAGAACCTAGGGGCAGGACAGGAATAAAGACGTGGACGTAGAGAATGGACTTGAGGACACAGGGAGGGGGAAGGGTAAGCTGGGATGAAGTGAGAAAGTGTCATTGACATATATACACTACCAGATGTAAAATAGACAGCTAGTGGGAAGCAGCCACATAGCACAGGGAGATCAGCTCGGTGCTTTGTGACCACCTAGAGGGGTGGGATAGAGAGGAGCAAGAGGGAGGGGATATGGGGATATACGTGTATGTATAGCTGATTCACTTTGTTATAAAGCAGAAATTAACACATCATTGTAAAGCAATTATACTCCAATAAAGATGTTAAAAAAAATAGACTGAATTCTAAAAGGAAAGAATGCCTCAAAGATCTGAGGGAAAATCATTTTCAGTCTAAAAAATTATGCCCATTCCAAAAAGTATGAAACATGTTCAGTCATGCTACCACAGACCTCTTCTGACACAATTATTTAAGACTGATTCTAAGTCAAAGTTGCATTTTGTTGCCATATTTCCCTACCTTTTATATTTTCTTAATTTTTGTTTTCATCATCTGGGTAAGATTTACTCACAGAAGGGAGAAAGGGGGAAAGGAGGGGGAGAGAGAGGGATGGAACACCCTAACCTGATGATTACTTATTGGTCCTTTAATGAGCCTGGGCAGGAAGGGTGGGTAAAGAGGACACCAGACAAAAACACAACCATAAGTAATTTCAAAGTCAAAACTATTAAAAAAATAATAATAATAAAACTGTTCCAAGAGCCCAGATGGAGGGAGCAAAAGAGTCACAGCACACACACTTACTGCCCCCACCGACACACAGGGCCGTGAGGAATAAACCAGTGTCCCCCCAACCCCAGCAAGGCCTGTAATGTATGCTATAGCCTCACACATGCAGTGCAAAACTTTATTTCAGAACAGAGTCATAGACATGAAAAGGAACAACTTATAAATGTCTAACAACTTTAAGAGTTATTTTACTGTACAAAAATAACTGTCCTAGCTGTCCTAAATCCTAGTCTGTGAAAAATCATTCTTATAAAGGTTTCTGCCTCATTGTGAGAACACCTTTTCCAACCCTCAGCACGCTAGCTGCAATCGCAAACCACAAACACCAGTGGTTTAACAGCACTAAAAACAAAGCATATCATGCAAATCTTTTTGAATAACTTAATCAAGGGTTATTTATTTCTTAGAATGCATTACCCCTTGCTAAGAGTACGTAAAGACGCTAAATCATGTTCTTTCCTGATCTGGTTTCCCAAGGTAGCACTAGCTCCAATTGTTTGACTAAGCCACTTGTAAAGTACTTGACTGCAGGCAACTTCAGACACACTCTCATTTACTCCACGTTCACAAACTAAAAAATAATTGGCTTTCTCTCTGCTGGTGTCAGTCATAGTTTTAACAGATAGTGCCATTAAATGAGGAAGGTACGGTACTGAATACAACTAATGACTAACCATATGCCAGCAACAAAACAGTGTTTTTGTCAAGGATATAACACAATGGATTTTATTTAATTGTTTGTTTTTAGATGGAGTAAAACATAGTACAATGCAGTTATATAAACTGATACCTACTTGGAACCAGGAACAAACCTAAAAAGTACTAAAAAAAGAAGATCTTCAATTTCTTAAATTTTTTGATTTCCTAAAGTATACAGAATATACCAAAGAAAACAAAAGTACACAATTGCCAATATCACTCTCACAATCAAACAATGAGAATTATTTTTATTAGTTCAAGAACTTTTCAACTTTGGCCACAGGGTTTAGACATTACCAGAAGCCATAATATCATTTATATGACGAGCACTAAACTTCTCCGTTCTTCAGTAACCTTCTGTCTGTCCACATGGTGATATCTACTACACATACGTTAATTTACTTCAGGAACAAGAGAACACACTCAGACTTAAAGTACTATGAGCTATCTATTAAGAGCTATCTCAGTACACCATTATTTAACATTCTTCCTAATGCAATAGGCTTAAACAAAAGAATACATGCTGGCATTGCATGTATTCAACTCTATCCTTACAACTACTGCCTTCTCAAGAAGAAACGGTAGCCACCACCCCCTGTCATAATAACTCTGTTTTTATAGTGTTATTTAATTGTGCTTCGGGATCAGATGATTTTATTTAGGAAAGGGACTCTCTGAATCTTTCTTCTGTAATACCAACATTATGACTCCAAGTGTTTATCTGATACAAAAATCTATCACAGATCATTTACAAGAATGCATAATTAACTGTTTAAAATATGTATTTAAAATTATGTAACTATTTTATTTAGAAATATGGCCACTTCAACAAAAGAAGTGTGGGCATTTCAACAAAAAGTACATTAGTCAGAACAGGGAAAATACAAAACCTGGGTTAGACAGGCTACTCAGTCTATACTTCCCTTTTTATGTTACTTTGGTGACCAGAAGAAACTGAGATAACCTACGAACTACTTTCAGTTCTTCAGTTTTTGCTCTTTACCCAAGGAAAAAAGTCTTCATGTATTAACTTCAGAAAAAGCAACTATGAACACACAACCCATGTGATGAAGTATAAAGAATACTTGCCTATGAGTCAAAGTTCCAGGCACAATCCCTGCTCACTTACTAGCAGTGACCTTAAACAAACTACCTAAGCCCTTATATGCCTCAAAAATCTCCACCTTTAAAATGAGACTAATACCAAGTACCTCACAGGATTTGTCAAGAGAAAAAGATGAGATAATATATGTAAAGCACCTGGCATAGAGTAAGGCAAAAAGAATCCAAAGAAATAAAAACCTCATTTCATAAGAAGCACACCAACAGCCAGAATACCCTTCAAAACCACAGTGGGAGCCACAGGGTTTTGCCATTTTCACCCTGAATTGAAGTCGATTCTATGAAAAGTTTCGTGAAGGTTAGCTTTTTGCTCTCCCATTTCTTACTCAACTTTTCTGCAGCATGTGTGGATCAACTCCTTCAGCCTGATAAATTCAACATACATAAAACAGATCTCAAATCAATAAGTAACAAACACAGAAATATATCGTGAAGACAAGACCTTAGGAATACTGGGCTTTAAAAGCTGCTCTTTTGATTCTTTGCTTTTTTCATCCTGCCTTTATTTACAAATGATTCTTTGTGCTCAGATAAACTATTCCTTCTCTATCACCTTGAAATTCTATACATTCAGCCTCCCTTCGAACACAAACCTACAGAGAAAATCAGGTCAGTCTTATCTGCTTTCTCTATGTTCTACAATTTATAAAGAAAAACTCTGGACACACACAAATCTTCAATGACAATGTATCTTGCCATGATTAAGAAGTGGTTATAAATGGCTAAAAACAGGCTCCTGGGCTTCCCTGGTGGCGCAGTGGTTGAGAGTCCGCCTGCCGATGCAGGGGACAC
>NW_020171827.1:23650-108680 GCF_003031525.2 Neophocaena asiaeorientalis asiaeorientalis | reverse complement strand
CCCAAAAAAAAAAAAAAAAAAAAAAAACAGCCTCTCATTATGCAGAAAGGTTTACTTTTACTTTCTAAATAATCAGTATGTTTTGTTCTGTTTAATCTTAGCCTATTAAATGTTACATGAATATGCGGTCTCAAACACTATACTAAAAGCTCCCACCTGAAACAACTGAAAAAACATGCAAACTATATAAAACAATAGTTTTTAAGATACTGAACATCACACTGTGAAGGACAATGAATGACCCCTGAGAGAGGGGATACAAATGAGATGGGTTCTCAATTGCCCCAAGCTTATTGCCCTCCCAGAGTTTCCAGTCTGAGTTGTATTTGACCAAGACAGTCCAGAGGAATCCAAATTAAGAGTTAAGGGTCTGGGGAAACCAAGGTTTGCTATGATTTGCAGGACAGAGAACTGGAAAGAAGAAAGCTACAAAGCAAGAGAATTCCAGAGGTCTGCAGAAGGTGCTCTTCAAATACTCAGCTGAGTATCAAGAAATGCAAACATGTGAGGAAACAAGTCAAATTTAGGGAAAGAATAATCTCTAAAGAATGGAGGTTAACAGTGCCCAAAGCTCACTCAGGGTTGGGAATAATGCCTGTTCTCTCCAGCCAGATGGAAAACCTTGATGATTCATGGGACACTGGGTAGAGTACACAGAAGGGTCTTGCCTCAGCAAAGCCTTTGACCAAGCATGGTCATGCTCAAGAGGATTAAACTGCTTCCAAGTAACTTAACTGGATCCCATAACAAAGCTCAAGAATATTTACAGGAATACGAAAATACCCACATCCAACAAGGTAAAATTTACAATGTCTAGCATCTAATTAAAAATTACCAGGCATGCAAAAACTAAGAAAAATAAACCCATAATGAGGAGAAAAATCCACAAATCAAAACTGACCCAGAATTAACACAGACATTACAATTGGCAGACAGAAACATTAAAAAGTTATTATAACTATATTATATATGTTCAAGAAATTAAGCATAGACCTGAAAAACCAAAACCAAAACCAAACCAAAAAAAAAAAAATTGAAGCTCTAGAGATTAAACTATCTCAGCAGCTCTGGGTTCTTTATCTGGCAGAGTGACTCAAACATTCATTCTTTTTATTTCTGGCTACAACACATGGCATGCAGGATCAAGTTCACTGACCAGGGACCGAACCCACGCCCCCTGCAGTGGAAGCACCAAGTCTTAACCACTGGACTGACAGGGAAGTCCCCAAACCTTCATTCTTTTTTTTTTTTTTTTTTTTTTTTTCAAACCTTCATTCTTAAAAGATCTGAGTCATTAATCATTCTGTCCTCTTTTGGATGACATAGTTTTCCATTAACCTTTACTACTGTGAATAAAAATACTAAGAGGAACATCCCCAAAATCCCCTGGATTCCAGATTTTGTCTCCTTGACTCCCTAATATAACAGTAACCCAATTTCCCCTTGGTAATCAAGAGCGATCACTCCGGCGAGTAAGTTAGCCTCTTTTTTCACCACCTGTTGGTTCAGTGGCACAAGGACCCCAAAATGGCCAAGTAGTAACTGCATCTTCCAATTCAGTGGAGCTAGTGTTGTTTCCCCTAGTGGAAACATTCTCCCCTTGGAGACTAAGATCTCCAAAATAGCAGAGTTCAGTGTTCCTAAAACAGGTAGCAAAAGTCCTACAAGTGTGTTATTAGGTATAACAGAAATGCCCCTCTCACTTCAATCCTTGATTCCCAGAGCCATGAATTCTAACTATGAGAGAGACAGAACCATATAATTCAAAGTATATATTGCATCCTATAATGCAGAACCCCATCCTTTCATAGTACTGTCTCAACTGGTGCTGCAATGGAGTATTCAGTAAGCCATTCCACCTTTCAATTAGGTAAGCCACTTTCAGGTAATAGGGTATGTGGCAAAACCAGTTAATTCCAAGGACAGGAGCCTATTCTACACCTATGTTGCTGTGGAATGAATGCTCTGATCAGAAGCAATGCAACACAGAATGCCATGACAGTGGATGAAGTATTCTGTGAACCCAGATGGTGGTGCTGGCAGAAGCATTATAGATGAAAAAGCAAATTCATATGCAGAATATGTGACTATTCCAGTGAAGATAAATCTTTGTCCTCTCCATGATACAGGAGGTTCGGTATAATCAACCACCAGCAGACGGCTGGCTGGTTCCCTTGGAGAATGGCGCCATGTCAGAGACTCAATGGTAAACCTGCAAATTAGGCGCTCAGCAGTAACATTAGCCAGGTCAGCCTTGTTATGAGAAAGTCCGAACTGCTGAACCATGAACCCTCCGGTCCTGCCAAAACAGCCACTTTTTCATAGGTCAACTGAGCAAGACCCAGGGTGGCTGGAGAAAGAGGCTAACTGACATCCACAGAATACATCGTTTTGTCCAACTCATTAGTAAGAGGCTTCTTTGCAGTAGATGCCCTTCAGTGGGCATTCGCAAGGGAAACAGTCTTCCCAGTCTGTGAATATTCGGAGTGGCCCATCCACACACCTCTTCCCTAGACTTCCTTGTCACCAATCTTCAGATTCCGTTCCTTCTAGGCAAAACATCAGCAACTGCCCGTTAATCCATGTAGGTCTTTATCTCTGGTCATCTCCCACTCCAAACATAGCAGGCAACAAAATATACTGCTCAAAGTTTGCCCACTGATGCCCCTTCATCACTGTCGTTCATGGTTAGTCTTGAGTGGGGCTTTAGTGCTGCAGTATCTACTTTTGAGTGATAGCCAGCATATCATGCGGACTCATCTGTAAACCGGGTTGAAGTTTTTTTCTCCTTTGCTCAACTGATCATAAGGAGGCCATAGGAATAGACTGAAAAAGCAGCAGCAACGACCAAAAGTTGGCACTGAAGGCATCGGAGCCACCTACTCATACAACATACTTATACCTTCCATACCTGCCCGAATTTGGTCTGTTATATACCATTTCCATTTGATAACAGATTGCTTCTGTTCATTCCCAATCTCTGGCCAAATGGGTTAGGCAAAACCCAATTCACGGTAGGAAGCTCAGGCCACATGGTCACGTGATACCTCATGATTACGTACTCAGTCTCAAGCAAGGCCCAATACGAGCCAGGAGCTATTTCCCCCAAGAATCATTATCTGCAGAAGAGGGCATGGATGTGCCTTCAAATCCTTGATGTCTGCACTGTGATTCTTACCAGTGTCTGCCGGGGGGCAAATAATCAGGAGAAAAAGGGAAAAGTAGGAGGGGAAAAAAATCATAGAATACAACCATTGCTCATAGTACCCTCCCCGTTTCCAAACACAGTGGGAACAAATGGATGCCACTCCCTAAATCTATCCCCCTGAGACTTCATCACGATGACAGGACTATAATCCCAAGCAATAAAGGAGGCCCAGAGAAAAGATGGTCACTGAGTTTTTCTTCCTCGCCTTGAGAAACTGGGTGTGACCACTTTCTTCAGATTAGAAAAGAATACAATAAACATGGCTAAAAGGAATTTGCAGTCAAGATGAGAAAGAAGCATCAAGTGCCTCACTGCTCCAAATCCAGCCCAGGTGACTGATATCCCAGGGTGATGACAGAACAAACAGATGAGGCTGCTGGGTCCATCACTAATCTCTGAGAAATAAGGACATATAGAAAGACAAAAGGCAGGTAAGTATTCCAATGTTCAAAGCTAAAATAAATTGGGTAACATGTCCCTTTGCCATCAATCCTCAAAAGACTGTAAATAAGCCATTTTAAAGATGGTTTAAAACCACTTCCGAAAGAAATCACTAACCAGTGAGGGGAAGTCTGAAATCCTGAGGACCAAATAATGTCAGGCTAACCTCACTCCTCCCTTTCTAAGCGTTGGCAGACCTTCTGGAATACCACATGAAGGAGTCTCGCCTCTTAGAAGCTAAAGTGAGATCCAATAAGCTAACTTTCACATTATAATTGAAAAGAAAAGAAATTAAAACTCAGTGGTCATTGGATGGTAGAGCTGGAAAGGGCTTTGAATTTTTGCAAAGGACTTCCCTTATACGATTGACATACAATGGGAAGCAGAATGGGATATGAGAGGAGTTCAAATTTGTGCTCCTGGGACTTCCCTGGCGGCGCAATGGTTAAGAATCTGCCCGCCAATTCAGGGGACTCAGGTTCGATCCCTGGTCCGGGAAGATCCCACATGCCATGGAGCAATAAGCCCGTGTGCCACAACTACTGAGCCTGCGCTCTAGAGCCCACGTGCTGCAACTACTGAAGCCCATGAGCCTAGAGCCCGTGCTCCACAACAAGAGAAGCCACCACAGTGAGAAGCCCACTCACCGCAAGGAAGAGGAGCCCTCGCTCGCCTCAACTCAAGAAAGCCCATGTGCAGCAACAAAGACCCAATGCAGCCAAAAAAATAATCTGCGCTCCTACCCTCAGTAGATACTTATCTTTAGCAAATTACTTCATCTCTTTAAGATTTAACTTTTGCATCTACAAAATAGTATAACAATGCTATCTACCTCAAAGATCTCTTTTGAGGATTACATGCAAGTACCTGTAAAGCTCTTTGCCCCGTGCCTCTCATATGGCAAGCCCTCAATGGTACACTGGCTGCTGTTACTAAACTGACTGTCAGCAGCCCTGGTCTGCAGCAGAACTGCGAAATAAACTTTTGCATTAGGTCTTCCTAGCTCCTTTCTCGATCATACCTAACCATCTGGTAGCCCAATAATAATTCTGTATAACCAATAAACAAGTAAGGAGAGTAGCGAAGGAAAAGGTGCTGAGCTAAACAAATAAGACCTGGAATCCAACCTGCCACTAACTAGTTCCATAACTTGGCACACGTCCTCCATTCTCTATGTGCCTCGCTTTTCTTAGCTGTATTATTACATGTGTCAGTTGAGTGCTGTCAAGAGTCCTTTCCTCCATTACAATTCTACAGTGCAACAAGCACAAAGCAAACTTGTAAGCTCCGTGTTATTAGTATACCTGTGCTTGATGCTCCCAGATTTTTGCTTATGTCATCATCTTGATCCCCATCAACTACCAGCTCACTACAGAGAAGCTCTGAGCACTCCCACTTCTCCAAGGACAAATTTAAATCAATTCTCAGGGTTTTTCTTTTCCTTCCATTTACTAAACCCAAAACTTTAATCACCATTTACCATTCTCTCTCCAAAAAAATGTTTGCTCAAACTTAATAAATTAATGTTTGAGGAGAGCAAGCATTTATTATCTAAAAGAAAAACTAACAATCATTATGATATTTATTAGAGGGACCCCAAGTAGTGCTACCCCCAAGTGATCAATGGCATTGGATTAACCCACATTAACTCAAAATTAAACAAGTTGCCACCATTTGCATTTAATTACGTGTTTCTGCTCTTTCTCAGAGGTACTGAGCCTTCTATAATCATGTACAAAGCATTCATCAATAACACAGGTTTTCTCAGAAATCTGACCTAAGTGTGGGCCACAGGAGGAGCAAGTCGGGAAGAAAAGTGGAGACTGAGCAAAATGCCATCCAAGGGAAACTGCCAGTTCCCTCAAGGGATCCAGGAACAACGTGACTAAGAGCAGGACTGTTTATCATTCAGCACACCCACCACAGAATCTGGGAACAAAAAAACATACCAGGTTTCATAGAGGCATGCC
Source organism: Neophocaena asiaeorientalis asiaeorientalis (assembly GCF_003031525.2). Lineage (NCBI taxonomy): Eukaryota > Metazoa > Chordata > Mammalia > Artiodactyla > Phocoenidae > Neophocaena > Neophocaena asiaeorientalis. Next base: position 103,061 of record NW_020171827.1, on the reverse strand, counting down.
TCACTTTACGTAACACACGTCCTAATCTAATATTGTACATAAAGTGAATTTTACAAATCTAATATTTTAAATACACTAAGGGGTGCACACTAGCCAGAAATAATGTACAAATAATGCTACAAAATATTTTACATTTATATACCCATCCTTTCAGGTTTCTTTGGACATCATTAGATTTGTTCAAGGCAGCCAAAACTTAACAAGTAAAAGTAAATATCTTGACTATTATTCAATTACCATCTTATTTAAAACTTATTTTAAAAGGCACAGAGACTATTCATAATAAAAGGAGAAAAATTTTAATAAAATTGTATTACTTAAGGACCGATGTTTGTTTAGGCACTACCTCGAAAGTGATATCATCCTAAGGTCCTACAGATAATGACTTCAATGAAATTGATAGGATCAAACTGTTCAAATACAGAGGCCTATTCAATGGCCTGACACCCTTACCAATATATTTACAGTAGGTTTAACAGATGGAGAAAGGTAAAATAAGAGGTGTGATTTTCCTCTGCCTTTGCAAATCTCAGGCAATCACTGTTCTAAGAAGTAATCAACCTTTGTAAATAGCCAGGAACTTCATCTGAAAAGATTTATATAAGCTCACTGCCTCCAGTAAATCATTACACGTGCACACACTCATTCAATATTTAATAAAAAGAATCACCTTCTCTACACAACAACAACAAAAAAGACTAAATGTTGGCGAAGTTGTCAGTTAACACCAGAAATAAAGGAAGAGCCAACATAAAGAGAACAAAATTAGTGTAATTTCTTTCAAAATTATAAAGCACATCAAGCCATAGTACCCCTCTCCTGAATGATCTGCCTACCAAGATCCACACAGAGAGGATTTGACACAGCACAGCTTCTAGGATTTGAAACATGCTATCCACCATTTCCAGTATGAAAAGACAAAAACTGTCAGACATGTTTCTGACACTGTGACATGATACCACAGCTAATTTCCAGAAAAGATTGTCAGTAAACCAAATGTGCTTAGTTTTTCATCATGACAGTCAGAGCTGCACATGCTACATAAATAAGGAGTTAACATTTTGCTCACTACACCTTAAGCTATCCAGGAGACCAATTTTATGCAAATTTCCATCAACTGTAAATGGAGTTGGGTTAATAATCATAGGTCTAGATTCAATATGCAAATTAGATTTGAATACCTGAGACAGAGTTATCCTGAGAACGCTGCCTGTCACAGTACCTTTTTATTTGGTACACACTATAGTCTTTCATATCCACAGCATTTGAACTCTTAACGATATAGAAAGCTGAATGAACAGAATCACTATGCAAATTTTACCAAAAACTCCTTTGAGAAACACAAGTAACAAATACAGGTGGTAATATTTGTATAAAGCACACAGTGTTTGCATGACTGAGTAAGTTTGCATAGGATGGGTCAAACAGAAACAGTTCCAGAAAGGGTAGGTCCTCTCCAGGAACTTTCTATTCTGAAGACGAAGCAAACACGCACACTCAACCTGAAATAACAGGGGAGCAGAGGGTGACACACATGATTGAATGAACTGATTTCCAAGTATAACACTGTGACTTTGTTCTTTCCAAGTTATCACCTAACATTTATTATCTATTACCTTATATGTCTGGACTTCTACCTTTTTTAATGTGACAAAGACATGTATTTGTTTGCATTTTTGAAACTATGGAAGGATACACAGAAACTAATCAATGTTTTCACCTGGAGAGGATATGAGACCAGAGCAAATAAGGAATTCAGATAGGAACATACCTTTGCCTGTGAATCTTTTTATGTCTTAGGTATTTTAAACTATGTAAAGATATAAATCATACCAGAGATTAAATTAAGAAAAATGTAAATAAAATGATATGACAATACCCCGCAGTAGCAGAAAATACCTTTTTATTAACTGCAGAAGTCAAAGGTGGAATTTTAGCATTCCAACAGACTGCAATTGAATTTAGGTAGACTCAAAAGCATTAAAGACACTTTACAATTATAGTTTTATCATCTAAAAAACTCAGTAAGTTCTTTTGTTATATACAAAAGCCCCAGAGAATAAAAGCAGAAATGCCATTGTTTAAGTGTACGAAAAATAAATGTCCCCTTTCATCTTCCGGAGGCAGAAATCTTATAGCATGTAGTAAATATGTTTTAATTACCTTTATTCTCAGTGCTAAAAACTAATTAATTATTAAGAGTTAATAAAATGAGCTGTTTGAAATGTTTAATTTGATTCTAGTTTCATATGTATGTTTTAATGAACACAGCAGACATTTCTCAGTGGGCCACCATTTATGAATTTAAAACATGTGTCTATGCTTGTGACAGGAGGTCAAGTCATTAATGACTTGCTTCAGCAAGATGTGTCAGACACACAGAACGTGCCATCCTTAATGCAGAAGTTCAAACGTAATCTCTCTTCAAAAATGGCTGTAACCTATTTTTCAGTCATCACTGTACAGCCCTCAAAATCAATATTAAGCTCAGTAAGCTGAGGTTCCAGTTTAGAAACAATTTTGCCTTCTGGGGAGAAGAAAATCAGTATGTGACATTAGCAAAAGCAAATTCTGCTACAAAACTAGCCCACACCACAGCCTTCCCTAGGTTCCAGATTATTCCAACGCTTTTTGTAGCTGTAACCGTTACAAATGTAAGAATTTAAGGAAATGCAACTTCATCTTTCTAACAGTACCTCTGAAACTCATTTAATCCTTTAATGCCTTTACAGTTTTATGTGGCCCCTATGCCGACACTAAAATAAAAGGACTGTGATTCATACTGCAGGCACCACAGTGTCTGCACCGTAACTCCAGCGGTCATAACCACCTCACAACAGATATTACTGGACAGAGAGGAGGAACAGTAGATGGGAGATAAAGGAGGGGGGAAATGTTGGCCCAGCACTCACATCCTCACACTCCCTGGTGAAAGTATAACGATCCCCACCATGTTTCTCTCACAGCCGGCAATTAAGCAACATTTATTTCAATTCTGTCTAAACCCCTGAATCCCAAAAGCATTACTCTTTCTGGAAACTCTCTAGATATCCATTTAGCGGTGAAACATTACAACAGATTCAGGAAAAAGGAAAACAGATATCAGGCAGGGTTTTCAAGAGAAAAAAATATTAATACTACAACTACCAGTAATAAAGTTATGGCGCCCTCCTCTGCTTGTAGATCACTGTAGATCATTTAGATATGCGTCTCTATGCCTCATGACGACTTTTATTAGGTACAACATAATATAATCTTCATTTTAAAGATGAAAACTTAGACGTGAAGTAAAGTAAGCTGGGAGAGTCGCATAACTCTTCAAGGACGAAGCAAGAATTCAGGCACAGATCTATTAAGACTAATAATAAGGACAACAACAATAATAGCAGTAGCAGCTGCCTATTACTCTAGTACTGTTTGCTCTCAACACACTTTTATGCATTTCTCAGTGTCCTAAATATTTTAATCTAAATTCATGTACTATTCATAACAACCATATAGAACAGGCACTATCACCCTACTTAAAGATGAGAAAACTGGGTACAGAGAGGTTAAACAACTTATTCAAGGTGACACGGTCAAAAAGTAATGAAGTGGCTCTTGGACTTAGGCAGACTGTTGCCATGACACATTCTTACCTGCTTTCCTAGACCACCCCTCGGAACGTCTAAAATAACACAACGCGATTCTACAGTCAACGAGTAACTCTGTAAAACTCTAAAACATAAGTTTGGGCTTCGTTCTTAAAATTTCACTGAAATAAGAGAAAATCACCTAATAAAATAATTTTATAAGTATTTTTTGTGGTATATTCTTTTTCTGAAATTCAGTCTCACTGATGTGAACTGGGAGGCTCTCCATTTTCCAAAAGAACTGAGAGGCAAGTAGTGAATAATTTTCTAATCAAACAAGGAGTATTATAGGATCCTGGAATGTTCCATGACAATACCTGCCAAAGGAAACTTGAGAAACAATAATTATTAATTACAGAATTAAAGAAACAAAAACTCTCTTACAAAGAGAGTTTCAATTGGCTTTCAATTTCACTGGCTTTCAGTAAGGGTAGCAATTACATCCAAAATCAAATAGGAAGCAATATGAAACTAGAATGTGTGTGTGTGTGTGTGTGTGTGTGTGTGTGTGTGTGTGTAATACTAAGTATAAAGGAGTAAGCAGAAGCAAACCCATCAATGAAGTAAAAGCCCAACAAAAATATGCAAGATATTATGATACATGTACTTTAACAGCTCTGATTAATGCTATTTACTCTGAACATTCAAAACATATGCATCCGAAAACAAAAGGCAAAGCAAATTTCTCAGGGCAGGAGAGTAGATATTCATGAGACAAAAAGACCACCAAAAGTTTCACGTAGGGCTACCTGAGTGAAAAAATAACAAGATACCTTCTTTGTAGTGAGAGTTTTCATATTGTTCCCTGGACCAATGCTTTTGATTCATAGAAAACCACAAAAGAAAATCCCGTCGTAAGATTTCAGATTTTTCATTTCAAAACTTAAGTGTATAATCCTATAAAACAAAACTGGATAGTAGCTAGACTCAAGACATCTTGATTAATTGAGCTTTCTAGTCTAGACAAGGAAAACAACAGCTTGTTTTTAGGGCTATTATACCTACAACAGAAGCAGCAATAGCATGTAAAATAGACGAAAATATTTTAAAAGGAGATCTCTTCCTATCTCAAGAGACTATCTTAGTAGAGAAGTGGAGTTTGAAAATAATAAACAAAGTTCAAAGCCTAATTTTACTAATTTTGCCTCTGAACTTCTGAAAGACTGCCAAAGAGACCTAAGCAAAAGGGGAAAAAAAAGTTTTAGTGAAAAAAATCCACCTCTGAGCGACCGAAGGGAGGAGTGCTAGAGGGAAAAACCGAAATAGAAAGAAAACTTCAAAGAGATTCCATAATCGAAGATGCCTGGCTCTTGACTGCCTCATCTCAGAGATTAAAGAAGATTTTTAAAGCTGTTCCATGGACACAGAGATCAAACATTTATAAATGTTTATAATTTTACAAGTCCTAAATTCAAAGGTGGGCTCAAAGAAATAAGAGTAACATAGGCAGCTAGGAGGAAAGATGAGTTTTCTTGGGTGACGGAGGGATGCTGAAGGTGACTTTGAGGAATATACTCTTTGGGTTGGAGAAAAGAAAGTATTTTTCAAACACTCATTCATCACCCAGAACACCTAAATGAATCACAACATGCTAGGAAAGGGGTACTAAGACACTGCCTCCGTTTATTTATACTCGATTTTAAAAAGCATTAAATTCATCAAGTATTCACGTAGTATCTATTCTGCAGCAATCCAATATTACCATGTAAACCTAGTTAGCACTTCTCTTTTGCAATGAAAATCTTAACAGTTCAGATTTGTAATTTTCGAAAGTTCACAGACAACTGATGAATTTTACTGTCCCGGTGAGCTTTCTATAGAACCCAATCCCATAATGAGAAAAAGAGGAGAGAGGTGGGGGAAAAAAAAATTAATAATCCCTATCAACAACAGCTTGGAGCAAATCAGCTACTAGGAGGAATGGTCACTATAGGTGCTGATGGAATCAAACAGACATTTCTCTTAACATATTTTTATATGTCAATCTCTTAATTATTAAATAATCAATATACCATTTAAAATGCTAATAGAAAAGGCTGAACTTAAACTTGTCATTATTTTACTCTATTTCTCATCAGTGGACACCACTATATCACATATAATGAGTTCCCTGACGGAAGCAAGAACATTTTATTAATCTTCTTTGTATCAGCAGGGCTCAGCACAGTGCCCACCACACACCGGAGCTTGTGTACTCATCTGAGTTGCCTAAAGGTCAGCATTGCTGAAAACAAGGTAAAACTAAAATATTAATTAAGTCACATAATTTTAATATCTCTTCTAAAATAAGACAATTTTCTATTCATTCCTTAAGGCCTAATTCAAATTTCACTGTTCTATGAAGGTAGTCCTAGTCCTGAGGCTGAAGTCATTACTAATTCCTTTGTACCTATAAGAAGGCTTCACTCATAAGTCAACAAGAGTTTATCACCTTGACTCCAATTACTTATTCATTAACTAAATAAGTTAATGAAGTTGGCTGCGTGCCAACAACTGTTCCAGGCTCTGGGGCTACAACTGTATTGGGACATGAGGCCCCCTGCTCTCACAGAACTTATATTCTAGTGAGGAAGACACAGATCACAAACAAATAAGTCTAACAGGTGGTGATCATTACTCAAAGGAAATAGAGAAAATGAGAGGTAGAGAGAAGGGAAGGATGTTATTTTATATAGGGGAATCATGGAAAGACTCTCTGACAAGGTAATATTTATTTGAACAAAGCCTGAAATGTAAGATCAGAACAAGTAGATACCTGGAGGAAGAACATTCCACACAGAGGGAACAACAAGTGTGAGCACATACTTGGTATGCTCAAAGGAAAAATTAGGATGACAGTGGTAGTAGGAGATGAAATCAGAGAAATAAAAAGGGTTCAGTTCACCTAACATCTCAAAAGTCATGATAAAAACTCTGGCTTTTACTCATGTGGTTATTTATATTTAAATTCATTAAAATTAAATAAAATTTAAAGTTCAGTTCTTTGGTTGCACTAACCAGATTTCAAGCGCTGAATAGCCAAATATGGCCAACGGCTGCCGTATTAGACAATGCTTTAACCACATCAGACAATGTAAAACAGAACAGTTCCATTACTGCAGAAAGTTTTATTGGACAGCATTGTGAAATTTGAGCCGAAGAGTAAAATAACATGATATTCAAAGAAGCTCTGACTGCTGTGTGGAAAACAGATTGCGCGGGTGAAAGCAAGGAGATGAATCAGGCAACTGCTATAATCTAGGTAAAACACAATGACACTGATTTAGAGCAAGATGGTAGTCTAGGTGGGGGTGATCAAAATGGTAGGACTCTGGATGTCTTCAAGGTAGAGCCGTCAGGATTTGCTGATAGATTCAATGTGGGGTGTGAAAACAGAAGTAGTTATCCTTGATTCCAAAATTCGGGGCCCAAGTAACTGAAAGGACATAGGTAGATTCCTCGTACTGAAATAGGAAGACTATGGAGGGGCAGATTTGTGGGGGAGATTAGGAGTTTTAAACATGTTAAATAGACACGTCTATTAAAAATCCAAGGTCAGGCTTCCCTGGTGGCGCAGTGGTTGAGAGTCCGCCTGCCTATGCGGGGGACACGGGTTCGTGCCCTAGTCCGGGAGGATCCCACGTGCCGCGGAGCGGCTGGGCCCGTGAGCCATGGCCGCTGAGCCTGCGCGTCTGGAGCCTGTGCTCCGCAACGGAAGAGGCCACAGCAGTGAGACGTCCGCGTACCGCAAAAAAAAAAAAAAAAAATCCAAGGTCAAATGATATAAAGCAGAGAGTTCAAGGTTCAAAGGCAAGATTAGATTCAAAAATATATATTAGGGAAGTGTCAGCATACAGAGAGTACTTAAAAGCTGAGGCGCTCTATAAAATTCCAAATTAGTACAGGTGGGAAAGTAAAACAAAGTACCTTGGAGACACTCCAACATTTAGATACCATAATAATGAGGATAAATCAACAAAGACGACTGACTGAAGGAACAGCCAGTGAAATGGGAAGAGAGAACCAGTAACCAAGACAGAGTGGTGTCCGGGAAGCCCAGTCAGTGTATTTCGAGAAGGAAAGAGTGATCAGCTATGTCAAATGCTAACAGATAAAGACTACAAGGACAAAGACGTGACAGTTGCATTTGGCCATACAGCGGTCACTGATGAACTGGACAAGAGTACTTGTAGTAAAGGGGCATGACTGGAGTAAGTTGGGGAAAGTAGGGGAAGCAGCAGGTATAAACAACTGCTTACAAGGAGTTTTTGCCACCTACAAAAAAGGAAGAAGGACATGGAATAGTTGGAGAGAAATACGGTGTCAAGGAAGGAGACTATTTTAAGATAGCATGTTTGATGATAGGAATGATCCAGTAAAAAAGGGAAAATAATTCAACGGAGGAAGGAGAAAACTGCAGGAGCAATGTCCTCAAGCAGGTGAGAGGGGGTGACTGCATAGTGATTAGAGATGGCCTCAGACGGGCTCATGGACGTTCATCAAGGGCAGTGAAGGGACCAGAGCCTATAGGGAGGTGAAGCAAATTCATGCAGGTAGGTGGATTTGGTATTGGGAATGTGTGAATATTCTCTTCTGATGGTTCTAAATAGTTATGTGCCTCATTAGACTGATAGCTTTTCAAAGGAATGGGCTGTGTTTTAGTCATCGTCGTATTCCTAGCACTAGCAAGCTGGCACACATTAAATTATTCAAGAGTTCTACTGAACAAATACATTCTTGGAACTACTTAACTACCCAGGAACCTCAGCTTAAACCTTGACTTGCGCAGGACTTTCCAGTCCGTTCTGTACCGAGAACACTTAACATTACACAGAAGAAAAGGGGTCACAGCTATCACCAAACCGCAGCTTACCCCCCTCCGCCCTCCCCACACGAGGCCGATGTTCCAGGATGGCGGAGGAGGACTATACGCATTTCCAGCCCAAATGTGCAGAAAGTGCCTCCTGCCTGTTGGATTAAAATCCCAAATGGCGACGACCCACTTTTATTTCGACTGACCCCCACCCCGCCCAGACAGTGTTCTCTTTACTCAGAACAGACCAACAGGTTCTACTTTCTTAGAATATAATTGAGTTCCTTTGCCTTTAAGCATACTATAGAGTGCCTTCCTCACCGTGACTAAACCCAGCTCCTGTGTGGTCTTTCCCCTCCTAGCCTCCCGGACTTATAGACACTACAGACCCCTATTTACAAAAAGCCTTTAGAAATTATACAAAATTTTAAAATAAGAATGAGATTGGAAACCAACTATATAAAATGTAATAAAATTTCCTGAGCCCCTTTCTAAGAGTAAGGGTATTGAAAACAAATCTCAAATGTGAAATATAAATAGTAACATTAAAAATAAATTAAAAAAAGGAAAGCAGCCAACATTACTGATGTTCATTAGAGGGGCAAAGTCATATCCCCTCTAATCTGGAATACATCTGACTTGTTTCCTATAATTGCTTTCCTATCTTAAAGTAGTATTTTTAATAAAATAAATTTAGGCTTATTAAACCTGTTAAAACTTGACAAAGATAAAATAATATCCTCAGTCTCTCAAAAATTCTGTAAGTAGCTCAAATTGTTGAGAGGAGTCATTCTCTGCCGCAAGCCTGCTGAAACTAATTGCGGGGGGGAGGGGAAGCTGTGACTAACAAAAGTGCCTGATTAGATAAGATAATGCAATACATCTACTATATCTAGTGCAACAATACCATTCACTATAGCTAAGACTCTTAGCATTTCCATTATAAAAACCTGTTTTTCAATTCTGCCACCTGCCATCCATTAAAAAAATTTTTTTTTCTCCCACAGCATTCAAGTGTTGATCCTGGAAACATTCTACCACCACTCCTACTAAATGTTTTTGTCCTTTAGATTATCATGCAAATATTTTAAGAGTGCATTTTGTCTTTGCACACTGCACAGTTCTGATTTCAAATATCAAAGCCGTAATGTGCAAGCGAGGATCACAGGAACATTCATTCCAGAAATACATCAATATGTACTGGAGGTCAAGTTGGTAGAATCTTAGGCGATAGAATATTACTCCAACACCCGAAACAGGAGTTACAGATATTTATGGTTCTGAAGACATCAACAGTGATAAATGTTCTTCATCTGACAAAATGGGGGAAAAATCTAACAAAGTAATATGAAACAGAAAAATGTACAAATAAAATATCAGGTGAAAAGAACCAAATTCATGGCAAGGAAAAGCAAGTATGCAATGGTGAAAGTTCAGTAAGAAAAAAGTGGGCTAAAATACAACCTAGCCACTCTCTCCAACAGGTGTTAGCTTTCTTCTAAAAAATGTCCAAATGTAAGGCACAGTTTATTTTTCCCAAAACAATTATCCCTCAGAAAGGAGAAAACAGTTTTATACTTCTAATAAACTCCCTACCAAGTATTTCTTTTTACCAGGAGCTCTTATTCTCTCCACCCCCTTATCCCGAGATACAGTATCACTTGGAGAAGACATTACCCTGAGCAACAGGATCCCTGGAAGCCTAGGGAAGTCACCTGAATCGGTCAAAAGAGCTGCAATGGATTTAAGCCTTACTTAACTCCTGGGGATATAACCTGACACTGGCAAGTATTGGATTTCACTGTAAACAAGTCTTTCAAAGACAAATTTTTTACAAAGCATTATAATAAGTGGTTACACTTTAGAGATCAACATATATTCTTCTCCAGGAGGAAAGAAAAAACCAACTGTTCTTTAATTATGAGAACAGGCACCAGGGAGAAAATTTCCAGGGTCCTCATCACAGATTCAAAATATGTTGGATTTCAAACAAGTCGACTGGAAGTGAAGTCTTGAAAACTGTGTCAGACGACTCAAAAAGTGATTTAGGGAGGGGTTAAAACACCCTTATGTTCAAGATGCCCTCGAAGTGTTTAAATACAATTGCTTCATGAAAAGCCAGGGGAGAAAAGCAACATTTAAAAACTACTTCATATAATGCAATTTTAAATATGTACGTATAACTTAATATAAGGATGACAATTTCATCTTCATTCCTACAGTTTATATATTCCAGTTAGTCAAAACACTTTATTTAATCTAGTCACTGGGAAAACTGGGGCATCGCCTTATATTGGAATCATACGTATTTGCCACCTGCGATAACTGAAAAAATAAAGACAAGGACCAAATCTTTTCATTTTTAAAATCATTTCCCTCAGCACATAGCACTGTATCTCATAGATATGTTGAACAGTTAAGTAACATGTTAAAATTTACTTCACATATATGAAAAGGTCTATATAAAATGCCTTGTGAAAGAAACAATCGGAGTATTTTATCAGTTAGATTACATGAAGTACTTCCTTCCCCCAAAATAATTATAAATTTGCAGTATGTCTATTTTTGAAAATACATTTATACATCTGTATGCACATGTTTTTTAAAAAGGACTGGGGATGTGGTGCTGGGCTTTCCAAACCCAGGGTCTGCAAGACAGCTCTGTTGTATTTTCCCAAGAAGATTTAGTATTACTTTTTTGAAAACCATGATTAACATGAAGTTAATATATATGTAAAGCGTTCAGAATAATTCCTAGCACACAGTAAAAGCTAAGTACATTTTAGATATTACCATGAATTGCTAAACCAAAACTGGGGTGTTAAAGGCTGTTTACTGACTTGTACTTTACTGCAAAAGGCAAAACCTGCAATTTCATGATATTCAGTATAAATCATTCGTAAGTAAAATAAAACCCAAACTGGAGATTGTACTTCAATGACTGCTGCAGGCACTTCGTACTGGCTGTAAATCTGCTCAAATCTGAAGGTGCTACAGCAGCTGCCATTACTGACTGTCACACTACATGGGTCACTTTAATACCCACATTTTGTGAGGAACAGCATTAAAAATGAGGATTAATGAAACTTGTGATAAACTAAGAATTTAATATCGTGTATAGAATTTTTCTTCAAATTTTTACAAACACTCTAACCCAGGGTAAGAATCCTGGCTCCACCCTTAGGACTTATGTGACTTTGGTCCAGTCTTTTAACCTCTCAGTGCCTCAGCGGCCTCATGTGCAAAACAGGAATTAAAAAGAAAAAATTCACACTTTGCCCATTTGTGAGAATACATGTAAAGCAGTTAGGACAGTGTCTGGCACATAGCAGGTATTATGTAAGTGCGAGCAAAACAAAACCTACACATGAGAACTCAAAGCTGGACCTGATAAAACTCTGAACAGAAAGAACGGCATCATATTATTATGAGCATCTTTGAAAAGTCTTAACATGACCACTTTTCATATATACAAAGGCTATTTCGTTGCAGTCATGAAAGGGGAATCTAAGCTGCGCTACTGCACTGCTTTCTTTCCTACCTCATGCCACTTTTCCATCTCCCTTTTATGCTTTTCCTCTTGGTTCATATTTTAGCTCATCAATACCTGCCATTAACAGGTCCTGGTCCTGTGGAAAACAATTAGAATTTTACAACACAAGACAGTCCTTCACCAAATAGGTCTGCCACAGAGAACTAAACAAACACATAACCACAGAATGCAACTGAATAAGATAACGCATGCAAAGCACTTAGCATAAGGGCTGGCACTCCATAGATGTGAGCTGTCATTAATTCTATTAACAATACTCGTTAAAAAGCATTACTCAATCTCTCAGCTTTAAGGTAAAAATAAATTTTTATTTGGTTTTTAGTGTACACATTTTGTTGTCAGAAGCAAATGGAATTTATATATGCAACAATATGAATTTCAGAAACATTATTTTGAGTAAAAGAAGCCAGACACAAAAGGGTACATACCATATGATTTTGTTTGTATGTCTCCCAAGAACAAGCAGATAGTATCAGAAACTGCCTGCTACAGAGGGGAAGAAAAAGGGAGGACCGATTGGAAAGAGGCACAGCAAAAGCTCCTGGGGTGATGGAAATGTTCTCCATCTTCTTTGGGTGGTGGAACATGGATGTACAAAATGGGAAACATTTTTTAAACTGAACGCTTAAGACCTGTACATTTTATTGGATATAAACTATACCTGAATTTTTAATTTAAAAAGCAAATACCTCCTTGTAATTGAGAGTAGGGATGTTATAAACATAGGTGATTTCGAGGAGGAAAGATTAGAATAATTGAGAAATTTGCAGTCAAAAACTTACGAGTTACGGCCCAGGGAGGACAAATACATGTATTTATTTATTCTTCGCGTTGAGAGCGCACCTCCCATTTACACGCACCTCAGCCATCTCCTATTGTCTCTCCCAGCTCTGAGCGCTGGCTCATTCTTCCACTCATCTCAGAAAGTTTGCAGTCTCTGCCTATACTACGATACTAACAGAGTTAACAAAAAGAAAGACTATGAATACTCAATCAAAATAGCTATGTTTTTATTAAATAGACCAGCAGCTGTGTGAGCAGAGACTTGTAAATGCATCTGTTCTACAGGATTTTATGTTTAATTCAATTTGTTCAAATCAGAGCAGCAAGGCACTATAACTATGGGCTAGACAAGGAAATAGTTTTGCAAAAACAGAATCCTACATGAAAATGGCATTTGTTAGAAAAGAACTGCACCTATTCATTCATTCACTCATTCATGCAACAAGCACTTACTGAGCACCTATTCCATCCCCATCATTGTGTGTGGTGCTGGGAACACAAAGGTGAAGCCCAGCCTGGCAGAGGTGACAGACATCTGAACAGATGGTCATAATACACTGGCGGGCTCATAGGCCTGGGGTAGCACTCTGAGAGCACAGAGGAGGGGAAGACTTCCTTTAAAGGCTGGAGCTTTTCTGGAGTAAACAGGCAGAGAGAATGAAAAATAAACTCCCACCTAACCCCACTCCATACATAGGGAGCTTTAGCTGTACCCATAATGTTTTCTTTCTAAATCTGGGCTGGAAGTACATGGCTGTTCTGTATCTTATTCTTTTAGTTTTTTTCTCTGTCGACTATTTTGTAATGAAAAAATTTAGTGTAATCCACCAAGTAGTGCCTGTAGACTTCGAAAACCTTCCCCACCAGCAGCTCCTTCTTCCACAAGAGACCGCTTACAGTTGCCAGGGTTAACTACTCTGAAGTGGAAGTAAATGGGGAAAAGAGACAGGCTGAGGAGTTCTCTAGTGATAGCTGTGTGTCAGGCCTGGAAAGGCACAAGGGGTGTGTAGGACATATTCCAATTTCACTTTATATAGCCACAGGAAAAAAATGGGAGTATATACCTTTGCCATAGAAAAAAAATGGTTCATCACAAACAACTAACTCTATTCATTCTGATCTCTCTTCTCTCAGCAAACGTTTACTGCACACTTGCTCCAAGCGACATCCATCCATCCGAAAGCAAGCTCCTGCCTCCCAAGCACCTGCCATCCAACAGCAGGGGTGAGTCAGGTGTGCAAGCTCCAGGAGTACAACAGGTAGACTCTACAGTAAGGACTGGCGAAGATACAGCGTAGGCCTGAGACAGGGGACAGGGGCAAACAGCAGGCACTAAGCCTTACTATACTGACCGTCTTCACAGGCCACACCAACTAACCCTGGGAATCTTGCAAAAACATACGACAAGGAAATAAAAACTATTTTTAATTCTTTTAATTATTAAAAATTAGTGTTCCTGTGCTCCAGAATACCTGATATTAAAGGGTATGAAATGTTCAGTAATGATGCAACAACACTCATTGTCCTCCCGCTCCATAAACGAGCGGTAATGACATCATCTCACTAGCTCCTCCCCACAGGAAAAACTGACAAAGTTCTAGAACTCACTGTGAAGTTCAAGGTACCACTCTCATGCTGAAATAATACTGCCTTAAGCCAAAATGACTGATGGGAATGTGCTAGAGCCTTTAAGCAAAGGCAGACTTTTCTTGACTGGAGTGACTGTGTAATATGTTTACATGGATAATATAACTCAGTTACTTTTTCTTCTTTTACTGTTCTCATAAACACTAAATTTGATCAGTCTTCAAAACAGTTATTTGGAATCTTCATTTTTCCATCCTAAAAAAACTGTTTAATTCAAAATAAAGTCAATCATAACACACACACACACACACACACACACACACACCTCACATATGTATAACTAAGTGAATTTAAGGTACTTTTGAGATTAATTTTTTTTAACTGACTTTCCTCTCCTTCTGCCAACCCTCCTGTAATCCAATATGCTATAAGAATAATGCCACTGCTTATACACCTCCTTCTTCCTACACTTGAGAGTTTAAAGGTAAGGGGCAAGACAGGTTTGCAATGTTTTGATATAATGTGTTGCCATGGAAATGACTGGCTTGTTCCTTATGAAGCACCATGACCTCATTGCAAATGAAAAAGGAATAGGATGATTTCTGAGGATTCAACTCAGAGAAAAATTAATAGCTAGGAAAAAAAAAAACCAAAAACTGAAGAGACAGTCTGGAAAACATTGCAATGTCAAGAGTTATACTGAAATATTTTCAAAGAACTTATAAAAGCCTGACCTCCAAAACAGGAACCCTGTAATCAAAAAGGAAGATATAATATTAATGTGAAGATAAACCATTCAAATAACATGGACCAGTGGTTTCTAAATAAATACATTACACCCTCAATCTTGATAGACTTTGAGCAAAATCCTATGACTTTCTGTGGGTACATTATAAAATTAAACCCACGCCATACTTTTCCCTTCCTAGAAACAGCCTGCTTTTTCTTTTTCATTTCTTTTTTTCCTTTTTTTTTTTTTTTTTTGGTGCCCCTGTTTATACAGCTTATCCCTTATCACACTGACAAGACTGGGAACCACACCAGATGGTCCCCCCAGACATAATTCTAACAGGTTTTTTGTGCAAACAAAAGATAAAGAAGGCTACAGCAATGATTTACTGATATCTAAAGTTGAAAACTGACAAAACACAAACTGCTTTTTTCTTACTGTTTGAACTGTTTATCCTTTAAACTACTAAGATAGATATGGCCAAAATTAAATATGATTTCAAACTACAAAACCAAATACCCAGCTTTAACTGCCATTAAGTTTTGTCTTTGAGTTACCAAAATGTCCTAAATCACATTTTTTAAAAACAATGTCTATCATTCCCTTTGTACTGGCAAAAGGGGAAGAAATTTATAAATTTCTGACTTATAAATCTCACTTAGTTGCTGGCTATGAAATAAACTACTCATCTGGATTTTTCATAAGCAAAGAAAATGCATTTGAATTGAAAACTCCAGAATATTTTCCCCAAGAAGAGCTAAAGAATGAATTAACTGAACCAAATCTGGAATCTTGGCTGTAGAACTAAAGTCTATTCTATTTCAAAATAATGTACCAAGTGAATATAACACAAAACCAAATGGAAAGTGTCCCCCAAATTACTCATCCTTCAAGATTAAAGAGTGTTTACACACCATAAAACAGAAGCTCCCTCATGACAATCTAATTGCAAAGAGCACTGTTTTTACGGTATACCTGAAAATCCAGCAAAAGCCCCAAATGATAATATATAATGAAACTGACAAGCATCTGAAATAAACTACCCAGACATCAAGCAAAAATACACCAGACAGACCCACAGGGCTCTTGTAATGTAGGTCATGACTGTCAGACCATAGCAAAAACATGGTGACCCTTGATAAAAATTAACCTTGATTATATGTAATCATGCACATATTTTGCTCTCAGTAACCAGCCCTCTGAAGTAAGTCCATAAAGCTGCAAGAAGTGGATATCAGAGTTGGCTGGGCACTATTTTTCACCAAAGAAAATGTCTGTCTTGTCATCTATCTATGGAGGTATAGGGGTAGCTTCAAACAAAATAGTCCAAGACCTCTGGGGCCTCCAAACATCTTACTTTCTGAGAGATCTTATTGCTTCAACAAAATGCACTTACTCTATAGTGTGTGTGTACAGATGTCTAAGACTCCATAAAAACCTACACATGCATACGTTCTAGCTAAACTCCTTAACCTTCTAGAGGCAGAATATGTCTGTTTTTTTGTAGAAAAATTATAAAAGTAAGCAAATTAAAATCAGATCAGGAATAATAGGCCTGATCATATAATCTCTTACACCATCTCTTTTTGTAGAAATCACTAACAAAGTCTCTGGGAGAGAGGTGGTGCTAAAATGCTGACTTTCCAGTTAATCCAAACTCATATAACCTCTTACGAAAACTTACAGGACAAAAATTCCCCACGCAGCAGAACAAAAAATGAGCATGTTCACATGGTACAGACACTTTATCCACAGCTAGTTAATTCAGGTAGTGACAGCATAATACTCAACGAGCCAGTGCTGTAAATCTGAACCAGCCAGTCACACTGCCTTCTGCAGCCACAAGGCAGATGTTTACTTCTGCCAGCAGCCATCACACGTGAGAACGGAAAACAGGACCCAGTGAAAGACTGTGCTCAAATCGGTGCAAATCCACGACCACTGCAAGAGCGGCGGGTCACAAAGGTCACGTCTGTAGGGCATACATCATTCAAGGGAAACAATAGGTGTTCTCTGTACAATGCTTCCAAATCCAATCTAAACCCACTGTACCAGGGGTAAAGCACAGTTTTCTGATGTAGGAATATCCAAGATCCAGGACACTAAAACTGTACGAAGTGTAATCTAACAGTTGTTATTTGATGGTCTGTGCCCTAAACCAAATATTTTATTTATTTCTGAACAGAAAATTAATTCTGTCGGACACAGAAGAAATCTAATTTTGACTTTTACAGCCAAAGTATGGCATTTATTATAACTCTAAGACTAAATAAAAAGCATCATGCTGATGTAAGAGATAAAATTTTAAATAAATGCAGCGTATTTTCTTTTAACACATATTAGGTTCACTTCCATCTGCCATCTTTTTGGAGGATGAAAAACTCCCTAGCTGAAATATGTTTGCTAATAAATATAACTTGAGATTTTCCTTTGAAATTAAGCTGTAAAAGTGTTATGAAAACTGTCTTGTTTGCAGACGGCGCCAATCACATACTATTCTCATTATGGTCACTATACACATATTCTTAATATATAAATAACAAACACTGACAAGCAAGGTAAAATCATAACAACATTGGATTCCACAATGGAAATTTTCCATCTGAAAAGGCAGGTCTAACATACTTTTCAAAAAATGCAAACAGGAAATGTGCAACAGTGAGTTGTGCAGTGTGGTCCTTAAAATCCTGAACTCACTAAATGTCATCATATTAGTAGGAAACTCTGGCTACAGGCTAATTTAATACTTAAATGTTAATATAATTTTCCCATTACTACATCGGCCATGAATGTTTTTTTAACCAATAAAAGGTCAGAAAACGGCGCGTAAGGAAGAAAAGAAAAATCCTCCAGCAATATCCTTGATACATAAAGTCATAAATATGCATTATTTCCAGGCCTAGTTTATTAAAAATTACTATACTTTCAAAAATGTGTGATTTGAGCAGAAATAAAGGGAGGAACTACGTTAATAAAAACAAAATCTAAAAATAAGATAACTGAAATTAGGCTACTGTCTTGCCAGGCATGAATATATAAAACAGTGTAATTTTATTTAAAACATGCAAAGACTAAATCCTAAAATAATTAATTTCTTTAGCCACCGCAAGACAAGTGAGTCACAAAAATAGCAATGGATAAATCTTGTTACGAATACTATAATGTGGACCTGTATGTATGATACATGAAGTATAAGAAAGCACGCAGCATTTCTATGTAAACTGCTTCTGAAGGATTATTATGGAATGCACACACTGACTGAACTTAAAGTGCTCGGGTTTTAAACATTAATTTACTTTGACTATGTGCATGTCAAAATGAAAGATTGCTGTCTGGATCCAGACATGGCGTATTAATATTGAACACAGGCATTCACTTCAGGTCAGTAGTCACTCCAAGTCGACTTCAGCAGGTGGTAAAAGTAATGTACTCATTAAAATGTATGTGTTACGAGGTTATCTCCACAAAACAGCTCTCAAATAGAGGTAGCCTTGAAACTGAAGCATTAGATATGCTAGAACCAACCTCTAATTGTCGTAAGTCTGGAGAAAATTGAACTTACCCTAGCTCCCTAATAACCAATAAATTTAGTTGCTTTCGTCAGTATCTAGGGAAAAGTCAGAGTTTAAAATTCCACAAAGCTAACCTGGCTGCATCCAACAGAGTTAAATGCTCTTGAACCAACCTATACAGACTAGAGTATCATTTTAGATCCAGAAGCCAAATATGGGAGTTTTCTTCATTTTGGATGTCTCAGTGTATTTCTTAATTAAGTAGAAATTCACTCCTTTCGAGACGTCCCTGGTGGCACAGTGGTTAAGAATCCGCCTGCCAATGCAAGGGACATGGGTTCGAGCCCTGGTCCCGGAAGATCCCATATGACATGGAGCAACTAAACTACTGAGCCTGCACTCTAGACCCCGCGAGCCACAACTACTGAGCCCACGTGCCACAACTACTGAGCCCACGTGCCACAACTACTGAAGCCCGCGCGCCTGGAGCCCGTGCTCCGCAACAAGAGAAGCCACTGCAATAAGAAGCCCACGCACCACTATGAAGAGTAGCCCCTGCTCGCCACAACTAGAGAAAGCCCATGTGCAGCAACGAAGACCCAATGCAGCCAGAAATAAATAAGATTAAATCTTAAAAAAAATTTACTCCTTTCATTTCAATTAACTCTATTCAAATTATTTTCCCCTTCTGTGAGATAATAAATTTCAGTTCTCCAGACTAAAGGCATAAAGCTCAAGACACTAGAGCTGACTCAAACCAAAGAGATTCCCCCCACCCCCGCCGCCCAAAAAAATTACATCTGACCTTCAACATATACAACAGTGTAACTACACCCTAAAAGCTCAAATACGTTTTTTTAAATTACTTTCCAACGTCAGGGATAAATCTTTTCCATTTATACCTGGCACACCTAAACTTAAACAAGATCATTCTCTTTCATTTCTCTCACTCCTAAGTCACCCAATTATTTCCACTAACAGATAACTCACTTCTTCATTTTAATAACCTTTTTAACGTATATAAACTATCGTCTTTACAAGTTGTTCTTTTTTCCCAAAAAAATACTGATCCATTTTGTACATAAGTAAGCAGACAGGGTCCCCAAATTTGTAATTAATCATTTCAAACTGCTTCATTTACTCATTATCCACCCAATTACTAGATAAGGGAAGAACGGGGAAAAGACAGGGGAAACAGAAGTCTTCTTACAAGGATGAGCCCGTATCTGCCTTGTTCACTGATGAATACACAGCACCACAGGCACACGATGATTTTCTAATGAATGAATGAATTTATAAAGAACCAGAGAGCACTGGAGTTCACCTCACTCATTTGAGATATAAGTAAACTGAAGGATTAAATGGCTTGGCTAAGATCACACGGTAAGTTGGTCAGCTTTGCACAGAGTCTACTTTAACGTTGCGTTTTCTCGTTCTTTCTCACACCTTTAGTACTTATTCTTTAAGCTCAACACAACTCTTTCTAGACATTTATTACGTTTCCCTTTCGAGAAATGTAGGTGGAAAGTAGTGCCTCCCCAATCAAGGGGCTAATAGTTCTAAAGATTTCCATAACAGGAGAATATATTTGAGGGAATCTAAGATCTAATTGGAAGATAGAACAGGGAGACCAAAGGTAGAAAAAGAACCCATGGAAGCCCCTATCAATATCTGTAAAATTTACTACAGTCTAATAAAGACATTGCACCTTCTACAGCTTCATTCAAATGTGAGTAAACTTCTTTTGGCTTGCAGCAGATAAAATGCATTCTAAGAATGTGTCCAAACATTTGTAAGTCCAATAGATTCCTTTCTTACTGCAAAGAATTCCTATTTTGGGGGGTCCCAGGGGCCTTCCAGCACAGATCTCAGCTGCCTCCCAGCTCTCAGATACAAGATGATAAGCACTAGTGCCCCAAAGTATCCCTCTCTTCCAGGATGAAAGGTTAAAACCTCTACTTACGATCTATGAGCCATTTTTCTTCCTTTTTAATTGCCAACCCTCAATTTGTCTTTTCTAAATTATCTTAAAAAGCGGCGACTTAAATATACCTAAGGAAAAAATTCTAACAATCCTGAAAGATTATGTAAAAGTAAATATAATACAGTCTACTGGAAATTCACACAAAATAAAATCATACTAGGCACTTCAAATTTGGTGCCTAGTTTCATATTCAGATAAAGGATTTTTCCATCCTCCATAACACCTGTAGGTTTAAAAGGCAGAACACCAGAATTAAGCATTCTAGTGGCAGCCAGTCAATGCTAATTAGCATGACACGCTTAGACTTATCAGGTGGTCCATGACCTACCCCATAATGAAATCTAACTCACTCCAAACGTTCTTGACCAAAGTAAAAGCATTTCTTTGGCAGGTGGCAGAAGGAATGATGAGTCAGGAAGAAATACTCAACACAGGCCAGATGCCTTAAGGTATCACCAGTAGAAACAGGAAAATTACAAGAACCAATTGAGGAAACTAACAAAGAACAATGTGCCTATTCTGTTCAGTCACTTTAAGCAGGAAATCTATACTTAAGGTGCCCACCAATCACAACATTTGTAAAGCACCGACAAGGCCACTTACTATGGTCAGGCTCATAAAAGGGTCTCAAAAACTTATAAAAGACTACTTGACCTAGAAAAATGCTAAATTTAATTCTTCCAGGTGGTAAGAAATCATCGGTGGTTTACACCTAATAGTAAAGGCAACACAAATGAGAAACCGCCCCTGTACTCCATGGAATCACTCAGTAAATTTTACCTGTTTCTCATGAATGACATGAACATTGATATAAATTCATTCAATGAACACGAACGAAGTGCTTATTACAGGCCAAATATGGTAATAGGTACTAAGAATACAAGAAAAAAGGGCTCTCTCTGACTCAAGTTCAGTCTTACAGGAGAGAAAGTTATGTAAACAAGTAATTCCAGTAGAGTCTAATGAGTGCTACAAGCAGAGATAAAGATAATCTTGGTCGTAATAGTATGTTAAGGAAAAGCCTGCTTTGGAGGTGTGCTGGGGGAGATGGGATAAGGAGGAACGGAATGAGAAATGTTGGAGAAGGATTTCACACCTGATATTTCTTAACCTAATGCTGTACCTCTTTCAGAGTGAGAGAAAGGTGAAAAAACATGACCTGCCCACCCAACCCTCATATTTCTGCAACAGTCAAATGGGTTATTTCACAGGCAAGAATTAAAAAGTCAAAAAAAGATTTATGTATAAGTATAACGGAATCACTTTGCTGTACATCTGAAACTAACACAATATTGTAAATCAACTCTAGTCCAATATAAAATACATTTTTTTAAAAAAGGAGAAAAGAAGCCAAAAAAGAGATAAGTAAGTTCACTAACAATCCATGTCACCTTTAAAGCAAGACCTCCAATCTTCCAACTTCTAATCCCTTATTCCTTCTATGAAATCACTCCATTCTGCCTCACTGGTTCCCCCCACCGGAAGCCATCTATTATACATTACTTCAATAACCCATTCTCATTTCCTAATTAACAGTCACCATCAAGAAAAAGATGTGCAAGAGAGAAATACATAAAACTAAAAGACATTTAAATAGATTAAAATAAATAAAACACATATTTAAATTTAATTTCATTAAGTTACCGTTCATTTCAGAGACTCAAATTTAAAACATACATAATGGTGACTTTTCTTTATTAATACTTAATATAATAATAGCTAACATTTATCAACCATTTATTAATTTTCACAACAACCCTGTAACCCATTTTACAGACAAGGAATCACAGGCTCAGAGAGGTTTGAGAAATACTTACTCAGTTATGCCAAGTATGCTACTTTAAAAATGACCCCACGTTTTTCAAGCATTTGAGTTGATCAGTGTCTTTTAGATCAAGATGAGAACCAAAAATGGGGGACAACAATTTCAAGGCAAAGCTAAAGGGACATTACACTTTCAGATAAAGGGCTAAATATCAGAAGGAAAAAAAATCCCTCCAAGTATACGTTTTATAGAAAGAATAAAAATAAATTATGTCTATTTTGTAATTTCCTCCATTACTAATGCATGCTTAAAGAAACTGATTCTGAGATAAATTTTTCTTGTTCTTTTCCAGTCCTTGACATAGACTGGTGGGTGGTACTGTGGACTAACAAGCATATTCAACCAACACAGATGACTAAAATTTAAAAGCTATAACATATTAACATATCTAGGCCACAAAGAAGGGTCATAAGGTAAGATCACCAGCATAAGTTAGCACATTATTATAAGGCGTCTAAAGGAGCCAGACAAAATCTGCATGATAGATCTTCTTTTATACGAATATATAACGCTGATTGATTGGATTTTTTTTAATCCTAAGTATTTTAGGAAAATAATATTGCTTGTATAATATCACATTTTACTACTTCAGGTCCTACCCTGAGAAGCACATTTGCCATTATGGGGAGCCTGGGGAGGAGCAGGGGGTGGGGACCTGTTGAAAGCATTTTGGGGGCACTTAGCTGTCTTTCTCAGTTTCATGCTTTTTAAAAAAGTTATTCTGAGTGCATTTTTGCACTTTCTAATTTCCTTACAAAAATCCCTAAACACAAAGTCATTTAGGAAAATAATCTTTGTTATTTACCAAATCCCTAGAATTTTAGATCTAGAAAAAGCCTAGGTTAAAAAACAGATCTGTTTCTTGCTAAATAATTAAAACACTCCATTAATCTCTACAATAAGAATATCCTAAGAGTATGGGCTCTGAAGTACTGTAGTGTCACAATGCTTTGCTTCAATTTTTCATACTATTCATAGCTCACAGAACAATTGTCAAATATTGGAAGAAAATGTCTAAGTGATAGTCTTTAGCTACTGAAACAGGTGCTGAATAATCAAATCCTCCTTTAATTATGCATTTTTAAACAATTCAGACAAACCACATATGTATTATTATTACTAGCATCAACAAAAGCAGCAGTAAGAGTGAACATTTAAATATAAGCACATACACTCTCATGAACATAAAAGAACCCCTCTAACTGCCAACTGTGTCTTCACTTCCCCCAAACTACATACATTTAGTAACTGAGACAGTCACTTCAGAGTTATAAGGATGAGTTTTTAATGGAGGAAGACGTTAACTCTTTATTTCTAAGGATTAGTACCTTAAAAAGAGATACTGCAGAAAAAAATAACAAAAACTGAAATGTACAAGTTATGTTGACTTCAAACATTTTCTGCTTTTAAATAAAGGAAACAGTGGAAGCACACCTGAAATTATCTCAGATTTTTTTAATCTTACACCCAAAACAAGAGTCAAGCATTTTATATTAGTAACAGAAGCATTTTGTGCTGTTCTACATCCAGTAAAAATCACTGACAAATTCTGTTTATATTAAAAAACAACTACAGATAGCTTTTATTGGACATAAAAATATACTAATTGTATTATCTTCTGGGGTCATAAACTACGTTGGATGTAATATGCTCCATGAATAAACCATCAGGGAGGTTTTCACCTAACTGTATGGGAAATGTATGCACCACATCCTTTATATAAATAATCCTCACTTCAAGTCAAATTCGTATTATCTAATTTTTGCATTCTTCACCTAGAGAAGCTATTCATAGAACCTAGATTCTCCTTTCATCTCACTACTGCCGGTAGGAAATTCAAGCAATGAAAGATTTTTCTAAATTTTCAAAGGTACTTTTACCATAAAGTAACATTCCAGAATGGATAAACCTATGTGGTATGACCTAAAAGCCACACAAATCATTTATTTATGGCTGTTATGTTTTAATCACTGGATAGTTTTTAGAGGCTTAAAAAAATTAATGGGTTTTGCTATACAAAAGCAACTATGTTTTCCATGAAACATTAGCTGTCACATTAATACAAGGTTTTACCATTAATTATATTGGATTATACAGGAGTCTATGTCTACACGATGATTGTTAAATATCTGAATTTCCAAACCATTTCCAAAAAAAATGTAACCTGGTCCTAGTAAACCTTACATGAATTAAAAATCCATTTACAAAACAGAAAATTAAACATTAAAAAATATAACCTCAATTTAATAATACATTTGCAGATAAAACATGCAACACATTTTTCATCAAAAAGCAAAATATTATATATACGTAAACAGTGCCACCTTTTGGTACATTTAGGAAATGAGCTTCTAAATTGTACAAAAATATCTTTAAACGTGATGAGAGAGCAAAGCAAGAAATTAAAAAAACATCAGTTTACAATTTAATAACATTAAGGTGTAATAAATGAGTTACTCGTTTTAAAACATAAATATTTTCAAAAACTAAAACGTTACCTCATGTTTATATGTTTTCATTTCACTTTCATGAGGTTGGCAGAGCACCATTTCATTTCAAAGAAAACTGAGGCTCAGAAAATGTTAATGCCTGACTCAAATATCCCTCAGTTAAGAATGGTTGAATCATCAGTATCTTGAAATTGTTAGTTTTTAAATTTCAACATTAATTCTTCAATAAGATTTTACAAAATTTTATTTGTATAATGTTTTTTGTATATACTTGCAAGGAAAAGATATTTATGTTTAAATTACTACATGAAGAACATACAAACACTGACTACACTCTCACAGTTGTTTACATTTCACGAACACAAAAACTCTTCATCTAATACAGTATTCTTCCTACCTCTATGCTAAAAGAAAAAGCCTTCACTGAAAACTGCAAAGCCTTCTCTCATTTTTTTCCTCACGAAAAAAACAGCCCTTGTTTATGGCTTGCACGCAATTTGCAACTTACCTAAGACACAGATAAAAAGCTGCTACAAATGAGATGGAAATGATAAGCTTCAAATATTCTCCCTAAAGCTTCTTTGCCTTAATTTGATCTCCTATTTAGGTGTCTGTATAGCATTTTCAATGTCTTCTACTTTTACCTCTTTCACTGATTTCCTGAATAGTTTTTATGAGACCATAACATAGTTATTCTAGAACACCCTCACAGCTCCCTTATTTTTGTAAGCTAGCTAATAACTCAGCTCTCACATGGAAAAAAGAAAATATTCTCAATGATCTTTGATTTATTTGTTACTATGGATTTTACTCAAAGTGCAGTCATCAAGTAGTTTTTCATGGAGCAGACTTCAAAATCAGTTAGTATGTAATGAACCCATCCTAAATTACTGCACACTGCCACTCAATTAAAAAGAAAGAAAGAAGACAACAGCTGATAAGATGGTAGCTAAAATGGTTACTGAAAACACTGAAAGAGTAAAAGCAAAGAGCAAGCCAGAGGGATGGGCCAGAAGTATTACATCTTCTGTGAAACAGAACTCCACGATCAAACGCAATAATCAGACATTAACTCAGAAATGTTCACTAATTAGCCTCACCTCTTGTTCATAACATAGTCAAGAAAAAAGCACAGTATAAGACATAAAATTGGTAAACCTAGCCATTTCTAAAAATGATTCAGTGGGAAAGACTGAATATAAACATGCTAAGCATACATTTTTAAAGGATTCCCTTTCACCCCACAGCTCTTTTTTCATCACTGGGAGCGCTGGATGCACCCCCCTCAAGAGTAAACGACATTCTGGATCTTCTCTAGAGACTCTTGATTTCCCTCCCCTATTTCCAAATGGATGAAAATCCCACTTTGAAAGCCCTTAGTTTTAATTCTCTCTGCTTTTCTCCCTGGGCAGAAAGGGAAAAAAGAAGGAGGAAGTGCCACTCTCGTTGCCACCCTGTACTATGCCCCCTTACCAATCACTGCAAGTAACTCATCTGAATACAAGCAATGCTCCAAGATCACTTCTCTCTCTGCAAATGCACAGGCATGTTTGAAGGAACATCAAAATTTCTAATACTGAATTCAATCCCATTAAATTGAAAGCAATTACTGCTTCCAATTTAATAAGAATGGATTAAATTAGATTCCTGATTCAATATAATTTGTAGTGTCCATGTCAGGTAAAGTGATAGTACGAGGATCTTATCTGAGACATGTCAAGACCATGAAGACTGGACTTGACAGCCACTAAATAGGATTCTACTGAAAAACTCAAGGGACTCACACACATACCACATTTATTTAAACTTTAGAGTATACTTTAACTTGTATTCTTCTATAAAGAAAGAATAAAACTACTTCAATCCATTATAGTCAAAATATTGTTTTTACTGGTTCACTAAGGCACATGCAAAAAACACCTGAATTCCTATCGTGCGACAGGTACTGAGTTTGATGATGAAGATGGTAATACCAGACACACATGGAACACGTTTGTACATAGTAATATTTAATCTTTAGAAAGGACTGCTGTAGTCATCTTCATTAAATAAATAAGGATACTGAAGCACAGAAGTACTGTCATTTGCCCAAAGTCATAAAGCTAATACACGGCAGTAGCTGGCTTTACAGTCTGGCTCAATATTAACAGCTGGCTACAGTCTGCTCTTAATCACTAAGCAACAGTGTCTCTGAGATGCCAAAGGTAAAGATGATTAAGA
The DNA here is from genome assembly GCF_003031525.2 of Neophocaena asiaeorientalis asiaeorientalis. NCBI lineage: Eukaryota > Metazoa > Chordata > Mammalia > Artiodactyla > Phocoenidae > Neophocaena > Neophocaena asiaeorientalis. The sequence continues at coordinate 75,993 of NW_020171827.1, read as the reverse complement.
CAGAAGGAACTCACACACCATGGGAGAGAACATGTAAAAAGAAGATAAATTACCCTAAGACAGGAAGTAGCTGAGGTACCACCCTCTCCGTCTCTAAGCAGAGGAAGTAAGCTGAATGGCGGCAGTGCAAGTGGAGATACAGCTGTACAAGCAGTTACAGCTAATGATCAGATTAGGTGATCAGAGGTATAGTCACAACACACACGCATACGCAAAAAGCCCTTAAATCACCCATATATATGACATACACGAATTTGTGTATATAACACAGTACAAGAATTCTTAGAAACTGTTAAATTTGAGAAGCACCAAGCTACAATGAAGGAATAACCAAAAGGAAAGTCTCTGCAGATGCCTGGACATTCAAATCATCCTGAATTAACCATCAAACATGTGTTTGATGCTGGTAAAGTGGGAATGAGTGGGAAATTTTAAAGTGCTGTAATTTACTCCATTCTCCTTTAATATGAAACCTCTTTAACCTTAATATATGTTCCTAGATTTGGGGATTACTCAAGATGCACCTTATGTGAAGGTTAGTTTTTAGTTAAGTGTGAAAGCCATGTAATGGTAAAGGTATCAAATGTTTGTCCTCAGATTCAAAAGCTCCCACTTTAGCATATGCTCTTCTGGGCCAAAGGACAATGACCGCATTCTGCAACAAGCAGAGTCAGGGCAACAGAGCAACGACGATGTCAAGCAGCAAGCAATGAGCGAATCATTTCACACACGGTCTCCAGCATACGTGTGGTGGGCGGGTATCTGAGCCGGGTCATGCTGCCTCTGAAAAGGTCAATTTGTCTGACTCTTGTATAAGTACTACTAAAAAGTTTAAAGAGCAATGAATCAGAATAAAATAAAGTGTTAACTAATTTAATGACTTCTAATAATTTTATTAGAAGACTATTTGTAACACAAAATTCACTTTTCATATTAATGGCACAGCTGCAGTTATCATGTAATGTAATACTGCCATCTACTGTCCAAGAGCTAAAAATACATCATGTCTTTAATCCAAACCAACTAGAATTTTAACAGCCAAAAAAAAGAGCCAACATTATTTTACATGTTCCAGTGTCAACATCTGAAAAAAAGGTTTTTTCCTCAAAATCAGGGACAACAATGCAAAAAAACAGATTTTTAAGTGAAGCTTTCGTGGTAATTACTCATCTGCCCATTTTCTTAAAAAATAAAATAAAGTTTAAACACAGGCTATTTCTAAATGAATTATCAAAAATAACTTTTACAAAATCTCAAAGGGCAATATGAATCATTAAGCAATTAAGCAAAAGTGAAGTTTATGAAAATCCGTTAGTCTCTGTAAATTTGTCACTCATAAAAATTCTAAAATATTTTGAAGGGGGTACTTTAGGCAGAAAGATTCCAGATAAAGGTCTGAGGTGCAAGATGGAATGAAGAGTAAAGACAGGGACAAATATGTGGATGTGTTGAATTAAACACTGACCGTATAAAATATTAGTAAGTCCTAGAAAAAAAATTCTAAAATATTAAAACTAAAAACTATCTGTAAGTTGTTCAGTATCGGAATGCCAGCAATTTTGAAAAGACTGGTCATCTTAATACAACTGAGCACTCCAGAGCATTTATTCACAAAAATTACTGCAACGAATGTGAGCTGAAGTACTACCACTTACATGCTACAAGAAATGCAAACAAGAAGTTTAAGTGACCTGAAAAGGTCAGGCCAAAAGTGGAACAGGATGAAAAATGATCGAAAGTTCCCAGAGAAAAACGATTAAAAAAGATGAAGTTTTCCCGCATCTACCAGTGAGAAAATTGAGCTTAAAACTTTTATCAAAATAATGTGATTATCATGCAAGTTATTAACTATGACTCGGCATTCACTTTGACATAATACCAAGTTAAAAAAGTCAGGACCTGGAGCCAAAGTATTTTCGAATTCACAAGAGTGAACTAGATTTTCTCTTTATCTCTGTAAAAGGTGAAGAATCTAATGAACCATGCAAGTTCACTCTCAAACATAAGGAAAACATTGCTCAGGATTTAAACAAGAACAAAATTAACACTACTTAATTTGTATGGATGACACACAATTTAGTACAGGATCAAAACTAGTGCCACTTAGTAGGCAGATGGTTGAAACACAGTTTTATGCTTCCTATCACAAGAGGAGATTCCTGTTGAGATGAAAAGACGAGATAAAAAAAAAAAAAAACAACTAAATGCTTCCATGCTCTATTTAAAGAAGAAAAAGAAAACTAGAATGTAGAGATCAGAAAAATCAGCATGTATCCTATTTTATGTCACAGTAACGAAGAGTCCTAACATATGAGTATCATACCACAATACTTGTTCATCAGATTTGGCCTCAAACGACCTGTGACCATTCAAACACTAAATATATTCTCAAGATATAAAGATCTGCCACCAATGAGGACAATGAAAATAATTGACCAACATTCAAAAAGAAATAATCCAAAAACAATAACCAAGGCAGCATTATTTGTGGGGGAGGGGGTTAGTCTATAAAAATTGCTCACTTGAAGAACACACACATGAAATGTTTGTGTTCAAATCATACTTCTGTAAAAAGCCACTGTACCTACCAGGACAGTTTAACTGCTTTCCATAATACTAATTTAATTTTCTCATGCAAACAGGTATCTGAGTTTTAGAGAATGACATCATTTTTTCTCAGCAGGTTTCATTCTTTGAAATGAGAAGCAAGCAGGCATTATCTTATAAGTTATAAACCGCCCTTTTCCTCAAAATAAAAAGGATTTGAAAGAGGCAACGAACAAGCATTTACTTCTCTAAGTCTCTGTGAGGTCTTACTATGGAGTAATTATATTCCTAGATTCACACAGTTGGAAAAATAGCAATTTCAAGTATATATCTAATCTCTCTTTCTTCCCCAAATAGTAAAAATATCTACCATTGGTAACTGAGATTTCTGAATTTCTCTGTATACTGTTTTCAGTAACCTCTGTGTACATTATACATAATCTATTATATATCTCATTCTTATCAATTACAGAGTTAAACGAAAATATTTTTGGTTGACATGTGATTAATGAAATATTATAAACTATTAAGCAATAATAATTTTTATAAATTCCCATTATTCCACAATAACGAAAGAGACCACTGGCATAGGTATCCAGAAATCATTCATGTATCTAACCTAAATGAAAGACCTGTAGAGACTTCCTTATTAAATATTTTAAGGAAGCTAATGTTTATATTTTCTGGGCCTATGGCATCTAGACAAGTAAGAAAGTGGTCCTATAGTCTACTGCATGCAAGCCAGACTAGAATTAAAACTGCTAAATTTCTGAAGTGGGTAAAATCACAGTATGTAAAATTAATACAAATACATATAAGTAATACAGGCATATAAAAGAAATAAACTACATTAACAAGAAAAATAAATTTCACATTCAAGTGATTAAGGAACCAATTTCCCTTTTTACTATTCCCAAATAAGAAATGAAAATTAGGTCTGCATAACAAAGTTTAATATTCTTGTATAAACACATCAAGACTTATTTTACATGGAAGGGTACTGTTATAATACTAAAAACCTGCTAATAGGCTGAAATGAATTAACATGTGTTAGATATTAAATATCACCTAGGATAAGTCAAGCTCTGAATTTTTTTAATATTTAGGAAGTTATCTTAAAGGCTATTTTCTTAATTTTCAAACTGTACCATCAGAATGTATTAAGGTAAGTACAGGCTAAATTATACAAAAATTACTAATGAACACAGAGAAGTAATTCTAAAAGCAGATTGAGTGTTTTTACCTGTTTTAAGACTGATTTTGCTGTCTAAAGAATGAGGTATCAGGACTTCCCTGGTGGCGCAGTGGTTAAGAATCTGCCTGCCAATGCATGGGACACGGGTTTGAGCCCTGGTCCAGGAAGATCCCACATGCCATGGAGCAACTAAGCCCGTGCACCACAACTACTGAGCCGGTGCTCTAGAGCCCACGAACCACAACTACTGAGCCCGCGTGCCACAACTACTGAAGCCCGCGCGCCTAGAGCCCATGCTCCACAACAAAAGAAGCCACCGAAATAAGAAGCCTGCGCACCGCAAGGAAGAGCAGCCCCCGCTCACCTCAACTAGAGAAAGCCCGAGCGCAGCAACGACACCCCAACGCAACCCAAAATAAATAAATAAATAAAAATAAATTTTTTAAAAAAAGAATGAGTTATCAAAAACAGAGTTAATGACATACAATTATTTACTTATTGAAGGAAACAATGCTATGAAAGGAATAACTTTCCAATCTGCCCTTCTCCTCACATCCATCTTGAAGCTAGGACGGGCCAACCACACATGCAAAGGCAATGTGCTATGTGATATAGACTAGTGGTCAAGAGCAATGTTTTGGAGCAACAGACTTTATCGCCCATGTGATTTTAAGTAAGAAACAACCTCTCCATTCTCACCTACGTGAATGGATGCTAATATGTCCTTTTATCACAAGGACTAAGCATGATAACACATATAAAGCACTGGGCCATTCACTGCCTCTCACAAAGCATTCAAATTATGTTCCCATTTAATGTACATACAACAGAAACAGATACAGATGTATGTGCCAGTTCATATACATATATATTTCCTAACTCTGTCCACTGAGAGAACCTCGAAGCACTGATACTTCACAGTAGCAATAAGCACAACTAGTGCCCAGATCTCTGGTCTGGTTCTAAACACTATTCTCCTAATGAAAGGGGTCAGGATTCCTTGGAAAAGTGGTTGCTTCCAAGGCTGGGGAAGGGAAAATACAACACTAGAATATCTTGTGGTGCCAGAAAATAAGGAAGTGCTCAAAAAGGAATAGGGGCATGTTTGAAGGACACAGGAGCCAGTCTAAACAAGGTCCTATGGACAAAGTTGGAACAATACAAGAAACAAAATAAATAGGGCTTCCCTACTGGCGTAGTGGGTGAGAGTCCGCCTGCCGATGCAGGGGACACGGGTTCATGCCCCGGTCCGGGAAGATCCCACGTGCCGCGGAGCAGCTGGGCCCGTGAGCCATGGCTGCTGAGCCTGCGCGTCCGGAGCCTGTGCTCCGCAACGGGAGAGGCCACAACGGTGAGAGGCCCGCGTACCGCAAAAAATAAATAAATAATAATAAAATAAAAATAAATAAATAAATAATGATAGCTCTGAACTATAACCTATAGAATAAAATAAGTGTCCATGAGTTCATACTGATATCAACAAATAAAATGGGGAGGAAAGGACAGCCCTTCCTTACAGAAGACTCTGATTAATAAATGTGGAAGAAAAGAAGAAAACAGAAAATCATCACTAGGCAAATATCACAGTAATAACTTGCAGAGAAGATCCACCAACAGATACTAAAATTACCAGGCAAGAGGCTGAGGAAACACAGGATGTTCATCAGCTACAATGAGAAAAACAGTAACTTTACTGTGGAGAAATCTGACAGACAAGGGGTAGTGTACTAACATCATGAAGCCCCCTGCCCGATGTGATGCACTGAGAAGGATAGAATATCACTTCTGTGCTCGTCTTGCCAAAAATGCATAATTCCCTTACTCTAAGCTAAGGTAATCATAATTACCTTACTCTATCAGACAAACCCAAGGTGAGGGACATTCTACAAAATAATCGATTTTCTTTCAGAAGTGTCAAAGTCATAAAAGATGAGAAAAAAACTGAGCAATGTCACAGATTGGAGGAGACTAAGGAGACATTACAAATAAACGTAAGGTGAGATCCTAGATTGGATCCTGGAACATAAAAAGGATGTAAATAGGAAACCTGACAAAATTCAAACAAGATTTGTAGTTTAGATAATAGTATTTTGCTAACACTAATTTCCCAATTTATTAATTATTCTACAATTATGTTAGATATTAAGATTAGGGGAACCTGGATAAAGGACATATACAAACTCTCAATTTTACTACTTTCCTATAAGTCCAAACTTATTTCAAAATAAAATTTTTTTTTTAATATTATACACACACACACACAGAGTCATCCCCAAGTATGTTCAGGGGATTGGTTCCAGGACCTGCGGCAGAGACCAAAATCCACATATCCTCAAGTGCCATAGCCAGCCCTCCATATCTGAGGGTTCCACATCCTAGGATTCAACCAACCATGGACTGTAAACATAACAGTGTATGTATTGAAAAAGGTCCCCGGATAAGTGGACCCACACAGCTCAAAGCTGTGTTGTTCAAGGGTCAACTAGACAACATATATTAGGTATCATTTTGTTTTCCCTTAAAATCATCAAATTATGCTAAAATGTCCTTTAGTTGCTGAAGTTAGAAAAGATACCTCTAAAAAACTTATCTCTGAAAAATTTAATCAATAAAATACATTACAGATCTCATTACCTGTAATTTTATATCCATAAGCAGCTAGTTGTCCAGCCATATATTCTCCATCTGAATTATTATGAGAACAACCCCAAGTCCGTATCCAAATTTTCTGTATGCCTGGAATAGTGCTGTTAATGAATTAAAAAAAAAAGTCTCATTAAGGGATTTTTTAAATAAAAAGCACTAGGTAATTTCTGGGCCCATTATGCAAAAATACTCACTCACTGCAATCCATTCACAGGCTATTGATTAAATGCACCAACTTAATACATAATCTGCTGTTACACCAAAAATCTAAATACAAGATAAAATAACAGCACAGGATTCTAAGTTAAGACTCTACAAAAAATATCTTTTCTCTGAGTTGTATTTTAAATTCAATACTACTAAATATTACCACTAAGTTCAACTCCTGGAAAGGTACAAACAAATAACAATAGCACAGAAAATGGTTCTAGCAGCAATGGCAAATAAAGTTAAATACATCTAAAGACTACTATATACTAGTTACAATCTTTATTTTATAACTTACAGATATAAATAACTGAATCAAAATGAAAATCTGTCACCCTACAGCACTATTCAAAGCATTCCATATATAAAAATACAGTTCTGAAAAATGTAATATTTTTACAAAGGAAATAAAAGGACTTTCAACTTGGATTGCCCTAATAATTAATAATTAAATAGACATTACTTTAACGACATGTTTAGGACAAACTTAATAAACTTCATTCATTAAAATATAAGCAAATTTTAAATTCATACATCTTATGAATCTGTTCCAAACAAAATAATCAAGTGTATTAAAACTCTCAACAATTTACTAGGTAAACAAATATAAGCATATTAAAACTATATAACTGCATATTCCTTTCTGGCTATGTTGTATTAGAATTTCACTAGAGACCTAATATAACAGTGTAAACAGCACAATAATTTGTGCCCAATGCCTTTAGATGATCCACAAGTATCTGTAAATTTGCTAAGAAAACCCAAATGCCCAAACCACCACTATCTCATAAGAATCACAAATTCCAATAAAATTTTTAATGTGGGAGTAACAATTACACACCAACTACTGTAACAGCAAAGACATCCAGCCAGGGGAGGGTGCAGGGGGGGAGCTATCTTTGTGCCAAATACTGCCCTAGGCCCTGCCTTTAAGAAACTTGCAATTTGACATCTTTTTCTTCTTTAGTCAATGACTTTGCTAAATTTAAAACCATTCAAAAAACAAAACAAAACAAAAAAACATTACACAATTCCTTTCAAAATTTCAAAGTTGTTTTTGTTTTGTTTTGTTTTGTTTTTTTGTGGTACGCGGGCCTCTCACTGCTGTGGCCTCTCCCATTGCGGAGCACAGGCTCCGGACACGCAGGCTCAGCGGCCATGGCTCACGGGCCAGCTGCTCTGCGGCATGTGGGATCCTCCCAGACCGGGGCACGAACCTGCGTCCCCTGCATCGGCAGGCGGACTCTCAACCACTGGGCCACCAGGGAAGTCCCTCAAAGGTTTTTTTAAAAGAGACATTACGTATATCATATACAGTAGTGCCAGCCTCTCCCCTGGTATGATACTGAATATAATTTCAAAAGAAAAGAAAAGCTTACCTATCACTTGGTGGACTGTTTTCATCTTGCAAATATTTTTGGGTATTTCGCCTTCGCACCTTGGGAACAACGTGCTTTCTCACAAAATGCCTATCTTGGGGCTTTGAATCTTCTTGTGACACAATATCTTCTATGTCATCCAGGAGTGTATCACAGGATGCAGAAGGCATCTTCTCTATCACATAAAAAAGTTATAAACGATTCAAGCATGAGTCCCTCAGAAAATCTGTTCAACATAACATCACCCGTGAAATATTCTCGCCAAACTTGAATCTAATAAAGCCTTTAGATTTTAACTTCAAGTTTACAGAAAATACAGGAGATACAGTAAAAGAAACACCAGATAAATCTTATTGATAGTGGGACATTCCAGGGTTCAACTGGAACTATTTCTTCAACAAATCAGTGTCATGGAGAAAAAAGCAGGAAAGAAACTGTTCAAGATTAAAGGATACTTAGAAGATAATATGAACACACTTCATGCTCTTGATCAGGTCTTACTTTGTCCAAACAACTGTAAGACATTTTGGGAACAATTAGGGAAATCAGAATACGAACTGGGTATTAGATAGTATTTGGATATTGCTAAAAATCATTAGATATAAAGTATTGTCTTTATGTTTAAAATCTTATTTTTTAGAGATGCATACTGAATATGTGGAGGTAAATATTACGTCTATAATTTATTTTAAAACAATAAAAAATATATTAAGACATGGGGAAACATTTACAACTCTTAAATCTAGGAAATAGACATGTTGGTGTTTATTATCCAATTCTACTTTCCTGAATGTTCAAATTTTTTATAATTAAGAAAAGAAAATGTGGACACTGCTTCCAGGAAGATGAAATAAACATATTTTCCCTATCCCTCCCACTAAGTACAACTAGAACTCCAGACATATATGTAAAGTAAACATAAGAACACTTTGAAAGATGGAGAGAAGGCAGACCGGCTAGGGACCTTGCAATCCAAGTTACACCACCATGGTGAGCTCCTTGGGTTTTGCTTTGCCTCCTATATCCCAGACTTGGAGCTGAAGAAGCCAGCAACCCAGAAATGCCAACAGGTGCAGACAATAAAAGCCCTGAACAAAACAAAAGCCTGTTCTGTTGCCAAAGAACCAGAAAAGTGGCAGCCTAACAAGACAGAAAACTTTTAGACAATAACCATTCCACTCCACACAAACACCACAAAAACACAAAACTGCAAAACACAATTCAGTGGAGGAAAGATAGCCTTTTCAATAATTTCTGCTCAAGCAACTGGACATTTATAGACAAATAAATGAACAACCACCTAAGTCTCATACCTTATACAAAACTTAATTCAAATAGATCCTGGACTAAAATGTAAAACAAAACTATAAACTTATAGAAAAAAATCGTAAGAGAAAGTCTTCTGGATCTAGAACTAAGTGAGTTGTTTTTAGACTTGACACCAAAAGCACCATCCATAAAAAGAAAAATTAACAAGCCCAGACATCACCAAAATTAAAGACTTTTACTCTGCAAAAGACCCTTTTGAGAGATGAGACGTCAAGCTGTAGACTGAGAAAAACATATTTGCAAACTACATATCTGACAAAGGACTAGTATCTAGAACTCAAAACAGAATAGTAAAAAAAAGGAAAAAGAAAGAAAAGAAAAAAATTCAGTTAGAAAATAGACAAAAGACAAAGAGATATTTCACCTAAGAGGATATCCAGAGGGAAAAATAAGCCCCTGAAAAGAGACTCAACATGACCAGCCATCAGAGAAACATACACTAAAACCACAATGAGACAGCACTGCATAGCTATCACACTAAATGCTGGCAAGGATGTGGAGAAACTGGATCACTCGTACAGCCCTGGTGGGAATATAAAATGGTACAGCTGCTCCGGAAAACAGTTTGGCATTTTCTTAAACTAATCATGAAACTACAATGCGACCCAGCAACTGTACTTCTAAGTGTTTATCCAGGAGAAATATTAAGACAGTCACATAAAAACCTAAAATAAATATTTACAGCAGCTTTCTAAGAGCTGAAACCTGAAAACAACCCAGATGCCCTTCAACGGTTGAATAGTTAAGTAAACTGAGGCACATCCAATACCACGGAATACTACTCAGCAACAGAAAGGAATGAACTATTGACACAGGTAACAACCTGGATGAATCGCCCGAGAATTCTGTTCAGTGAATAGAGCCAAGTGCAAAAGGTTACCTACTGTATGATTACATTTATATAACATACTTGAGAGGTCAGCGTGCGCGATCCTTGTGGTGACAGAAATGTTCTGCATCCTGACCGCATCATGCCGATATCCAGGTTGTGATACGGTACATATTACAGTTTTGCAAGATGCTACCTTTGGGGGAGACCTGGGTAAAGTGTACAGCATCTCCACATAACTTTTATAACTAAGTAAATCTACAATTATGTTAAAATAAAATACTTAAGAAAAAAAGCTACCTGAAAAATGAAACGTGCAGGCAGAACTCAAAGATAACTGCAGGTTCAGCTCCAGACCACCACAATAAGGCGAATGTCATAATAAAGGGAGTCACATGAATTTTTTGATTTTCCAGTGCACATAAAAGTTATGTTTACACTATAGTCTATTAAGTGTGAAATAGCATTATATCTAAAAAAAACTATGTATATGCCTTAATTTTAAAATACTTTGTTGCTAAAAAAAAGTTAACCACCATCTGAGCCTTCAGAGAATTATAATCTTTTTGCTGGTGGAGGGTCTTGCCTCCATGTTGATGGCTACTGACTGGTCAGGGTGGTGGCTGCTGAAGGGGGGTGGCTGTGGGAATTCTTAAAATAAGAGAACAGTGACGTCTGCCTCATCAATTGACTCTTCCTTTCATGAACAGTTTCTCTATAAGCATGCAATGCTGTTTGACAGCATTTTACCCACAGTAGAGCTTCTTTTGAAATTAAAGTCGATTCTCTCAAACCTTGCCTCTGCTTTATTAACTAAGTTTACATAATATTCTAAATCCTTTGTTGTCATTTCAACAATCTTCACAGCATCTTCACCAGGAGCAGATTCCATCTCAAGAGATCACTTTCCTTGCTCATCCATAAGAAGCAACTCCTCGTCCATCCACGTTTTACCATGAGATCGCAGCAATTCAGTCACATTTTCAGACTCCACTTCTAATTCTAGTTCTCTTGCTAATTCCACCACATCCGCAGTTATCTCCTCCACGAAACCTTGAACCCCTCAAAGTCATCCATGAAAGTTGGAATCGACTTGTTCCAAACTCCTGTTAATGTTGAAATTTTGACCTCCTCCTATGAATCACAAATGTCCTCAAGGGCACCTTGAATGGTGAATCCTTTCCAAAAGGTTTTCAATTTACTTGGCCCAGATCCATCAGAGGAATCACTATCTAGCAGCTTAGCCTTATGAAATACATTTCTTCAATAGTAACACTTGAAAGTCAAAATTACTACTTGACCCATGGGCTGCGGAATGGATGCTGTGTTAGCAGCATGAAAAACATTAATCTCCTTGTATATCTCCATCAGAGCTCTTGGGTGACCAGGTGTACTGTCAATGAGCAGTTAATATTTTCAAAGGAATGTTTTTTCTAGACAGTAGGTCTCAATAGTGGGCTTAAAGTATTCAGTAAACCATGTCATAAACAGATGTGCTGTCATCCAGGCTTTGTTGTTCCATTTACAGAGCACAGGCAGGGAAGATTTAGTAGAAGTCTTAAGGGCCCTAGGATTTCCGGAACGGTAAATGAGCACTGGCTTCAACTTATCATTATCAGCTGTATTAGCCCCGACAAGAGAGTCAGTCTGTGCTTTGAAGTTTTGAAACCAGGCACTGAGCCACTGTAATTATCTCAGCTAGATCGTCTGGACCTTCTGGGTAACTTGCTGCAGCTTCTCCATCAGCACTTGCTTCTTCACCTTGCACTTTTACATATGGAGACGGCTTCTTTCCTTAAATCTCATGAACCAACCTCTGCTAGCTTCAAACGTTTCTTCTGTAGCTTCCTCACCTCCATCAGCCTGCACCGAATTGAACAGAGTCAGGGCCTTGCTCAGGATTAGGCTTTGGCTTAAGGGAACGTTGCAGCTGGTTTGATCTTCTATCCACACCACTCAAACTTTCTCCATATCAGCAATAAGCCTGTTTTGCTTTTTTATCATCCATGTGTTCACTGGAGGATCTGTTTTAATATCCCTCAAGAACTCTTCCTTTACATTCACAATTTGGCTAACTGGCACAAGAAGCCTAGCTTTCAGGCTATCTCGGCTTCCTCATTAAGCTTAATCACTTCTAGTTTATTTAAACTGAGAGACACGCAATTCTTCCTTTCACTTGGACACCTAGAGGCCACTGTCAGGTTATTGACTGGCCTAATTTCAGTATTGGTGAGTCTCAGGGAATAAGGAGGCACGAGGAAAGGGGGAGAGATGGGGGAAGGGCCAGTTGGTTTAAGTAGGAGCACACATTTACCAATAAAGTTCGCTATCTCATACAGGCGTAGTTCAAGGCGCCCCAAAACAATTACAAGAGTAACAAAGATAAATGATTACAGATCACCATAACAAATACAACAATAACGAAAGAGTTTGAAATACTGCGAGAATTACCAAAATGTGGCACAGAGACACAGAGTAAATGCTGTTGGAAAAATGGCACCGACAGACATGCTGGATGCCAGGTTGCCACAAAGCTTCAATGTGTAAAAACAAAAAAAGGCAACATCTGCGAAGCACAGGAAAACGAGGTCTGCCGACACTTGAGGACACTTACCGGCAGACCTCCACCAATACTGTGTCCAGACAGGAAGCAAGGGCTTCACAGCATCATCTCATTAACCATTCACAACAACTCCAGGAGGTAGGTGGCGGTGTTATGCTCACTTTAAAGAGTAATCCAGGGAATTCCCTGGCTGTCCAGTGGTTAGGACTCCGCACTCTCACTGCCGAGGGCCTGGGTTCCATCCCTGGTCGGGGAACTAAAATCCCATAAGCCGCGTGGCACAGCCAAATAAAAAAAAAAAAATGAAGAGTGATCTAAAACACAGAGAAGCTAACTTACCCAGAGCAGCTCAAAGACTCCACAGTAGATGAGCCTGAGCCCACGTGCTGTGCGAGACTCTACGGCCTACTTAATTACCCGGAACGACCACTTTTCATCCGGGTCGCCTAAACCAGTTACGGGTCCTACACTCTCCTCTGGTCTCGAGTCTTTCTGATGAATTTTCCTTCTCTTCATTTGTCAGATACCCATCTTTCCATTAACAGAGCATTTCCAGCCAGGCTCATTTTGTGCCCTTGGCTGTAATGCACTCTTTACAAGTATGACAAACTAGGCCCTGTAAATCAGACAAATCTGTGTTCAAATCTCAGCTAGCTTTACATTGCTTAGAAGAACACAAGATCAGAAATAGCCCAGATGGCAATCAGTCAAGAACTGTTCAAATGATAGTGAACACCCGTACCACGTGGTCAGAGTAGGACTGTCAGTCACAGGCCTCCTCCTTCCCCAGATGCAGCCATGGCACATGAGACCCATTGCCAGAATAATTCATCCTCTGGGCCACAACGATTGGTGCAGGTTTGGACGTGACAAGCCGAGCCAATGAGAATCATCACGAGAACTTCTATGCCAGGGCTAACAGGAGAGCTGGCTTCTCTTTCACTGAAGTGACTACGTTAGGAGCCTGTCAACTTGAGGATACTGGGGGCCATCTTGCCTGCCACAAAGCAGAAACCTACCCAAGGCAGGAAAGCCTTCTAAGAGCTGGAGAGACAACGAGCAATACTGACATTATTTGAGCAACTGGGTCCAACCAATGCCTGCAGCCGGATGCAGCCCTGCCCTGCCCAGTCACGTGAGCTAATAAATTCCCTCTGTGGCTCAAATTCACTTGAGTTCGGGCTTCTGTTCTTGCGAACGAGAGCCCTGGCCGACTCAGCAAACTACAGGTAAGGTGAAATGAACTAGGTTAGTCTTTCCCAAATTCGTTCTATTTATTGACTATCAGTGAAGACACAGTTCTGTGGTCAAATAAATTTGGGACAGTCTGCGTCTTACAGGCTCCCAGTATGCATTAGTAGAGCAAAGACTGGGAAGCGCTGCGGTAAAGAAACTTAAACTCGCTGATCTTAGGAGTTTTCTGAAAACTAATTTCTCACAGATCTCCTGTTCATGAGGCTGCAGACGGTACTGAAAACAGAAGGCCTGAATGAAGCCAACCCTCAGACCCCCTCCCACATCCTGTACACATGGATGACTTCATTCTCTTACCGGGAAATGGGTCTTTGCCCACATATCAATCTGTTACAGTGAATGAACTGCCCACCCCCCTTAGAGCAATCCCTCTACTCTGACCTGCTCCAGCACAGAATTCCAGCCATGCTTCCTCTTCTTGCATCATCACTAATTGTCTCTTTACTGAATCATTACTATCTGGGTATAAACATACTGTTATTTCTCCCATTTGAAAAACAAAAACCTTATCCTGGACCCCACTTCCTCTACCTACTAACTCCACCACATTTCTCTCCTTTAAAAGAAAACTCCTGGGCTTCCCTGGTGGTGCAGTGGTTGAGAGGCCGCCTGCTGGTGCAGGGGACACGTGTTCGTGCCCGGTCTGGGAGGATCCCACATGCCGCGGAGCGGCCGGGCCCGTGGGCTATGGCCGCTGAGCCTGCGCGTCTGGAGCCTGTGTTCCTCAATGGGAGAGGCCACAACAATGAGAGGCCCACGTACCGCAAAAAAAAAAAGAAAAGAAAGAAAAGAAAAGTCCTTGCAAGAACTGTCTCCAATTTCCCCCTCCCATTCTCTACTAAACCGGGCTTTCACCCCAACCACTCCACCAAAACTGCTGTCCTGATTTCAGTGACTCACAACAGTGTACACGGTGGTCAATTCTCAGCCATCTCGCCTGACCCGGTCTGCAGCATCTGACACTACGGTCCATGCTTTCCCTCCTAAAGCGATCTTCTTCACTGGCTCCTGGAATCCCACATTCTGAGTTCTCCTCCTACCACGTCAACCACTCCCCAAGTCTCCTTTGCTGGTTCCTCCTCAACTCTCCAACTTCTCAATGTCGGAATGCCCCCAGGGCTCCGTTACAGGACTTCTCTTCTCTAGTTACAGACACACCCTAGGTGATCTCATCCAGTCCCAAGGCCTTGCAATACCAACTGTATGCTTATGTGACCAGCCCCAGTCCTCCCCTGAACTTCAGGCTCAGATGTCCAACTGCCTATTCAACACGCCTGCTTGAATGTCTAATAGTTACTTCAGAATTAAAAGGTCAAAAACAAAACTCTTGATCCTCTCCCCACCTTACCCCACCTGCAACCAACAACATCACACCAGATCCTCCCAGAACTTTCCCCATCTCGCTTGAAGGCAATCCCAACCTTCCACCCACTCAGGCCAAAAATCCTGGATCCATCCCTGACTCGTCTCTTTCCTTCACCCTAAATCCAACCCACCAACAAAAGCCTGCTGGCTTGACCTTCCAAATATATTCAGAATCTACTTCTGACCGTACCCACTGTTACATTCTTGGTCCAAACCAACAGTAACTCTTGACTGGATTACTGTAATAGTCACCCTGCTTCTACCCTTAATTCCCAAAAGACACTTGCAGCACGTAAGCCAGGGATCCCTTTAAAACCTAAATTCTTCTCAGGCTTCTGATCAAAACCTTCCCTTGGTATTCCACCTCAGAGTAAAAAGCCCCAGAGTAAAAACTGCTACAGAGTTCTACTCGGACATAATCAGCTTCCTGTTACCTCTGGGACCCCACTTCCTACCGCTCTCCCCTCTCACTCCACTCGGCCACACGGGCACCCTGGCTAGTTCACACTCACCAGGCACACACTCATCTCAAGGTCTTCGTCTTGCCTGGAATGCCTTCAAGTCCTTTGGGACTTTTTTCAAATGTCACCAGTGAGGCCTTCCTGAGCAACTCCCACCTCACCACGTACACACGCCTCCTATCCGCCTTCCCCGCCTTGTTTCCTTACCACAGCAGTTCACCACCTGCTTAGATATTACAGGGGAGCAAACGTGCCACCCCAAAATGTCTGCCTGCCATGCAGATTATTTTGAGCTGAAAACAATCAAGGACCAAAAGATTCAGGAAGAAACTCTGACCTTCCCCATAAATGCCTAAAAGAATGTAAACAGAGCACCTGTTCCAGGAAGGGAGTAATCACCACAGATTAACTAGAGTATGAACTACATGTGCGCAGACAGGGAGGAACCTAGCAAAGTCTGTTTGTTAAAATTCCTCTGTTACCAAACATTTGCTTTTCCATGGCATGGCAACTGCCTTCCTCCCCTCTGAGGTCCCAAACCACTACCCACAAGACCCTTTTGTCTTTAGCTGAAGACAGAAGGGTTTAAGGCAACGGTTTCAACCACTTGGGAGAGTTACTGTTTGCCTGGGTCTCCCATGTATACGTTATTAAACTTTCGTTTGATTAGCCTCCTGTTAATCTGTCAGTTTAATTCTTAGACCAGCCAGAAGAACCTAGAAGGGTAGAGGAAAACTTCTTCCTCCATGAAAATATCTTCATTATTTTGTTACTATCTCTTTCTGCTTGGATTTGAGGTAAAGGCTTTTGGGTGCTTTGTTCACTGCTTTATCCCAGGTGGTGCCTAGAACTGTCTAGCACACTGCAGCTTCTCAATAAATACTTTTTACTGTACACTACCCAGTCTAACAAAATATGCCCCCTCTGCTACCTCCCACTCTACCCCAACTGTAATAATTTTTCAGACATTCTCTGAGCAGGCCAAACTAGCTTCTGACTCAGGGCCTTCACACTTGCTGTTCCTCTGCCTTGAATATCATCCCCAGATATTCGTATGCCTTGCTGCCTACTTCTCTACTCAAATGACACCTTGGAGAGGCCTTTTCCTAATCACCCTATCTAAAATAAGCACACACTGACTAGGCATCCCACACATTCTCACCGGCCTCTAACCCACTTTACGCTTCATTTTTCTTCATAACACTTACCTACCTGACTCCAGGTAGGTATATAAGTGCATCTGTCTTTCTCACTACAGTGTAAGCGCCATAAGAACAAGGGTGTCATCTCTTTTTCACCACTGTATCTACAACACCTGTAACAATGCCTAGCACACAGCAGGCGCAGAATATCTGTTGAATGAATGGATACATAAACACTTGCTTAAGCTGAATTTAGCTAGCCTTTCTATAACACAGGAGGAAATTCTTACAGTAGGTGGGAAGGTGAAATAAATACCTAACCCCTACGGCTTCTTCTATAAACTATGATTCTATGAAATAACAAAGTTAAGTGAGAAAGGCTAAGACCAGGTAGTGCCTTTCAATGTTACTAAAGAACTACTGAAGGATTATAAATTGAATGACATATTTTAATTTTTTTTAATTACACAATATTTACATCCCATACACAATTGCTTATGGATCCACTGAAGGGAAACAGTATGGAAGAAGAGAGATGAGAGGGGTCCGTCCACTGCAGTAGACATACAATATCAGAGTTAGGGAAGCAAGGAACACTGCTAAGCCTCTTATTTTACAGAACTGAAGTCCAGAGGAGCTAAAAGATTTGTCCACTGATAGAGCTAAAATTAGAACCTAGGCCCTGTCTCAACACCAAGCTCTCCCCACATGGCTCTGCCTCATTGGCAAAGCACAAATAATACAAGAGTCTAAGGCAACCCTAAGAAAGAAAAACATTCCAGAAAAAAATGGGCAAAGGCAAAACCGGCAACACACTTAAGAAATGTAAATAGCCGTTCAGCATAGGAAAGAATGCTCAAACACACTAAGGGCATGTGTTTAAACAAGGAGTTATTTTCCATCTACCCCACTGATAACAAAGACTGACAAACACCCAACTGTTAGCAGAAAGCATGGTAAAACTGACATACCCTTTCTGAAGGGCAATCTGGCAATACATATCAAACTTTAAAATATATATCCTTTTGCCCAGCAATTCCATTTCCAGAAATTCACTCTAGGGAGACAAGAGAGACAAATACATAATGTAGAGGTTCCTAAACCTGGCTGCATATAATATGCACCTGAACAAACTCACTCATCACTATTAATCAGCTTAAGCTCTTACTGCCAACAAACTGGTAAATGGAATTGTTAGCCTTCAGAAATTATTAAATAAGTGAATAATAATGAAAGTTTGAGAATAAAAGGAAAACAAGATAGTAGTTAAATGGAACAACAGGATCGTATAAAGTTTTTTCTCAAAGGTAGAGGAAATCAAGTTTAATAAAGGAAATAAAAACAGTAAGTGAAAAAAGGAGATATTGAAAATGATGAAGAGAGAATAATATAGAGTACTGGTTATTTACAGAGGTGATTTATTAGGAGACCTTTAGAACAGCAAATACCCAGGCCCCATTCTCCAGAGTGGAATTTGAGGATGGGAAGGTAAAACCTGCCCAGGTGGTTCCACTATACACCTCTGATTGAGAACCACTGTTCTCCTACAGCAAAGGTTCTCAGGCTTGAGTGTTCATTATGGTCACCTGAGGAGCGATGGAAAATTACCGACAACTGAGCCCTGCACTAGTTGAATCAATCGCTAGAACGGAGCCTGGACATCAGTATTTTTTTAAACTTTCCAGTAATTCTCATATGTGTCGCCACAGTTGTGAACCAAAGTCCTACACCAGTAGTTTTCACAGTGCGGTTCCCACACCAGCACAATTAGGGTCACTGGGGAACTTGTTAGAAATGAGAAGTCTGGGGTCCCACCCAAAATCTACTGAACCAGATACTCTGAGTAAAGCTCAGCAATCTTTAACACGCCCTCCAGGTGACTGTGATGTGCACTACAGTTTGAGAATCACTGTCCTAGAGTTATTCTTTCATAAAAATCATCCAGAATGCTTGTCAAAAATGTATTACCTGGTCAGCTGATTTTCAACAAGGGTGCCAAGAAAATTCAATGGGGAGAAGAGTAGTGTTTTCAACAAATGGTGCTGGGACAACTGGATAGCCACATGCAAAGAATGAAGTTGGATTCCTACTTCACATCACATACAAAAATTAACTCAAATTGATTGCAGACCTAAATTTAAGAACTAATGCTATAAAAATCTTAGAAGATAAGATAGGTGTAAATGTTCATAACATTAGATTAAGCACTGGTTTCTTAGTTATGACACCAAAAGAATAAGCAACAAAAGAAAAAACAGACTGGACTTACATGTCAGACTTTCATATTTAAGACTTTCATGCTTCAAAGGACACCATCAAGAAAGTGAAAAGAGACCTCATACAATTGGAGAAAATATTTGCAAATCAAATGTCTGATAAAGATCTGGTATCAGAATACATATAGAACACTTACAACTCAACAACAGAAAAATAACCCAATGAAAAAAGGATTTGAACAGACATTTCTCCAAAGAAGATATACAAATGACCAATAACATGATGAGATGTCAACATCATTAGCTATCAAGAAAATACAAATCAAAATCACAATGAGACACCACTTCACACACACTAGGATGGCTAGAATAAAAAAGACAGAGAACAACAATGTTGATGAGGTTGTGCATTAGCTCACCCAGAGAAAGAGAACAGAATTTCTTCTAATTGGAAAGAGGACAGGACCAAGCCTTAAGGAACTCCATGTTTACCTGCCATACAGAAGAGAACCAGCCTATAATGGAGATCAAGAAGAAGCCACTAGAGAAGAAGAAAATCAGTGGGTCACAAAAGAAAAAGGAAGCGAGCATGTGAAAGACGGTGGACACAGTGAGCGCTGCTTAATGCAGGTAATGCAAAGTTAAGTAAAATGAATGAAAACGTTTCTTGGATTTAGTGATAGGGAGATCTTGGCGTTTCCAGATAATGATGGTGGCAAAATCACTAAGAAATTAAAATTAGGTTACCTTTCTGCACGTTATAATATGTAACACGTCACTCCAACATAAAAGGCTTAAAATAAATGAGTACCTTGATTATTCGCAATTAGTCTCAAATCTTCTTGAAAGATGAGTCTGGAAAATGAAAACTGATTAGAAAAAGCAAGCTCGCAACAACTTCACAAAACCACGGTAAGGGCTCTTTAAAACTACCTAAAAGGGATTAAACTCCATAAAGGCTACTTCATACATCAGGGTTAATGATGTTCCATATTACTCCCAATTTCTTTCTGATTAGGCCAGGTGTGTTAACATCTGCCACATTTGCTATGACTAAGATCCAGCGTCTGGCAGTAGTTAATAAATACTATCCAGCACTACAACACGTCTGCGTGATTCAAGTAATACCGAGAACTACATAACAGAAATATGGCAATTAAGTAAGTATCCACATCACCTGACACACCAAAGACACGTATCGTCCCGAGATTCAGAAAGGTTTTATCAGTAAACAAGAAAGAAAAGTGAAAAATCAAGACACCTGATCTTCAGACCAACTTCAGTTTAAATGTCTGAGATACAGCTCTGTGAAAGCTAGGTAACTGTGAAAGCCTTGTCCCGTCCCACAAACTCACTAACGCAGAAAGTGGTAAAACGAATGAAGTTAGATTTGACAATACGAAACGAGTTCCCTTAAATACTCCTTACAGCCCTGCAGCACATAAGGCCAAAGACCCGTCCTCACTTCTGGCAGCGCTACCTGCCTCCCAATTACCCCAGCTCAGCCGGTTAAGTTCCCTTTTAACTGCGAAACAAACCAGCAAACCTCCCGGGAAAGACTAAAACTGGGGAAACAAGGCTCCGCCGTAAAAGGAACTCTGGCCAAACTCTGCCCCACACTGATCCACCCGCCACCCTTACCCAGCAGTCACGAAATAACAAGCCAGCCAAAAGTAAGAGAACCTACACGCCACTCTCCGGAAACTGCAGCGACTTTAGATGGAGCTCGCCATGACACATACGTCCCGCCACGCTCTTTTACGCATGCTCGCAGACGGTGGCCCAGAGAGATCAAATTACTGGAAGTGCGCGTTCAGGTTCAACTTGGTTTAGTAATGATTTCATTTAACGATTCTTTTGGTTGCCAGAACGAAAATAATACCTTCAAGACCTTGAGTTCTTAGAATCGTTTAATAGCTAACTTCTCCTGAGCTCTTACTACGTGTCGAATATTGTGTTCAGAGCTTTCCATAAACATTATCTCCTCATTTACTATTATACTTATTTTACGAAAGAGGAAACTGGGAGTTTAATTACGTGCCCAGAGTGATTCTGGTAGTAGTGACTGTCCTGTGTGCTAAACCCAACTCTGCCGGACTCCCAGAGAATCTGCTGTTTTCATTACATTTTACCAGCTTCCTCGACCTTTTGTGAAAAGAGGTCATATTAAAGAAAATGGAGAAGGGTAAAAAGATAACAGTTGGATTAAACTTAATATAGATCATTTAACACCAAGCAAGGTTTTTTGTTGTTTTTTGTTTGTTGGTTGGTTGGTTTTAATGCTTAGAAGACAGTCTAGGAGCAGCAGTTTAGCAGAGAAAGACAACTTTCATGGAGTATATACAGATTCTGACCTGGTTACCTTACATGAGTTATCTCACCTTATTGTTCTTTACCCCAGACACTGACCTTGTTTACCAGAAAAGCATTTCCACTTTAGAAAGTGAAGACAATAACCATGAAAGGAAGTCGAAATTATGCGTGACTCTGGGTTTCACAGTGATTTGGGGCAATTGACTTATTTTGTAAATGACTTTCCTAGTGCATTTCCCTCTAGCTAAAATGGCACGCTTTGCTCATCCAAAAAAAAAAATCTGAACTGTGACCTAAGGTCCACAGCAGTCTTCACGCAGCTGAATTAGAATTGTGTGCTTATGTTGCCCCATCTCTTTCACTAGACCAAAAGTAGGCCCTGGGTCACCTTCTTCTTGGTGGTCATCCCACTGCCTAGCTCATAACCTTGCACTTAATAGCCTCTCAATAAACATGTTGAATCAATGAATGATTGTACCCCTTCTCCCCAAGATCTGGTTAAGTTCAAACAAATTTCACTGAGTGCATACCATATGATATGCACTTGCTGGATGCTGGAGCTAGAAAAGAAGAAAGACACTCCCTACCACTCTTTTAGGCTACTGCAAGGATATAGCTTCAGTAGAGAATAGCAATCCCTATGGAAGATGAACGCAAGAGGCCTGTGGAGCACAACAGAGAGATCAGGACTTCCCCCAGGGGTGAAGTGAGGGAAATGGACAAAGGTATTCCACGCTGGGGAGACAGTGAGGGCCAATGCATGGGGGCCTGAAACTATAAACTATTGTACATTATAAAAGCAAAAAAGAGTAAAGTTGGATGATAGCAGAGAAGGCTGGAAAGGAAAGTGCAGGGATCAGATTAAGGTGAGCCTTGTTTGCTAAAATAAAGACATTAGACCTAATCCTGGATGTATTGGGTAGCATGAAAATGTCTGAGCAGAATATTCTCTCAGGAGGATGGGTTTGAGGACAACATTTCACACATGAAAAAAATAGTGAAAAGCCTAAATCAAGTTGTTGGCTGTGAGCAATGGGAAAATGAAAAGGGAGGACGGAAGAGACTGAGGAGGTAAAATCAGCAGGACTTAGAGATTGATAGGTGTAGATGAGGATACAAGGAAGTTTCCAAGTTTGGGGATAAAGCAACTGACACCAGTACTTCTTTGGTGAAATCTGTCTCTTTAGGCAGTTTTAATCTGAATTATTTGAAAAGCCAGTGACACTACCTCTAGGAATTTAACTTATGGAAATGCTCACAGTTATACAAAATGACATATGTGCCAGATTATTCTTTGAAAGATTGCTTGCAATAGCAAAAGACTGAAAACTCTCTCTGGCTTCTCAGTAGGGAATTGGTTAAATATCTTTATGCTGTCTACAGCTCCTGAAAAAGAAAAAGTTTGCATTTAATGCACTATCTATTCTTAAGTGGAAAAAGAAATTTGCAACATAGTGCATAGAGTGTATGACTATAGTTATAACTACAGTTTTAGACATGTATAAAATCTGTGGCAGAATATATAAATAATTGGTAATGGAGTCATGTCTCTGGGAAAAGGAACTGAGTGGCTAAAGGAAGATTTGCTTTTCCCTGTATATCATTTTGTACCTTTTATTTTTGGACCATGAAGATGTATTATTTATTCAAAAAATAAGTGGATGCATTTTATAAATGACATTTGATAATTTATAATTTAGTGGTTTATCTGTTACACTGTAATATTTTATTTCATATGAATATTTAAATTTTAAATCTTTTTATTATAAGATACACATAACATAAAATTTACCATTTTAACCGTTTTTAAGTGTACAGTTCAGTAGCACTGAGTACATTCACATTTTTGTGCAGCCATCCATCTCCAGAACATTTTCATCTCCCCAAACTTAAACCCTCAACCTGTTAAACAGTAAGTCCCTAATCCCCCTTTTCCCCAGCCCCTGATGACCACCATTCTACTTTCTGTCTGTATGAATCTGACTACTATAGGTTCCTCATATAAGGGGAATCATACTGTATTTGTCCTTTTGTTACTGGCTTAATTCACTTAGTATAATGTCTTTGAGGTTCATCAGTGTTGTAGCATGTCAAATATCCTTTCTTTTTAAGGCTAAATGATATTCCATGGTATGTATATACCACATTTTGTTTACAAATTTTAAATATTTATGCCTTGTTTCTCAAATTAGATTGTAAACTTCATAAGAATAGACGCTCCATATTGTTGTTTTTTCAGCCAACAATATAATATTAAATGCTTTATAAATGTTGGTGGTAGACAAACCAATTCGTGTATACAAAGACATGCTAAAAATGCAAGTGAATCTATAAAGTAATAGTAAAACCTAACATTTTTTGAGAACTTATATGTGTGTGCCCGTGACCATCCTAAGCCCTCTATGTGAATTATCAAATGTTTTCATCACAATGACTCTGTAAGTGATCCTATAAATAAGGAGTATTACTATTACCCTCATTATCCCCTTTTTACAGAGGAGAAAACTGAAGCTCAAACAGTCTGACTTCAGGGACTTTTTTTTTTTTTTACTCTATACTTCAGAAGAAAGAAACGGTATACTTTCATTAAAAATGTGAAATTTCAAATAAAGAAAAACATTGGAGAGAAAAAAGAAAAGAATGATAAGGGAAACGTGCAAAAAATCTATAAACCTTCAGAGTAATTAACTCAATCTTAATATTCTTTACAGTGAAAATCGAAGAGAAAATGTGGGCAATAATGAAGTTAGAGAATTCTTACCATCTCAGCCACTAATCAAGAAAGAATAAAATAAAGTTATAAAAATTTAGGAGCACAGGAACTTCCCTGGTGGCGCAGTGGTTAAGAATCCGCCTGCCAGTGCAGGGGACACAGGTTGGAGCCCCGGTCCGGGAAGATCCCACATGCCACAGAGCAACTAAACCTGTGCTCCACAACTACTGAGCCTTTGTGCCACAACTACTGAAGCCCGTGTGCCCTAGAGCCTGTGCTCTGCAACAAGAGAAGCCACCACAATGAGAAGCCTGCGCACCGCAACAAAGAACAGCCCCTGCTCGCCGCAACTAGAGAAAGCCTGCACGCAGCGATGAAGAACCAACGCAAAAATAAAAACCAAAAAATAAATTAATTAATTTTTTAAAAATTTAAGAGTACATATCTTATTTTTGGGTTTCTTTGTTGTTTTTAGGAGCACATATTTTAGATTTAGCTTATGATTTGAGTAATTAGCTAATGTACTTATAAATTTGTTCCAATCAGTACCTTTTTATGATAAATAAATCACGCATTTAATTCACTCTTGAAAAATGATAAGTGTATATGAAATTTTCTGTGTAGAATATTAGATAAGTTTAGTAGAATGAAATTTAAAATGGATTAATCTATTATATATGAGATAAGAAAAGTATGTGTTCTCAATTTTTAAAGTTCAGCAGGTCAACATGTATTATGCAAATATATTATTTATGTTAGCTTCCCACAGCATGTGGTGGAAAGCTAACTGGAATTTCTTAATTCCAAAAGGATGAGGGGACACATGAAAATTAATGCTAGACCCAGGGATTTTTATTGGATCTGATAAATTGTCAGAATAAATTCCCCAGCTGGACACCATACAACTAAAGCAGTTTTTAAGCAAGGCTTTTCAGGTGTTTGTTTTCATAAAGGATTAAAAATAAGGAAATAAGTTTGGAGATTATCACAGTGGTCTAAATATGAAACCAAGAAGAAAGATGGTGATTGTAGAAATAGAGAAAAAAGAAAGGATACAAGAACGGTCAAAAGAAAATTTGCCCCAAAGAGGTGAATGCTTCAATGTAGAGGATAAAAGGGAAGGACACTGATGTTCTTAAATAAACTGAGAAAAGATTATATAAAACATGATGTGAAATAAATTAACCTGCTGTTGTCTTTGGGCTAATGCTGAATTTTCTCCATGTAATCTAACCACTAGAGGTCAGAGTGCTATACTTCTAATGTCAACTATTCTATCAATTTACACAAATTGGTTTGGCTCATTTCTGTAATTAATTGTATCTTTTCCTTCTCCCACTCTCACTATGGGTGGTTTGGGGGCTGTTTCTGTGGCCCAGGCCAAAGCCACGAGATCACCACATTCCCTTGCCTCAGGGCAGGTAACCCATGCCAGGCCAGAGTGAATTCTGGGCTCTCAGTCGAGTGGGAGAATCTGTGGTTGGAGCTTCCAGGACCACCACGTGGAGAACACCTGCCTGAGACCCAGGCTATTTCGGAGGAAAGTAGAGCTGAGCGATGTAGGGAGAAATCAATAAGTTCTGAGGACAGCTGTAAGCCCCCTACATCCACATGCCTGGAGCTAGATTTACTTCTGAGCTCTTCAGTTCTGTGAACAAGTAAATCCCCCCTTTTTATCCCTGAAGCTAATTTGAGTGGGTTTCTTTCACTTTCAACCAAGAGTCCTGGCTCATCTTATTTTTACATATTCTCTTAACTTTTAAACAATTTATAACAGTTGTCTAACTCCCTGATTGGGAAAGAGGCATATGATGTTTTCTCTGTCCTTCAGTAATACATGACTCAAATAACAAACTTACTGAGTTATATAATAATATATTTATTGAGTATATACAATGCACCAAGGATGGTTTTAACACTCGGGGGAAAAAAAAAAAAAAAACAGACCAAGATCTCAGCCCTCTGAACAGTTCATATGACAGCAGGTAGAGATAGATAATACATAATAAATATGATATAAATAAAAATTATATATTGTGTTCAGAGGTGATAAAATGGCCAAAAATTTGCTGCAGATTAAGGAGAACCAAGAGTGAGGATTGCAATTTTTAAGATGGACTTGAAATTTTTAAGCCTACATTGGTAGGCTCATTGAGAAAAAGACCTTTAGGCAAAAGCTTGAAAAAGATGAGAAGGTTAGCAAAGGAATGTGTGGGGAAAGAGCATTCAAGTAAAAGGCACCAGCCAGTGGAGAGCCTCTAAGGGAAGAGCACACCTGCCATGTTCAAGAGATAGCAGGGTCCATCAGCAGATGAATGGATAAAGATGTGGTATATATATATGATGGAATACAACTCAGCCATAAAAAAGAATGAAATTTTGCCATTTGCAACAACATGGATGGACCTGGAGAGTACTATTATGTTTAGTGAAATAAGTCAGACAGAGAAAGACAAATACTCTCTATGATACCACTTATACGTGGACTCTAAAAAATAAAACTAGTTAATATAACAAAAAAGAAACAGACTCAGGTATTAGAGAACAAACGAGTGGTTACCAGTGGGGAGAGGGAAGTGGGGGAGGGGCAAGACAAGGGCAGGGGATTAAGAGGAACAAACTACTCTGTATAAAATAAATAAGCTATGAGGATATATCGTACAACACAGGGAGTACAGCCCATATTTTATAACTATAAGTGGAGTATAACCTTTAAAAATTGTGAATCAATATTCTTGTATGTTGTACACCTGAAGCTTACATAGTATTGTAAATCAACTATACCACAAGAAAAATAAATACATAAATAATTTTTTTAAAAAGAGAGAGAGAGAGCAGGAAGGTCAGAGTGGTTGGAATGGAGTAAGAAATAGGAAAAGATGTCACAGAGTGAACAAAACCAGATCATGTGTGGCCTCATGGGCCACAGTCAGAACTCTGGCTTTTACTCTGGAAGAAATGGGAGGCTTCAGAAGGTTTTGAGAGGAGGGGTGGATCGAGGATGTCAGTTGGAAAGCTGTTGCAATAATCCAGGCAGGTACTGACGGCATCCTGGACTAGGGAGGCAAGAGGAGGAGGTGATAAGAAGTGGTTAGATTCTGGACATATTTGAGGATGCAACCCATAGAATTTCCTGTAGACTGGATTTAGGGTATAAGAGAAAAAAAGAGAAATAAAGGATGCTGACTTCCAAGTTTTGGGCCTGGACTATAAGAAGAATGAAATTGCTATCAATGGAGATGGAATAGATTGCAGAAGGGGGAAATCAGGTTTCAGTATATTCTTAATTTGTTTGCCTTTTATTATTTTTTTCTTTTGAAATAACTTTAGATTTTTTTAAGTTGCAAAATTATTACAATTAATTCATGTATAACCTTCGCCCAGCTTCCCCAGATGATAACATTTTACATAACCAAAGAATAATTATCAACACCAGGAAATTAACATTGATATGATACTATTAACATTGATATGATACCCAATCTAGGACAGTTCTTCATTCTTCCTTTGTCTTTCCTGACTTTGACACTTTTGAAGAATACAGATCAGTTATTTTGTAAAATGTCCCACAAGTTGAGTTGGTCTGATGTTTGCTGATGACTAAATTCAGGTTATGAATTTTTGGCAATACTACTACAGAAGTGATGCTGTGCCCCTCTCAGCCCATCATATCAGGGAGGTACATGATGTTTATAGGTCTCATTTACCAGTGATGTACCTTGAACATGGCCTCTGCAATGTAACGTTACTATTTTCCCATTATTATTAGTAAGTGTCTCGTGGGAAGATACTTTGAGAGTATATAAGTGTCCTGTTTCCCAGAGTGTATTTGCCCACCATTTTAGCATCCCTTAATGATTCTGGTAGACAAGAATTATTACTGTGCTATTTGACAAATGGTAATTTTCCATTTCCATTACTCATTCTACTTTTATTATTAAGTGAGCTTGGCCAAACCATTGGCCTTCAGGTTAGCATCTGTGTTCTTTTGACATATCTGCTTTTTTTTTTTTTTTTTGGCTGCACCATGCGGCTTGTGGGATTTTAGTTCCCTCGCCAGGGATTGAACCTGGGCCCTTGGCAGTGAGAGTGCGGAGTCCTAACCCCTGGACTGCCAGGGAATTCCTGCTTTTTTTTTTTTTTTTTTTTGGCACTTCTTTATTTTCTGGCTCCACAAGATGCCCTAGGCTCATCTTGCACTTTCTCTGCCCTATCCCTGGAATCAGCCAGCTCTCCAAGGAATAGTTGGTTCCTTTTAGTGGGAAATGGTATTTAGGAACTGGACATGAGCTCATTGCTGTTGGGTGGCATTACTTCAGGAGCTCAGTTTTAAACCTATTAAACTTGAGATAACTATGAGACATCGAACTGGACTGTTAACTTGGCAGTTATAATTATGATTCTGAAGTTTAGGTGAGAAAGTCAGGCTGAAGATATAAATTTGGGAGTTACTGGCATATAGATGATATATAAAGCCAAAACACTAAACGAGATTAGAATTGATATAAAAAGTGAAGAGGATCAAAGACTGAGACCTGGGGGCACTCCAATACTAAGATGAGGGAGAAGGAGAATCAGCAAAGAAAACTGAGAAGGAACAACTAGTGAGGTAGGAAGAATACTAAGAGTGTTGTATCCCAGAAGCCAAATGATAAAAGTATGTCACGGAGGAAGGAATGATCAACTGTCAAATTATGATGATAGGTCAAGTAAGATGAAGACTGAGAATAAATCACTGAATGGAGCAACCTGGAAGGGTAGTTTTGGTGGAGCGGAGTGAGTAAAAGTTGAATGAAGTGGATTCAAGGGGGAGGAAGGGAAGAGAACTGGAGATAGGACTTACAGACAACTTTGAAGATTTACTGCAGAGAGGAGTGAAAATATAGGACTGTAGCAGTGGAGAAAATGGGTTCAAAAGGAAGGAAAAAATTCTTTTAGGATAGGAAAAACAAGAGCATGATGATATGCTAAATGTGAACAATCCCTTGGAGATGGGGAAATCCACGGTATTGTACAGAGAGGGGGAAACTGCTGAAGTCATATTCCTGAGAAAGGACAGTGACTATTTTCTAAGCATTATATCATAGTAACTGAGATATAAATATTTGGAAAATAAATAAAGGCTGTTCACCTAGTTTAAAAAAGTCAAATACATTTGGCTGATGTTATTTTAAAAAACACATTTAAAGAAATGTGACTTTTAGGCTTCCCTGCTGGTGCAGTGGTTGAGAGTCCGCCTGCCGATGCAGGGGACACGGGTTCGTGCCCCGGTCCGGGAAGATCCCACATGCCTCGGAGCGGCTGGGCCCCGTGAGCCATGGCCGCTGAGCCTACGCGTCCGGAGCCTGTGCTCCGCGACGGGAGAGGCCACAGCAGTGAGAGGCCGGCGTACCGCAAAAAAAAAAAGAAATGTGACTTTTTAAAAACTAGAGCTTTCTAATAAGACATTAGTAGTGACCAAGAGTCAACTAAAATATTATACTGGTGATATATTTCACTGGCAAGCATCAGAATGTTGTCACTGCCAGGAAAATGTGGAAACAGAAAATCCTTTTTTTCTTTTTCTTTTTTTTTCTTTTTAACCATAGATACTCATGGCTTTTGTTTTTAAAAATGCATTCATTAAATGCTCTCTATTAGTCATATCTCTCACTGGCTTCTTTCCAAATACTTTCTTACAAGTGATAAATCTGTAGAGGAAATTCAGAGACTTGTAATTCCACGGAGAGAAAATCTCTTTGAGAGTGAGCGATGGGAATAATAAAGGCCACGGAGAGCTTTACTAGTCAGAAACTCTCTGCCAGAGAACAGAACAAGTCTTGCGGTAGCTGATTTCATGAGAATATACTCCCTGAAGCTACAGAGAAACCAGGTTTAAACTGCAACAGCTAGGAGGGGAGGAAGAAGACGGAGTGTCCAGTTTTGGATTATTTGGTTATTCTAAATTTCTCAAAGACCCCCTTGGGGTTGTTGTCCATTCAGTTGGAGAGTAACAGCAGAGATCAAAAGGAAAAGCAAGCCAGGAAAAAAATAAGAGAAACAAGACTTTTTGTCTTCTTTGTTGTGTTCTTATACTTACCTTCTTTAATTTCTCAATAAATGATTTGTAAGGAGGCAGAAAAAAATGTTTAGAAAAAAGGCACTCACTGAATAATTACAGCATTTATTTTCAAAGCATATATTTAATTATGTCATATGTAAACATGGGCAGAATTCATATCCTAAATGAATTTGCTCAGAGCAAAACTGTATTCCCTGAAGTTGGCTTGTTTTGACAAAATTGTGATGTTTTATTAGACAAATGATACATAAACTAGTTTATTTAGTTGATTGCTGATTATCTCGGCTAATGGAGGGAAACAATGGTGTGGTTAATCCAAAATAATCTAAAGTCATTTATATTTGACTTTGAAAAAAAATTGATATTTGGCAATGAATGTGGATGTTTTTAACATTCTAAGATTTTTTTTTATAGATTTATTTATGGCTGCTTTGGGTCTTTGTTGCTGCGCGCAGGCTTTCTCTAGTTTTGGTGAGTGGGGGCTACTCTTCGTTGCGGTGCGCCGTCTTCTCATTGGTTGCGGTGCGCCGTCTTCTCATTGCAGTGGCTTCTCTTGCTGCAGAGCACAGGCTCTAGGCGCGCGGGCTTCAGTAGTTGCAGCACGCGGGCTCTAGAACGCAGGCTCAGTAGTTGTGGCACACGGGCTTAGTTGCTCCACGGCATGTGGGATCTTCCCGGACCAGGGCTCGAACCGGTGTCCCCTGCATTGGCCGGAGGATTCTTAACCACTGTGCCACCAGGGAAGCCCAGTAAGATTTTTTTTTTAACTTCAAATAAAGCAACGAAAACATACTGAGTAAAAACTTACTCAGATCATAGCCTAGCCCTGCATATGTTAAACTTCCAATAAATAGATGCACCAGGAAGTTTCTCAGCTTCCTTATCTATCATTTAGCAACTATATCAGATAGTCATTGTTTTTGTCTATCCAGAAGAACCTACTCTAATTCTATGTGGTTCAGGTGGCCATGGACTACTTCAGCCTCTACTAATGGGAAAGTGACCAAGACCAGTTCAATCAGAACCTAGTATTCCTCTGACCACAATACGTACTGGATTCTACGAGTACATATAACTTGGGTGAGCTCCGTCACCATATCCTAATTCTGGCCGTAAATTCATGGATGAGCACATGGTAACAACTATCCCATGGTAACAACAGTCCCCAGCTGCCATTTTTATAAAACATTACCATGCCCTCTGTTCCTAATTGATCACTCTAGAGTTGACCTCTGACAAAAATTGGTCCAATCAGAGGTCTTTCCCTATGAATTCAAAATTGAGACTAAGAGAGTCCAATATCAGTTTTGACATCTAACAGAAGAGTTGTTTATAAGGGAGCTTCCATGTAACTGTGGAGAAGAGAAAGCTGTTCCAAAGAGAGAGAATAAGAGAAGAAAGAACTGTTGGGCAGAGAGAAACAGAGATGAAAATGAAGAGAGAAGTCCTGGAGTGGGTACAAATGTTAATTTGTTAATTATGTTAATTCATGTTAATTTCCTTCCTTGAAGCTAGCTCCAGTTGGTTTGTCATTGTCAATCAAGAACCTTTACTGATTCTGCAGCCCCTGAAAGTAGCTGAATGAATGTCTTGACAGAGAAGGCAGATGAATGTATTGACCCAGGGTTGGGAATCTGTAGGACAGATATAACAGAAGGACAGGAAGGGAAAGAAATTGAAGGTACCAGTGAGAACAAAGTTGAAGTGGCTGAAAATGAGGGTCAAATTGGCTTGAGAAGAATGAGAATCCAAAATGGGAAAAATCCAACTGGAAGAAGGAAAAGAGCTGAGAGACTACAAGGCATGGTTAGATGAGTTTGTTGCTTTGTGGGAGCCTGGAATCAAGGGGAAGGATGTGGTCTGAGAGTGAGATGTCAAAGGTAGAGGAGCCCCAAACTGTAACAAGGTCCAGGATGTGGCCAGGAGGGTGGTCTGTTGAAAGGAAGTAAGAGTTGGAGTAGAGATTAAGGAATGCTGACACTAAGAAATAGAATGTATAATTTACCTGGAAAAGTGGCAGAAATTAGGTAGAGAATGTGAACCAAGTGTCAAAGCCCTGGTGTATATGCATTTGTTAGAAATACAGGCAATTGACAGAATCAAAATTATACTGGAGATTTTAATTCTCCATTGTCAATATAAGAGATTGAGTGGATGAAGTATTGTATAAAAGGTCCTGACATCTTCAAATACAGAATTAATTGATGTTTGTAATAAATTAAATGAGGTGCAGGAATTCTATTTATAGTGCATACATAATGTTCTCCAGGCCATCAGTTGTGATAAGAACAGAAATTAATAACAAAAATATAAAACCAAAAAACCCTAATTACATGAAAAAATTTAATTCTCCTAAACAATAGACTTATCAAGGAGAAAAGTAAGAATGCAATAAAAATCTATTTAAAAAATAATAAAGTACTTCTCAAAAACTGTGAAATGCAGGTAAACTCTTCTTAGAAGAAAATATATGCTGGGAATTCCCTGGCAGTCCAGTGGTTAGGACTCCACGCTTCCACTACAGGGAGAGGGGGTTGGGGGGTGTCCAGGTTTAATCTCTGGCTGGGGAACTAAGATCCTGCAAGCTGTGCAGTGTGGCAAAAAAAAAAAAGTTAAAAGAAAAAGAAAATATATGCTTTAAAATTATTTTATTACTAAAAAAATTTTTATTACTAATAGTTAATTAAATAAACATTAAATTTAAGATCTTAGAAATTTTTTAAGCACTGGGTGAAAAAATATTAAAAGCATAGTAAAGAAAATTAGAAATTAAAAACACATGACAGGGGCTTCCCTGGTGGTGCAGTGGTTGAGAATCCACCTGCCAGTGCAGGGGACAAGGGTTGAAGCCCTGGTCCGGGAATTTCCCACATGCCGCGGGCGGAGCAACGAAGCCCATGCGCCACAACTACTGAGCCTGCACTCTAGAGCCCTCGAACCATAACTACGGAAGCCCGCGTGCCTAGAGCCCATGCTCCACAACAAGAAAAGCCACTGCAATGAGAAGCCCGTGCACCGCAACGAAGAGTAGACCCCGATCGCCGCAACTAGAGAAAGCACGCATGCAGCAAGGAAGACCCAATGCAGCCAAAAGTAAATAAATTAAATAAATAAATAAAATTTTAAAAATCATATTTAAAAAAAACAAAAACACAATAATTAGAAACAAGAACACAGACATGGCAAGCAAATAAAAAGGAATATAAAATTATAAAGGAAAGAAATTAGTATCATAAAAGAATTTTTGTAGAAATCAGGAAGTGTGTATAAAATTCATTTTTTTAAATACCAGGAAAACCAATGTCTTTCAAGTAGTAAACAGTTGGACTTTGGTACATACATTTAATGGAATATTATTCAGCAAGAAAAATGAATGAACTCCTCAACATACACACAAATGTGCTGCATGAAAAAAGACATAAATGGCTACATACTACATGATTCTATTTGTATGACACTCTGGAAAAGGTTAAACTATAAAAACAGAAAACAGATCATCAACCGACAGGAACTGGGGGTAAAGGAAGGGCTGACTAAAAACGGGCATGAGGGAACATTTTAAGGTGTTAAAAATGTTCAATATCTTAACAGTGGTTGTTGTTATACGGTTTTGTGCATTTGTCAAAATTCTTAGAATTGTACACACTAAAAATGGTGAATTTTATTGTACGCATATTATACCTCAATAAACCTGGATTTAAAAATTTTTAATGGACAAAATATTAAAGAATAATGCTAAAAAGAACTGGTGAAAAGTGTTCTTATAAAAGAATATTCCATAGACTAAAATTAAAATGATATGTTAATAGTATGAAGACAGAAATCTAGATCAAAAGAAAAAAATTAAAGAAACCAGACATAGACTTAAATATAGGTGGTAGTTTACAACTATCTCTTCCTTTTCCTCTTTTCCTTCCCTTCCCTTGTCTTCCTCCCTTGCCCTGCCCTTCTTGAACAATGTGGTGAAAAAAGCCATTAGACTATGAGAATGGAAAGTGGTAGAGCCACTCTGGAAAAGAGTTTGGTGGTTTCTTAAAAAACTAAACATGCTCTTACCCAACGATTGCATTCCTGGGCATTTATTCCAGAGAAACGAAGACCTATGTTAACACAAAAACATGTCCACAACTGTTCACAGCAGCTTTATTTGTAATACCCCACAGTGGAAATAACTAACATGTGCTTCAATAGATAAATGGTTAAACAAACCATGGTACATCCATACTGTGGATACTATCCAGCAGGGGGGACCCAACTTAGGATGTCAGAGTTGGAGTTGGGTGAAGAGGATATCCGAATAGGACAGCACCGGTACCAGCCTGGCACAAAGTATCAGAGCCCTGGCAGCCTAAGAGTAGTGTCTGCCAAGGCTGGGGGTGGGGTGTCAGATTCCAAGTGGGGTGAGGAGGGTGTCTATGACAGGGGAAGAGGCATGGTGGCCACAGTGGGAGATTGGTGACATATAAGAGCGTCAAGCAAATAATATATTGAGGACAGTGGGAGCCAAGTTTCTCGCTAACAAGAGAATTAGAAATAGGAAAACAGAGAAAATAAGGAAGAACGCTGTGGTACTGGATCTGAATTAGAGATGTCAGTGTGAACTCATTTTTAATATATAGCAGTAGATATAGAAGAAAATAGAAATGGAACAGCATGTGTATATACATGTGTATATACATAATACATGTGTGGGCGTGATGTGTGTGTGTATACACACTAACTAGATTTTCTTAAGTAAAACAGGATGTTTAAATCTTAGGATGGTTCATGCTTCAGGCAAAAATGGATTTAGAGCCTCAAATAATTTCACCCAGGACCAATTTCTCCCTCCACATCTTGACTCTGTCATTCATCTTGACTTCATTTTCATTCTCAAGACTCTATCATTAGTTTCCAGGCCAATTTCCACATTCAAATCCATAAAAAAAGAAAAATTAGTTTTCACTCAACAATCTCAAAAAAAAAAAGTCTCATTGCATATCATTGGCTCTGACTGGGTCCTGTGCCTCTCCTTAGAATCCCTCTGGCAGGGGGAATGCAGTGCACTGGTTGAGCCACACCCACCCCTGGAGGCAAGGGTGGAATAAGTTCTCTCTAAAGCACCTGGACTGGTGTGGGACAGGGTGGTCCCATAGAGGAAAACTGGAATGATGAATGGGTGCTGGGTAGAAAAACAGATTTTCACTACTCAGTTCACTCCTTTCAGCAGCTCAACATTCCCACACACCGTTCTTTCCATACATATAGCTTAAAATGTGCCCACACTTCCGTACAGGAATATCACATGCAGTCAAAATACAGCCACTCCATCCTTAAAATAAGACAACTCAAAGTCCTGTCTAGTTGCTCCATTGAAATACATGTCTAAGTTCTCTGGGTGACTCCATATAATCTAGCAAAGCCCAACTAAAATGATAAAAATAACACAAGCACACACACACACACACACACACACACACACGCACCCCAACATACCCAATATATAATAGTATTCACGGTAATGAGAGAACCAAACTGCCAGGATAGTCAAATCAACTGGTCATCACCCTGTGGCAGCCATGGAAGAGCAACCAGCAGGTCTGCTCTCAAGAAAGTACCTGCTGCTCAGCTGGGACGAGTGCAATTAGCTACCAGCTTCCTCAGCAGCACCTTCAGAACCCACCCCAGCTTCTCAGCTGAGGGGAGGCTCCTTCTTAGGCTCCCCCGGGCAATAATTAAGCATGACAGGCTTATTCGTATGTAGTCATTTCAGTCCAACGCAGACGACTCTAACTGCAGTTTTTGCTACAGAGCCGTCCATGGCACCGACCCAGATTTTGTATGATCGGTGTTGTAAGCTGAAGGCTTTCACTACCCAGCTTGCTCCCCCTTCATCTTTTACAGACATTACTCTAGTCTGATCAACTAGAACCAAAACAACACTCTATACCCAGGACCAAAGTACCTGGAGAAGAGAATCAAATAAAAGTGAAGTCATGATCTCTCAGTCACCTTCTGTCTTGGTGACCAAGCTTCCATCAACCTTTCTGTGGAAAAGGGAATAGCAGGAAAAAAACCATACAGTGGTCTCCAGTCCATTTACATCATACACTACTGGACAGGAACAGCTAGGTCTCGGTCTCCAATCCTGGCAATGGAGTGAGATTCTTAATAGGCCAAAATGGTCCCTTTTCCTCCATGGCCACATTTGAGGTGGACATTGGGGAGGATTTCCCTTCCTGAGGTCACATCTCTTTAGCAACTAAGAGTGTGGCAAGAGATTTAGATGTGAAATAGTCACTAGTTTTTGTTTGCCAGACTTGGAGTTAGCTTTTGCTTCCATGCAATTCTCTGGGCTAATAAAAAGCCAGGCAGCTAGTTGCATCTAGAACTGGATCTATGGACTTCTGCTCCTTAGCAGTGGATCCCAGTGCTCTGTTGTTCTTCTACAAGCCTTAGCTTAGGGCTCTTCCTCTCCAAATCCGTCTCGAAGAGTTCAAAACGATGTTCTGGGGTAGGTAGGTGAGGCTATTCTGCTCCAGGCCTACATTCCAGCCACTTTTTTTGATAAATGGTTAATTGCCCACTTTCTCAGGCAGAAGAAGTACATTAAGGGAGGTGGTTGGATAGAATCTGTGGGGTCAGGAGTGTTTTAAAAACATTGATGCTGGCTCTTCGATTTCAGATGAACCATTTTCAACCTAAGCCCTCCTTTTTGGAGCATAAGAACATAGGCCACAAGAAACAGCCAACACACTCTAAAATTCTGACATTGTTCTACTCTGTTCTCTAATGTTCCATCCTTTGTCAATAAACAGTCTGAGTCCCAAGATAAAATACACGACAGTCATTCAACCAGCTGTTTCCTACTTCATATGAAAGGTTAAGAGTTACCAACTTTCCAGCCCAGGAGAGAGGATCCTTCACTCTTCTTGAAACTACCCTTAACCTAGACGTTTCTACAGTTTAGTGTCCTTTACATCCCAATTCTGGTATAAAATTCTTCATCATTTAGAACTTCTTTTTAATTGCAAATAATAGAAAGCATAATCCAGATTGGCTTACATAAAGAAAGATAAGTTATTGGCTTATGTTAGTGAAGTCTTGATTAAGATAGCGCTTCAGTCAAGGCTGGACTGGGAGGAAGGTTAAACAAAATGTCATCAGGAAAAGTCATTTCAATTTCTTGTCTCAAAAAGGTTGGGCTTATTCTCTGGCTCCATGGGGGTAACAAGATGGCTGCCTGTAGAAACATCTTCCCATATTCAATTCAAATAAAAAAAAAAAAAGATTTAAAGGTATGCCTTTCAACCATCCCAGCAAAAGTCTCATTTCTTTTTATTAGCTTGATTAGGTTATGTAACTGTCCCTGAACAAATTCACGGTAGCCAGGAGAATGTAATATTCTAATTAGCCAGACTAAGTCACATGAATTCTATTTTTTAAATTACAGCTTTATTGAGAAAAAATTCACATGCCATAAAGTCCATCCCACATGAACTCTCTGGAAGTAGGACATGGAATGAATGCCTCCTGCAGCATCTGGACTGAAGGCTGGGGAGACAAGAATAAAACGAGCACTCTAAAAAGAAGGGTAAATGGATGCTGTCCATCAAAAGCTGAGTTTAGGGAGTACGAACTGATTTTCTAAGGCTCTCACCTGATATATTGACACTCTGTCCAGTTAACAATTATCCTCTGGGTTGCCCCCAAGATGAAACACTCTGTGAGACTTGCCCTAAAACAACTCAATCATTGCTTTTCTACAAATGTTGAAAAGGTCTTAGTCCTGGTTTATATTCACAGCCCCATCTGGCTCTGTGTTTTGCACAAAACTGACACAAGAGAAAAGTTTTCTGAATTTCCTTATTTAAAACACTTTATTTGTTTGAGTTGTAGTGTTAATTCTGTAATTCTCCAGCAACATCCTGGGAAGGCTGTGGGACTGATTGAGACACAACTCTCTCAGTGCTTCCCAGCTAGGGCCTGACAACACAGCATGGTTCACAGGTGCACAAAATGTAAGGCAGAGATCAAGAGCCCAGACAAGGAACCAGACAGCCCTAACTTCAAATCCTGGTTATTCCACTTCCTAACTCAGTGAATTTGGGAAAGTCGCCTAAAGTCCCTGAACTTCAATTTCCTAATTGGAAAATTGAGATAATAATATCCCAAATGACAGCCATGGGGATTGTAAATGAGATGACCTACGTATAAGGAGAGAGAGGAGATGACATTCCCTTGCATTTCTCTTATGATCTAGTACATGAGTTTGGAAGAAATACTTTGATGACTAAGATCCCATGAGTCATGCTCTGCCAACAAAACATACTGCCTTCTAGGGAGGGTGAATCCTACGGACGGGAGGCCCTTTGTCTTTCTGAATGTTGAAGAGGGTTTGGATACACAATGTTTGATGGTTAGGAGCTGAGAGACGGGGTAAATCTGTGAGGAAGAAGAAAAAAATCAATGTGGTTGGTACTGATGGGGTATTAGCGTGCTGGAGCTGGCTCCTATTGGCTCCCAAGGGCTGATTGTTGGCATTTATTCCTAACTGCGTGTTCAGTGACATCATGTTCACAGTGTAAAAGCAACCATGGTGGGAATATTTACACCACAGCAGTTGGCAACTCTACAGATAAGTCCTTCCCACCCCCGAAAGATCTGGCTGGTAAAAACACAACATTGGATAAAATATATCAGTTGCCTTGGAACAGAGATATCTAAGAGAGATTTATTTGCAGATTGTTTTCTTCTCATTCTTCCCTTGACATCTTCAATGAAGTCACTTTTATTCACTTTTTTTTATGAATTCTTGAAGGAGACGAGGACAAGGGTACAACTGCTCTCTAAGTACTGACAAATGGTAGCAATAACTGTCTTTATCATCCTTCATAATAACAAGAAAAATAGCGCCTTTTCTTCCCCATGTGGGTGCTAATGGAGCTACCTTCCTCACGCAGAGTAGATTTCTTTTCACCTGCTTCATGGCAGGATGTGGTTCAGGGCCGCCAGTTATGAGAGGCCATTTCTCCGTCTGAATCCCACATGAGCAGGAAAGTTCTCTCTGTGGTAGTGACGTGTAAACTGAAGCCTAGAATAAGAAGTCAGAGGAGAGGGAGAGTGTGAGGAAGCAAGGGAAAGAATTCTAGGCAGAGAGAGCTGCAAATTCAAAGGCTCCAAGGTGGGGAAAAGGGCCAGTGAAACTGGAATGTATGAATGGGAAGAGAGTGGCCTGAGAGGAGGTGGGCAGAGATCAGCTATGCTAGCCCTTCTATACCGTTAGCCACCAAGAGAGGTTCATTGGCCTCAAGGAACCTGTCAGCGATTACAGTGTCAAATTTCCTGATGCTCAACATTGACTAAAGCTTGGTTGACAGATTCAATATTAATAAAGGATTGCCTTAAGGGTATGGAGTGCATGCTTGTCTCTAAAAATCTATCTGTGGGTTAAGTCAGATGAGCTGAGAGCGGAATTGCACTGCTGAAAGGTACGATGACATAATGCCACAAGGCCAGGTTAAGAACATATGGCAGCCAGTGTCCAAGATGACCCCCATGAGGCTCAGCTTTATATATTTCCCCCTCACATTGAAGCCGGCTGATCTGTATAACCACTAGGATATTAAGGAAATGACTGTGTGTGATTTCTAAGGCTTGGACTGAGCCTTGAGACTTGCCCTAAGGTTTTAGGGCAAGTCTCACTGACCTGGGGAGGTCAGTGGCCATGTGATAAGGACACTCAAGCAAACCTATGAAGAGGTTCATGTGGGAAGGACTGAGGCCTCCTGCCAAAAGCCAGCACCAACATACTGACCATGAGTGAACTAACTTGAGGTGAATCTTCTGGTCTCAGTCCAGCCTTCAGACGACTGCCGCCCTGGCTGACATCTTTACTGCAGCCTCATGAGACCCCTGAGGCCAGATCCACCTAACAAAGTTGCTCCCCACTTCCTGATCCACAGAAACTGTATGAGATGATAAATGTTTATTGTTGTTTTCAGCCAATAGGTTTTGGTATTTGGTTATGTGGCAATAGATTAAAGCAGACATTAAAAGAAACAACCCTAAT
Source organism: Neophocaena asiaeorientalis asiaeorientalis (assembly GCF_003031525.2). Lineage (NCBI taxonomy): Eukaryota > Metazoa > Chordata > Mammalia > Artiodactyla > Phocoenidae > Neophocaena > Neophocaena asiaeorientalis. The sequence goes on along the minus strand of NW_020171827.1, from coordinate 35,722 downwards.
AAACTAGCTGCTACAATAACAGTAACACTGTTTATTAAGGGTATTCTCTGTGAGTTTTGGCAAGTTACTTAACCTTCCTACCCCTCAGTTTCCTCATCTGTCAAAGGGGACTAATTAATAGTGTCCATCTTTCAGACTGTCTGTAGCATTAACTCTAATAATAGATGTAGATATTTTAAAGAATAAAATGGAATCATAGAGACATAGTAGAAACTCATTAAATGTCATCCATCTTTATTATTATTTGCTGTTATTGTTATGACTATTATTTTTAAAATTTTACTTTTAACCAAATCTGTTTCTCCTGTTTTTTTCTGAATCAGTTAGTGACATAATGATCCAGACAGTCAAAATACCAGAAAACTGGATATTACCCTTGACTGATTTTATTCTTACTCTTTATCCAGTCAGTCATTATGTTCGAATGATTATATATATTAAGTACTTTCAGACAATTTTCTTTTATTTTTACTCCCACTGCCTTAGTTCAGGCTTCCATCAACTCCCATCTGGACTATTAACAAGTTTCCTGCCTCTAATCTTATTCCTCTCTAACCTGTTTTTCACACGGCAGCCCGTGACCTGTCTACAACAAGAACATGAGAAGCCCTTCCCTGGTGAAACTTCCACTGGCCCCCTGACAGCTACATAGAGTCCAGTCTCCTTAGCATGACCAGCACGGCCCGTCAGGATCTGGCTGTCGCCTGTCTCTCCTCTAATGAACCCAGTGTAACCTAGTGTTAATTCCCTCATTTGTTGCCTTTGGTGCCTGTCTTTCAAAGTGTTGATTTTCCTCAGATGTTTGGTGGTTCTTGCTTTGTTTTACTTTTTTCTTTCCTGTTAATATTTGCTGTGTGGACCTAGGTTAAACATCTTATTTCCACGCCCAAATAACAGTCTCTGGTTACCTATCAGTGGGTTCAAGTTTTGATCACAGAAAACTATTTTTGATGATGGCAGGTGAGAGCTGGGTCATGTGGCAAAAGGAGCATTCACACTCTGACACTTGGGCATAAAAGACTCTGCACAAAAGTAAATTATTAAAGAAAATACAGGTGCCTTTCCCACTCAGGCTGGCACTCAGTCCTGGCCCAGCAACATCTGCATCTCTAAACATCTGCTGTCATGCTAACACTGTTCAAGCCCCAGAGAAACACCTTTCCTCATGTCCGTGACCTTGAAAAAAAGGGCAATCCTGTCCAAATGTCCTGAATGTTTGTGAGTTGTGCCCTACCGATTTTGGAAATGGGTATTGTTTCAGCAGGGAGAATTTGAGAGGCAGAAACACTGAAGAAAGAGAAGATACAAATTAGTAATTGTGACAAATCCTTCCTCTCAAGATGAATGCAGTAGATTCTTGCATAATGAAGGATTATTCTCTAAGAGGGCTCAGCATCCATTTTCTTGCTTGCCTTTGTGAATCTGAATGTTCTCTTAAATTAGCTCAACATTTGAAACAATTGTACACGACAGGTGAATAAAATTTACCAATATTAAATAATTCATATTACTCTTAAATTTGCATATACACGCATGTTTAGGCATGTTGCATGATGCTGATTCTTTCTATTGGCAACTAGATGGACCGTGAAAACTAGATATGTGACTAGCTTTCAGTGTATTTTATTTTAAAACTAATAACATTAAAAAAAAAAAAACTAATAACATTAAATAAATTTAAAAAATCATATTTAAATTTCAGCTTTAAAAATAATTTGATTTTAAAATTCATTAACTTTAATTTGTAGTTTGTCATTTAATTTTAATAATTTAAAACATTTTAGAAAAAAATAACATTTGGGCTTCCCTGGTGGCACAGTGGTTAAGAATCTGCCTGCCAATGCAGGGGACACGGGTTCGAGCCCTGGTCTGGGAAGATCCCACATGCCGCGGGGCAACTAAGCCCGTGCGCCACAACTAGTGATCCTGTGCTCTAGAACCCATTAGGCACAACTACTGAGCCTGCGCGTCACAACTACTGCAGCCCGTGCGCCTAGAGCCTGTGTTCCACAGCAAGAGAAGCCACCACAATGAGAAGCCCACGTAGAGCAACGAAGAGCAGCCCCCGCTCACCGCGACTAGAAGAAAGCCCACGTGCAGCAATGAAGACCCAACACAGCCAAAAATAAATTTAAAAACTAATAAAAAAAGAAGAAAAAAATAACATTTGAAACCTTATATAAAAATTAATTTTCATATTTACTTTAATTTACACATTTTGATTAAAATAATTGAAATTTTGTACATTTCAAATATAATTATATTTTATTTTTAACCCCTCAGATAATAACTGTCAATAGAACAAAAATTATGTGAAAATATTGATTATAATCTGAAATGGTCAAGAAGAAGAAATGCTATGGGATAAATACATAATCATTTATGAATTACAGATTTTTTTTACACATTTAAGCATGATTGGTCCATCAACTGAGTATCCAGACAGATGCAATACTATTGAAGTCAGACACCTTTGATATTTTGCAAAACCACGGCTTTGCATACTTTAAAAAGTTTTGTTATGAAGGAGTATTTGTCGTTTAGAAAGATAATACATACATAATATATATGCATGTATGTATGTATTTGTTTATATACAAAGAGAGAGAGAGAGAGATTGAGGGTGACTTGTGGTTTTGGAGATACCTTCCTCTTACCTGGTGCCTTCTACCTATCTTTTGAAATACAATTCTCTCTTTAGAGAGCCGTGCTCATGACCTTAATTTGGAATCTTTCACCCTCTATAGTCTTGGCCAAAGTCTAGAGTTACCTCTGGCGCCTTCTTGCTTTGCTCTCTGACCCAAATAGCATGATAATTCTAACTCTAACCCTAACCCTTCCTTGCCATGCTTTGAGAAAAACATTCTCAGGCCTTTACTCTGGGAACAAACTTTGCTAGAACATAGGGAGGGGAGGGAGATCCAACAGATACTGCTGTCCCAAGTCAGATCTTTCAGTAATTGTCATTATGATGTGTCCAGGCTCTATTTTTCTATTTATGGACAACAAACTTGGGGTTTCCCTAGGAAAATCCATTCTCACCCTTGAAATGTCACTGAAGTGACTTTCTCCTCTTTGTGTTTTGGCTACAGCTTCTCCATTTTGTTGCTTTGCTAATGTGATGCTATAAATGTTCTGTTTTCCAGGAATTCCTCAACTCTTTTATCTGCTGCCTACAGCCCTTCTACATTTCTAGTGTCATTATGAATTACTGTTTTTAAAATATCTTTCCTGACATTCCAATAGGCGTATGCATGGGATGGAAAATCATCGTGTTAGCGTACCATCTGAATCCCTAAACATTTCCTGACATTTTAAATCTCACTGCCTGTACTGGTGAGCTCTGGTGATGCCAAAATGCTTGAGTTCCCTTCTCGTACACTGCTGTGTCATGCTTCTGTGCCTTTAGTCCTCTTGTTTTTCTTTCTCACTCAAATACTCTTCCTGCCTTTCTTCCCCTGGTGAACTCCTACATATCCTTCCAAACTCAACCCAAGCATTCTTTCTCCAGAAAAGAACTAACCAGGTAGGTAAATAAATAAATAAAACAAGATTTCTGAGACACCCTAGTTTGGGTTAAGCGCCCCCCTTCTCTCACATCTGTCTACGGTCTATCTCTGAGGTTGCCGGATAAAATATCTGGGAAACACTTACACTAAAATGTGTTCATTGTTTATCTGAAGTTCAAATTTCACCAGGCATTCCTGCTTTTGGTTTTGTTTTCTAAATCTGGTAACACAAAGTATCTCCTCACTTACTATACCGTGTAGACTTTATCTGCTTACGTGTGTACCTCTCCCCTGGGTACTGGAGGTTCCATGCAGGAAGGGACTTGTTTTTTGGTGGGGAGTTGTGCAGTGGTGGGATGAGAACCATACCATTTTTTTTTTTTAAATCTCTATATCCCTAGTGGCTGACAAACTGTCTGACATGCTAGGTTATTATATTAGTTAAGATCTTCTGGTTGCAAGTAATACAAACAAACTGAAGCCCAATTAAGCAATGAAGAATTTATTACAAGGAGAATTTCAGGGCCAGAGTGCTGCTGGCTTCAGGAAGCATGTGGAACTCACTGCTCTCTGTCTCTTATCTTCGTTTCTCTTAACACTTGGAGTTCCTTTTTCTTTAATTGCCATGGCTTCCTCTGCTACTCAATTCATGTAGAAGATGGCTACACAACACTTCTGAGTGGTTACATCTCTTCCATTCAAGAAATAAACATGAATTCCTCTTAACCCCAATTCCAATTCCTGGAGAAGAGACTGCATTCAGCCAGCTGAAACTAGCAAATGAGGGGTCACGTACTAATAATCACAGGACCCACCTGTGACCCTATGGTTTGATATTGGAGGAAGCACAGACATGATTTCTACTACACAGATGCTACGTTAGTCGAGTTTTCCAGAAAACAGAACCCATAGGATGTGTATATGTATATATATACACAGACCACTCTTTTATAAAAGTCATCGTATGATCTGATTCCCACATCTCGTCCATTCCGGCCTTCCTGTTTACAGTTTCAAAAGAAACTCAGCACTTATCATCAATCTCTTACCACTCACAGCATAATGAAAGCCAAGTGCTCAACACTGCAATGTGTTGTCAAAACACCTCCAGGCATTTTTTTTTTTAAACCAGCTTAAACTACTCTTCTCCAATCATTTTAAAATGTAGACTGTCTCAGATCTACAAATATGTTGATTTCTAGAAGAAGCCCTTTGTTTAGTGGTGCTAGAGCTAAAAAGTGAGGTAAAAGTAAGAGAGTTGCTGAGATCGAGAACCAAGAGAAGGGAATTATAGTTGAATCTGTTCAATAACCATGGCTGATGTTAGAATTTTCCTGAACCATCTGGAAAGTCTCCTTAATTACACTGCTATATAATTAAGTTTGGGAGGTTACATTGAAACCACTATATTTTTGATAACTGAAGCAATAGGAACTTTATTATGTCCTTAATGCTAAGAGTTGAGGCTTGCTTTTTAAAATTTTTTGATGTGAACCATTTTTTTTAAGTCTTTACTGAATTTGCTACAATATTGCTTCTGTTTTATGTTTTGGTTTTTTTGGCTGCAAAGCATGTGGGGCCTTAGCTCCCCAACCAGGGATCGAACCTTCATCCCCCTGCACTGGAAGGTGCGAGGATCGAACCTTCACCCCTGCCCCCACCCCCCACCCCGCACTGGAAGGTGAAGTCTTAACCACTGGACCGCCAGGGAAGTCCCAAGAGTTGAGGCTTTCTATGTGATGTTCATTCAGTATCCCTCAAGCAGTCCTGAGCATGGCAGCTCTAAGTGGTACAGACCACTTAGAAGAGGGAAGAGGCCAGAGTGGTCTCCATTTCCTTTTCTATTGTCATGTCACCTTCTTGCCCTGGTAAGACAAACAGTCATCCTAAAACAAAAGCTTTCATAAATGACATAGCGTTAGTACTATCTATTTCAGTTATGTCAAATAATCGCCAAAAGAAATATAAGAAGACAAAACTGGTGATTTCACCAGGAAGAGAATACCTTTGTAATTTTTTGAAGCTAAGCAGCTGGGGCATTGAAGGAGCCTGGCGAGTCTGGGTTTCAAGCCAGAGCTGAACTTTCCCCATCCTTGTTCCCAGGCCGTGGGGCGCTGCAAAGGGCGGGGAGTCAGCTCAGCGGAAACCTGGATTTCACTTAAGAGCCGCGGGGTTGAGAAAGGGCGACCGGAAGTGATCTTGGGATGACCGGAAGCAAGGCCTGGAGGGGAGTAGGAGAACGGACCCGGGAGGGAGGGGGCTTCCAGCAGAAGGGGGCAGGGAAAGGTGCGAAAGCGGCCTGGGAGCGCCGGGTAGTCGGCGGGTCGCTGCCCTGGTCTGTTTGGAAAGCAGCGAGTGACCACCACGATGTCAAGCGGGGAGCCCAGCGAGTGGGATATGCGGGGAGCCCGGAGGGCTTCCAGGCGGTCGGGAAGACTTAAGCCAAAGGGGCGTCGCGCGGCTGCGGAGAACTGGGGAGACGGATTTTGGAAGTCAGGGCAGCCAAGAGCAAGGACCCAAGGGTGCGGGCAGTGAGGGTCGGCCTCGGGGTGGCTGGCTGGTGGGTACTGCGTGGGAGATCTTGGTTTACAGTTTTCTAGTCTTGGTCCCATTGGGTAGAATCACAGTACTTGCCTTTGTACAAGAAACGCTGTCTCAGGGGTATGGAAGGAGCCAGGATGGCCTGGGCTCTGCAGCTGCCTCTGGTGAATGAGGGGACTGAATACGGCCGGTGCATGACTTTGATGCTCTTCTGCCCTGAGTTCATCAGTAGCTGGTGCTGGTACGTATAGCATGAGGTGAGTGAGATTTTACCAGGCCCTGTGCTTTCTGAATAATAAAGGCAGGGTACAGGATAAGCCGGGGCGAGGGCTGGGGTAGAATAGAGTTAAAGAAGCTGTTTCGTCTGAGGTTAGGGAACAGGAACTTGTTTCTTTTGTTGTTTTGAGCAGTGAGTATTGTGGGAGAAATGGAAAAAGAGATAGTAGGCAGTGTTAAGAAGAATGGCCCTTGATTAGCAACGAGATGAATGTTGAGAGGGTGTTGTGCATTGTGGCTGACTTGGAGACTTGGTGTGTGTGTTCTGTGTGGATTGGTTGCACTGGACTTGTGTGTATAAGGGGCCACATTGAACATGTGAGAGATGGCTAGGGAATTGGGGCTTAATGATGAATATTGGTTGACTGCTTGGAAGGAAACGTGAGACCTTAGTGAAGAAATCCACACACCTGTATCTTAACCTGCTTTAAGGCTTTACTCAATTATAGTAGGGTTTCTGATTTTTGAAAGGTAATCACTGAAATGAAAAGTCAAAAATAACTTTTGGTTTCTTCTAGACCTTCATGTATCAAGCCAAATGTTGATAATAAATAAAAATCTCTTTTGAAAGCAAAAAAACAAAAAAAGCTAAACAAAGGATGAAAAGAGTATGTATAGATTATGTAGCATTTCCCCCAAAGTACAATAAATGGGGAAAAAAGAAAAGAGGAGAGGCCCAAAGAAGATTGTAAACTGAGTTGAATGGTTATTTCCAGAAAATAATGAATACAATATTGTTTGATTGTCTCTGCTCTTCCATTAATGCATGCTGTGATAGCCAGAATTGGAATAGTAAGGTCTAAGATGCCAAATACAAGCCCTGGGTGGCAGGAGGGGATTTGGGCTTAGGGGTAGGAGGTCAATGCTGGGCAGGTGCATCGAAGTCAAGTTCACACTGATTGTGATGGCCTGACAAACAGCGGGCCCGAGGGAGGAAAGAAGTAAGAGAAAGCAAAGATGATACGATAGAAGCTGTGGAATTTGGAGGTGAGAAAGGCAAGAAAGAATAAATCAGCAAGAATGGCTCAGAGGGCCTTTCTTACTCTGGTTTTTTGCCTACTATTTTCATGAAATTACTATGAAAGGGGCGGGCACACAACACAGTATCAGTGGTGCTTCCTGCCCCTCAGCTCTGCCTGCTCTCACCGGCCTCTACCTGTGCTCACCGGCCTCTACCCTGTTGGCACCTATCCACAAGCAAGTTGTGGCTGGGGCCTTTGAAAAGATAACTGAACTCAGCTGGACAAGGGGCCTGGAGGAAAAGCAGTTTCTATAAAGGGCAGTTCCTGGCGCTCTGTACACATCAGCACTTTAAAGAAGGGCTAAGCAAAGCACGCCATAGTCCTACTGAGGTAAAATTCTAGTTTTTTCTGTCTCCTTGCTTCTCTTCTAAATATTCTGTTTCTGATTTAACTCTTGGCTTTTTTAAAAAAAATAATGAATTGTAAAGCTTTGCCTTTCTCTTAATTCTGCCCAATTCCCTATTTTTATGTATCTATCAGAAGGCTTTATTGCCGTGCACAGCACAGAAATAAAAGATGAGCTCAATCTATGGTGTGTCAGCTATATATCAGGTAATGATCTATCACATTTGGTACTCTAAAGACCAGTTGGTTGTCACAGTTGCCAATCCCTTACCTTTATCCTTCTGACATTTTGAGGCCCAACCTCAAAATTAAAAAAAAATTGTGTAATAATTTTACATACAAAAATATTATGTGCATGGACTTCCCTCGTGGTGCAGTAGTTAAGAATCTGCCAGCCAATGCAGGGGACACGGGTTCGAGCCCTGGTCTGGGAAGATCCCACCATGCCATGGAGCAACTAAGCTTGTGTGCCACAACTACTGAGCCTTCGCTCTGGAGCCTGCGAGACACAACTATTGAGCCCGTGTGTCACAACTACTGAAGCTCACGCGCCTAGAGCCTGTGCTCTGCAACAAGAGAAGCCACTGCTCTGAGAAGCCCGCACACCACAATAAAGAGTAGCCCCCACTCACTGCAACTAGAGAAAGCCTGTGTGCAGCAACAAAGACCCGATGCAGAAATAAATAACTAACTAAATAAATTCATTAAAAAAATTATGTGCAGCATGAATGTAAGTTTTGATACTTAATAATAAAATGAGTACCTGTGAACTCACTACATAATTTTAAGAATAAGGCACCAGTACCATTATATCAAACTGTGTCCAACTTATCAATATTGTTTTCACAGATCACGCTTTTGGTGTTGTATCTCAAAGTCATCACCAAACCAAAGGGGACCTAGATTTTCTTCTATCTTGTAGAAGTTTTATGGATTTGTGTTTTACATTTAGGCCTATAATTAATTTGGAGTTAATTTTTGTGAGAGAGGTAAAGGCTGTGTCTAGATTCTTTTTTTTTTTTTTTGCATGTGGACGTCCAATTGTTCTAGCACCATTTGTTGAAAAGACTATCCTTTCTCCATCGAATTGTCTTTGTTACTTTCTCAACGATCAGTTGACTGTATTTTTGTGGGTCTATTTCTGGACTCTCTTTTCTGTTCCACAGGTCAATTTGTCTATTCTTTTACCAGTGTCATACTGACTTGGTCACTATAGCTTTGTAGTAAGTCTTCAAGTTGGGTAGTGTCTTCCAACTTTGTTCTTCAGTTTTATGTTGGCTGTGCTGGGGATTTTTCCTTTCCATATAAAATTTACAATCTCTTTGTTGATATCCACAAAATAACTTGCTGGGATTTTAATTAGGACTGGGTTGAATCTGTAGGTCGAATTGGAGAGAACTGATATCTTAACAATTTTTAGTCTTCCTATCTATGGACATGAAATAGCTTTCCATTTATACAGATCTTTGATTTCTTTCATCAGAGCTTCATAGTTTTCCTCATGTAGATCTCACACATATTTTATTAGGTTTATGCCTAAGTGTTTGCTTTTTTTGGCACTAATGCAAATGGTATTGCTCTGTCTGAAATTAATATAGCGACTCCACTTTGTTTTGCTTAGTATTGGCATGGTATATCTCCATTCCTTTACTTTTACTCTAGCTGTCTTTATATTTAAAGTGGATTTCTTATAAATAACACAGTTGGCTCCTATTTTTTATTTCACTCTGACAGTTTCTGCTTTCAACTGGTATATTTACACCATTGATATTTAAAGTGATTATTGAAAACAGTTGGATCAATATCTACCGTATTTGTTACTGTTGTCTATTTGTTGCCCCCCCCTTGTTTTGTCTTCCACTTTTTTTCTCTCTTCTCAGGTTTTAAGTGAGTATTCTGTAAGATTCTATTTTTCTCCTCTCTTACATATCAATTATACTTTATAAAAAATTCTTAGTTGTTGCCATAGAATTTTCAGTAATCTGAGTCCATTTTCAAGTAGCACTATTCTGCTTCACATGTAGTACAGGTATCTCCTAACAGTATCTCAATTCCTCTCTTCCATGCCTTATAACATTTCTGTCATTCATTTCACTTATGCATAAGCTATGATCATCTAACATATTGTTGCCATTGTTATTTTGAATAAACAATATATTTTCTGGTAGCTCAGTTATGAGTAAGAAAAATAAAATATTTTATTTTACCTTTATTTGTTACTTCTCTAACAAATCCCCTTTCTTTAGGTAGATCTGAGTTTCTGACCCCTGTCATGTTCCATCTCTCTGAATAATTTGTTTTAACATATCTTGCAAGGCAGGTCTGCTGGAAACAAATCCCCTTAATGTTTATTTTTCCTTAGAAAGTTTTTATTTCTCTTTGATTTTTGAAGGATAATTTCTCTGGATATAGAATTATAGATTGGTCTTTTTTTTTTCTTTTAGCACTTTAAATATTTCACTCCACTCTCATCTTGCTTACGTGGTTTTTCTGAGAAGTCCAATGTAATCCTTATCCTTGCTCCTTTATAGATAAGGTGTCCTCCCCACCCCTAGCTTCTTTCAAGGTTTCTTCTTTGTCTTTGACTTTCTGCAGTTTGAATATGATATGCCTAGTTCTAGACCTTTTATCCTCCTTGGTTTCTGGTGAGCTTCCTGGATCTGTGTTTTGGTGTTTGTCATTACTTTTGGGAAATTCTCAGCCATTATTATGTAAATGTTTTTTTTCTGTTTCATTCTTTCTTCTCCTTCTGGTATTCCCATTAAGTGCATATTACACCTTTTGTAATTTCCCCACTGTTCTAGGATAGTCTGTTATTTTTTTCCATTCTCTTTGTTTTTCAGTTTAGGAAGTTTCTAGTGACATATCTTCAAGCTTATTGATTCTTTCCTTGGCCATGTCCAATCTACTAATGAGTCCATCAGAGATGGTCTTCATTTCTGTTTCTGTGTTTTTAAGTTCTAGTATTTTCCTTTTGATTCTCTCTTAGAGTGTTCCACCTGTCTGCCTACGTTGCCCATCTATTCTTGCAGGAAGTCAGTTTTTTCCATTAGAGCCCTTAGTATCTTAATCACAGTTATTTTAAATTCTCAGTCTCATAGTTCTCAAACCTCTACCATACCTGAGTCCGGTTCTGTTGCTTGCTTTGTCTCCTCACTTTGTTTTTGCCTTTTAGTGTGCCTTGTAATTTCTTTCTTTCTTTCTTTCTTTCTTTCTTTCTTTCTTTCTTTCTTTCTTTCTTTCTTTCTTTCTTTCTTTCTTTCTTTCTTTCTTTCTTTCTTTCTTTCTTTCTTTCTTTCTTTCTTTCTTTCTTTCTTTCTTTCTTTCTTTCTTTCTTTCTTTCTTTCCTCGCAGCTCTCAGGACCTTAGTTCCCCAACCAGGGATCAAACCCAGGCCCCCACAGCAAAAGTGCCAAGTCCTAACCACTGGACCGCCAGGGAATTCCCAGCTTTGTAATTTCTGGCTAGAATTCAGACATTATATATTGGGTAAAAGGAACTATGGTAGATAGCCCTTTAGTGTGAGGTTTAAGTTTATCTGGCTAGGAGGTAGGCTGTGTGTACTATTTGCTGTAGCTGTTGTGTCAGTGGCTAAAATTTTCTCTAGCGTCATTGTTTTGCCTTTCCTGTTGTCTTTGGGTTTTACTAGAAACTCCTTTTTATTTTATTTATTATTATTATTATTTTTTGCGGTACGTGGGCCCCTCACCGTTGCGGCCTCTCCCGTTGTGGAGCACAGGCTCCAGACACGCAGGCTCAGTGGCCACGGCTCACGGGCCCAGCCACTCTGCAGCATATGGGATCTTCCCAGACTGGGGCACGAACCCGTATCCCCTGCACCGGCAGGCGGACTCTCAACCACTGCGCCACCAGGGAAGCTCTAGAAACTTCTTTTTAAAAAGAGTCTGAGGCTTGCATTTCTTTCCACTGTAGTCCCCTATGATTATACACAGCCCTATTAATGTGGTGGTAAGGTGTGGACAATGGTAAGCGTTCTGTAATCCCATGATTAGATCTCAGTCTTTTATTGCCTCTGGCTGTGACCTTCACAAGCTTCTCGGCTTTTTTTCCCCCCTTAGATGGGACAGGAAGGCTAGAAAGGGCTGGAATTGGGTATTTCCTTTCCCCCACATCAGGAAGACTCTGGCAAAATCCACATGGGGTAGGCTCTGGCAAAATGGTTTTCCTTGAAGACAGGCCTTTATTAAGGAGAACAGAATGGTCTGAGCATATTTCAAAATAGTTACTTGCCCCTCCCCCTACCAGAAACATGAGGGAGATTTTCTCAGATCTTCACCCTGAGGTCCTTCTCCTGATGGCCCACAATGCCTAAAACATTTATTATCTGGCTCTTTACAGAAAAAAAAAAAAAAAAAAAA